>NC_133339.1:50214267-50523434 GCF_030506205.2 Paramisgurnus dabryanus
GAGCCCGAACCCGAAGCAAAGTAAATGCAGAGCAGAACCACTGCAGTGCGGAGCAACAACAGTAAAGATGGCAAAAATATAACACGTGTGGAAAACCAGACAGGTCGAGAAGAACGTGTTAAAGGGAACACAAAAGGAAATCTCAATAAGTGAAAGTAAGAGCTGGGATTCGAACCCATGACCTCAGGTTCCCAAAGCAACGCACTAACCGCATGCGCCACTGAGTAAACGATTAAACCACTGAGTTGGTGTGTCCAAGCTATAGAATAGAGATTTAGAGCTGTAAACATTGATATCCAGCAATTACCAAACGTGCAGAAATAACAACAGAGAGCACAAATAACTGAAATACAATGTATTGTATGAAAATCACAAAACTTAAGTGAGAAAAAAGTTAAGACAAAATATCACTGCACATGGGGTTTGAACCCATGACCTCAGAATCTCATGGCATGTGGTTAACCAGATGCGCAACTCAGCTAACACAGCTCAAAGGGCAGCAAAAAACAGCTTAGGTGCTTCAAGGATTGACGTGTGCCAATCAACACAGATGCAGAACTGACAGTGCAGAGCAGAACTATCAGAAATACAATGTATATGGGAATCAAAAAGCTCAAATGAGATTGAAGACAAGAACATCATTCTGTATAGTAATGCTATAAAATGTAATATACAGTCACATTAATTTACTATGACAAATAGACAACGTCACAGGCACGGTCAACTTTGGAGTGGTATTTCTAAGAAAGAGAACAGAATATCAAAAATCTGTTCGGTCATTTCTGTGCGGATTGCTCCAAACATTATACGAGCAGTACCTGGCATAAAATAAACAACATTTGTAAAAGGAGTAGCGAAAAAATAATCTACCATATGCTTTACAATAACACATGAACAGAATGTTGGAAAATGACAAACGAGGCATCGTTGCAATCGGCATAAACCAGTTAATACAATTTCACAAAGAAATTAATATCAGACAAAGTATTCAGAAGTTATAAGCAGTTCCATGAGAACTGTTATAGTTTATAAACCCTAGGTGGCGCTGTACTCTGACTTTCCAGGTACCTTCAGGACATCATGTCGAAGCTCCTTACTAATTTTTGCGCGGATATGTCCAATAGTTCAAAAAATATAACAAATTATGTGAAATTTCAAAATGGCGGACAGGCGGTTCGGTCAAACCCGGCATAATACACATCGACAGATGCGGCATGAGGTAAGCAATCCATAGACATCAAGATCATAATTTTCTGACAAACAGTTCAGAAGTTATGGGCAAAAATAGCCTATTTTATTATCTCATGACCCATAGGTGGCGCTGTCACCAAATTTGGCATGGACCCCAAGTTCATGGTCCACATGAAGTGTACCAAATTTCATTTCAATTGATCAAAGAATGACTGAGCTACAGCTTCAGAACCATTTTTGCGTCAACCTCGTTAAGTTTGCGCATTTATTACTTTTGAACAAAGATAAATATCAAAATTCTGTTCAGTCATTTCTATGCGGCTTACTCCAAAGATCATCTGTGCCAAATCTCATAAGAATTGAACAACATTTGAAGGAGGAGTAGCGAAAAAATGGAATACTGTACATTTCAAAATGGCCGCTACTGTAATGGGTGGAGTTTTACTGTAAGGTATTAAAATCAACAAGCATGAGGAGAGCAATCACGTGTACTAAGTAGAATTTTCATAGATCAAGCGGATCAGAAGTTATAACCCTTTGAACATTGAATTTTTGAACTGCTGGTGGCGCTATAGAGTTAGTACTAGAGACCCCATTTTTGGTCACATGACTTTTTAAGACCACCACTACAACTGTGCCAAATTTCATCATTTTCCTATGTACGGTTCATAGGGCTGCCATAGACGCCTATGGCTAAGAAGAAGAAGAAGAAGCAGAATAATAATAATAAATATAGCTGCAAGCAGCAACACGGGGTCAAGCACCTTCGGCGCAATGCACACACAGCACAGCAAGCACACAAAGCACAGCAAGCTCACAAAGCACAACCAGCACACAAAGCACAGCAAACTCCCAAAGCACAGCAAGCACACAAAGCACAGCAAGCACACAAAGCACAGCAAGAACCACCACAATGCAGAGCAACAACAGCAAACATGGAAAAATAGAACACATGTGAACTACAGACAGGTTGAGAAGAATTGATGAGGAAGAACAAAACGTCATGACTCGGGTGGGATTCGAACCCAGGAACTCAGAATCTCAATGCATGTGGTTAACCAGATGAGCCACTCAGTTGACACAGTACATGAGGCAGCAGACAAGAGATTAGAGAGCTGAAAGGATTAACATATGTCAATCACCAAAGATGCAGGAAAGACACAGCAGAAGCAGAAATAACAGAAATACAATGTACATGAGCTCAAGTGAGATTGAAGACAAGCAGATCATTCTGTATATTGATGCTATACAACGTAATATACAGTCACATTAATTTATTACTATGACAAATAGACAACGTCACAGGCACGCTAAACTTTAGAGTGGTATTTCTAAGAAAGAGAACAGAATATCAAAAATCTGTTCGGTCACATCTGTGCGGATTGCTCCATACATTATACGAGCAGAACCTGACATAAAATACACAAAATTTGTAAAAGGAGTAGCGAAAAAATCATTTACCATATGCCTTACATTAACACATGAACATAATGTGGAAAATGACAAACCAGGTATCGTTGCAATCAGCATAAACCAGTGAATCCAATTTCACAAAGAAAATGTATATCAGACAAAGTATTCAAAAGTTATAAGCAGTTCCATAAGAACTGTTATAGTTTATTACCCCTAGGTGGCGCTGTGCTCTGACTACCCACGTACCTTTAGGACATCATGTCGAAGCTCCTTACCAATTTTTGCGCAGATATGTCCAATAGTTCAAAAAATATAACAAATTATGTGAAATTTCAAAATGGCGGACAGGCGGTTCGGTCAAACCCGGCATAATACACATCGACAGATGCGGCATGAGGTAAGCAATCCATAGACATCAAGATCATAATTTTCTGACAAACAGTTCAGAAGTTATGGGCAAAAATAGCCTATTTTATTATCTCATGACCCATAGGTGGCGCTGTCACCAAATTTGGCATGGACCCCAAGTTCATGGTCCACATGAAGTGTACCAAATTTCATTTCAATTGATCAAAGAATGACTGAGCTACAGCTTCAGAACCATTTTTGCGTCAACCTCGTTAAGTTTGCGCATTTATTACTTTTGAACAAAGATAAATATCAAAATTCTGTTCAGTCATTTCTATGCGGCTTACTCCAAAGATCATCTGTGCCAAATCTCATAAGAATTGAACAACATTTGAAGGAGGAGTAGCGAAAAAATGGAATACTGTACATTTCAAAATGGCCGCTACTGTAATGGGTGGAGTTTTACTGTAAGGTATTAAAATCAACAAGCATGAGGAGAGCAATCACGTGTACTAAGTAGAATTTTCATAGATCAAGCGGATCAGAAGTTATAACCCTTTGAACATTGAATTTTTGAACTGCTGGTGGCGCTATAGAGTTAGTACTAGAGACCCCATTTTTGGTCACATGACTTTTTAAGACCACCACTACAACTGTGCCAAATTTCATCATTTTCCTATGTACGGTTCATAGGGCTGCCATAGACGCCTATGGCTAAGAAGAAGAAGAAGAAGCAGAATAATAATAATAATAATACTAACAATTACAATAGGTGTCTCAGCACCTTCGGTGCTTGACCCCTAATAATACTAACAATTACAATAGGTGTCTCAGCACCTTCGGTGCTTGACCCCTAATAATACTAACAATTACAATAGGTGTCTCAGCACCTTCGGTGCTTGACCCCTAATAATACTAACAATTACAATAGGTGTCTCAGCACCTTCGGTGCTTGACCCCTAAATATAGCTGCAAGCAGCGATTCGGGGCCAAGCACCTTTAGCGCAATGAGCACCCAAAGCACAGCAAGCAACATAGAAGGTATCAATCACCCAATGCTCACTGACCACCCAAGGTGCATCAAGAACACAAAGCGCAGCAAGTACCCAAAGCGTTGCAATGACAGAGCAGAACCACCGCAGTGCAGAGCAGCAACAGAAAACATGGCAAAAATAGAACATATGTGAACTACAGACAGGTCAAGAAGAATAGGTGGGAAAGAACAAAACTTTAATAGAAGAAATTAACACCTGCCTCAGGTGGGATTCGAACCCATGAACTCAGGATCTCTATGCATACGACTTAGTGGATGCACCACTCAGCAGACACAGCTCAAGGGGCAGCAGGAAAGAGATTACAGAAATGCAAGCATTGACATATGCCAATCACCAAAGATGTTGAAATGACACTGCAGAGCAGAAATCACAGAAATACAATGTATATGAGAATCAAAAAGCTCAAGTGAGATTGAAGACAAGAAGAACATTCCGTAGAGTAACGCTATAAAATGTAATATAAGGTAATTAACTATGACAAATAGACAACATCACAGGGACGATCAACTTTACAGAGGTTTTTCTCAAAAAAATTCCTAGGTGCAAGAAAAATCTGTTCAGTCATTTCTGTGCGGATTGCTCCAAACATTATACGAGCAGAACCTGGCATAAAATAAACAAAATTTGTAAAAGGAGTAGCGAAAAAATCATTTACCATATGCCTTACAATAACACATGAACAGAATGATGGAAAATGACAAACGAGGTATCGTTGCAATCGGCATAAACCAGTGAATACAATTTCACAAAGAAAATTAATATCCGACAAAGTATTCAGAAGTTATGAGCAGTTCTATAAGAACTGTTATAGTTTATAACCCCTAGGTGGCGCTGTATTCTGACTTCCCAGATACAATCAGTACATCATGCCAAAGCTTCCTACCGATTTTTGCGCCAATATATCCAATACTTCAAAAGTTATAACAATTTATGACAAATTTCAAAATGGCGGACAGGCGGTTCGGTCAAACCCGGCATAATACACATCGACAGATGCGGCATGAGGTAAGGAATCCGTAGACACCAATATCATAATTTTCTGACAAACGGTTCAGAAGTTATGCGCAAAAATAGCCTTTTTTACTATCTCATGACCCATAGGTGGCGCTGTCACCAAATTTGGCATGGACCCCCAGTTCATGGTCGACATGAAGCGTACCAAATTTCATCTCGATTGATCAAAGAATGACCGAGATACAGCTTCAGAACCAATTTTGCGTCAATCTCGTTAAGTTCACGCATTAATTACTTTTAAATAAAGAAAAATATCAAAATTCTGTTCAGTCATTTCTATGCGGCTCACTCCAAAGATCACATGTGCCAAATCTCATAAGAATTGAACCAAATTTGAAGGAGGAGTAGCGAAAAAACGAAATACTGTACATTTCAAAATGGCCGCAACTGTAATGGGTGGAGTCTTACTGTAAGGTATTAAAAACAATAAGCATGAGGAGAGCAATCACGTGTACTAAGTAGAATTTTCATAGAGCAAATGGATCATGAGTTATAACCATTTGAACATTGAATTTTTGAGATGATGGTGGCGCTATAGAGTTACTGCTAGAGACCCCATTTTTGGCCACATGACTATTTATGACCACCACTACAACTGTGCCAAATTTCATCATTTTCCTACATACGGTTCATAGGGCTGCCATAGACACCAATGGCTAAGAAGAAGAAAAAAGTACAATTCCAATAGGTGTCTCAGCACCTTCGGTGCTTGACCCCTAATAATACTAACAAATATAGCTGCAAGCAGCGATTCGGGGCCAAGCACCTTTAGCGCAATGAGCACCCAAAGCACAGCAAGCAACATAGAAGGTATCAATCACCCAATGCTCACTGACCACCCAAGGTGCATCAAGAACACAAAGCGCAGCGTACCCAAAGCGTTGCAATGTCAGAGCAGAACCACCGCAGTGCAGAGCAGCAACAGAAAACATGGCAAAAATAGAACATATGTGAACTACAGACAGGTCAAGAAGAATAGGTGGGAAAGAACAAAACTTTAATAGAAGAAATTAACACCTGCCTCAGGTGGGATTCGAACCCATGAACTCAGGATCTCTATGCATACGACTTAGTGGATGCGCCACTCAGCAGACACAGCTCAAGGGGCAGCAGGAAAGAGATTACAGAAATGCAAGCATTGACATATGCCAATCACCAAAGATGTAGAAATGACACCGCAGAGCAGAAATCACAGAAATACAATGTATATGAGAATCAAAAAGCTCAAGTGAGATTGAAGACAAGAAGAACATTCCGTAGAGTAACGCTATAAAATGTAATATAAAGTAATTAACTATGACAAATAGACAACATCACAGGGACGATCAACTTTACAGAGGTTTTTCTCAAAAAAATTCCTAGGTGCAAGAAAAATCTGTTCAGTCATTTCTGTGCGGATTGCTCCAAACATTATACGAGCAGAACCTGGCATAAAATAAACAAAATTTGTAAAAGGAGTAGCGAAAAAATCATTTACCATATTCCTTACAATAACACATGAACAGAATGATGGAAAATGACAAACGAGGTATCGTTGCAATCGGCATAAACCAGTGAATACAATTTCACAAAGAAAATTAATATCCGACAAAGTATTCAGAAGTTATGAGCAGTTCTATAAGAACTTTTATAGTTTATAACCCCTAGGTGGCGCTGTATTCTGACTTCCCAGATACAATCAGGACATCATGCCAAAGCTTCCTACTGATTTTTGCGCCAATATATCCAATACTTCAAAAGTTATAACAATTTATGACAAATTTCAAAATGGCGGACAGGCGGTTCGGTCAAACCCGGCATAATACACATCGACAGATGCGGCATGAGGTAAGGAATCCGTAGACACCAATATCATAATTTTCTGACAAACGATTCAGAAGTTATGCACAAAAATAGCCTTTTTTACTATCTCATGACCCATAGGTGGCGCTGTCACCAAATTTGGCATGGACCCCCAGTTCATGGTCGACATGAAGCGTACCAAATTTCATCTCGATTGATCAAAGAATGACCGAGATACAGCTTCAGAACCAATTTTGCGTCAATCTCGTTAAGTTCACGCATTAATTACTTTTAAATAAAGAAAAATATCAAAATTCTGTTCAGTCATTTCTATGCGGCTCACTCCAAAGATCACATGTGCCAAATCTCATAAGAATTGAACCAAATTTGAAGGAGGAGTAGCGAAAAAACGAAATACTGTACATTTCAAAATGGCCGCTACTGTAATGGGTGGAGTCTTACTGTAAGGTATTAAAAACAATAAGCATGAGGAGAGCAATCACGTGTACTAAGTAGAATTTTCATAGAGCAAATGGATCATGAGTTATAACCATTTGAACATTGAATTTTTGAGATGATGGTGGCGCTATAGAGTTACTGCTAGAGACCCCATTTTTGGCCACATGACTATTTATGACCACCACTACAACTGTGTCAAATTTCATCATTTTCCTACATACGGTTCATAGGGCTGCCATAGACACCAATGGCTAAGAAGAAGAAAAAAGTACAATTCCAATAGGTGTCTCAGCACCTTCGGTGCTTGACCCCTAATAATACTAACAATTACAATAGGTGTCTCAGCACCTTCGGTGCTTGACCCCTAAATATAGCTGCAAGCAGCGATTCGGGGCCAAGCACCTTTAGCGCAATGAGCACCCAAAGCACAGCAAGCAACATAGAAGGTATCATTAACCCAATGCTCACTGACCACCCAAGGTGCATCAAGAACACAAAGCGCAGCAAGTACCCAAAGCGTTGCAATGACAGAGCAGAACCACCGCAGTGCAGAGCAGCAACAGAAAACATGGCAAAAATAGAACATATGTGATCTACAGACAGGTCAAGAAGAATAGGTGGGAAACAAAACTTTAATAGAAGAAACTAACACCTGACTCAAGCTGGATTCAAACCCATGAACTCAGGATCTCTATGCATACGACTTAGACAGATGTGCCACTCAGTAGACACAGCTCAAGGAGCAGCAGAAAAGAGCTTACATGCCAAACAAAGAATTCAGAAGTTATAAGCAGTTCTATAAGAACTGTTATAGTTTATAACCCCTAGGTGGCGCTATTCTCTGATTTCCTCAGGACATCATGCCGAAGCTCCCTACCGATTTTTGCCCCGATATCTCCGATACTTCAAAAGTTATAGCAAATTATCACAAATTTCAAAATGGCGGACAGGCGATTCGGTCAAAGCCAGCATAATACATATCGACAGATGCGGCATGAGCCAAGGAATCCGTAGACACCACGATCATAATTTTCTGACAAACGATTCAGTAGATATGGGCAAAAATAGCCTTTTTTCATATCTCATGACCCATAGGTGGCGCTATCACCCAATTTGGCATGGACCCCCAGTTCATGGTCGACATGAAGTGTACCAAATTTCATTTCGATTGATCAAAGAATGACCGAGATAGAGCTTCAGAACCAATTTTGCGTCAATCTCATTAAGTTCACGCAATAATTACTTTTGAATAAAGATAAATATCAAAATTCTGTTCGGTCATTTCTATGCGGCTCACTCCAAATATTACCTGTGCCAAATTTCATAAGAATTGAACCAAATTTGAAGGAGGAGTAGCGAAAAAACGAAATACTGCACATTTCAAAATGGCCACTACTGTAATGGGTGGAGTCCTACTGTAATGTATTAAAAACAATAAGCATGAGGAGAGCAATCACGTGTACTAAGTAGAATTTTTATAGAGCAAATGGATCACCAGTTATAACCATTTGAACATTGAATTTTTGCACTGCTGGTGGCGCTATAGAGTTACTGCTAGTGACCCCTTCTTTGGCCACATGACTATTTATGACCACCACTACAACTGTGCCAAATTTCATCATTTTCCTACATACGGTTCATAGGGCTGCCATAGACTCCCATTGGGGAAGAAGAAAAATTTACTAACAGAAACAATGACCAATATAGCTGCAAGCAGCAATTGCGGGGTCAAGCACCTTCAGCGCAATGAGCACCCAAAGCACAGCAAAAACCACACGACGCAGCAAATGCGCAAAGCGCAGAAAGCGCGCAATACAGAGCCCGAACCCGAAGCAAAGCAAATGCAGAGCAGAACCACTGCAGTGCGGAGCAACAACAGTAAAGATGGCAAAAATATAACACGTGTGGAAAACCAGACAGGTCGAGAAGAACGTGTTAAAGGGAACACAAAAGGAAATCTCAATAAGTGAAAGTAAGAGCTGGGATTCGAACCCATGACCTCAGGTTCCCAAAGCAACGCACTAACCGCATGCGCCACTGAGTAAACGATTAAACCACTGAGTTGGTGTGTCCAAGCTATAGAATAGAGATTTAGAGCTGTAAACATTGATATCCAGCAATTACCAAACGTGCAGAAATGACAACAGAGAGCACAAATAACTGAAATACAATGTATTGTATAAAAATCACAAAACTTAAGTGAGAAAAAAGTTAAGACAAAAACCACTGCACATGGGATTCAAACCCATGAACTCAGGTTCCCAAAGCACAACAGTTACCCCATGCGCCACTGAGTAAACGATTAAACCACTGAGTTGGTGTGTCCAAGCTATAGAATAGAGATTTAGAGCTGTAAACATTGATATCCAGCAATTACCAAACGTGCAGAAATGACAACAGAGAGCACAAATAACTGAAATACAATGTATTGTATAAAAATCACAAAACTTAAGTGAGAAAAAAGTTAAGACAAAATATCACTGCACATGGGATTTGAACCCATGACCTCAGAATCTCATGGCATGTGGTTAACCAGATGCGCAACTCAGCTAACACAGCTCAAAGGGCAGCAAAAAACAGCTTAGGTGCTTCAAGGATTGACATGTGCCAATCAACACAGATGCAGAACTGACAGTGCAGAGCAGAACTATCAGAAATACAATGTATATGGGAATCAAAAAGCTCAAATGAGATTGAAGACAAGAACATCATTCTGTATAGTAATGCTATACAATGTAATATACAGTCACATTAATTTACTATGACAAATAGACAACGTCACAGGCACGGTCAACTTTGGAGTGGTATTTCTAAGAAAGAGAACAGAATATCAAAAATCTGTTCAGTCATTTCTGTGCGGATTGCTCCAAACATTATACGAGCAGTACCTGGCATAAAATAAACAACATTTGTAAAAGGAGTAGCGAAAAAATAATCTACCATATGCTTTACAATAACACATGAACAGAATGTTGGAAAATGACAAACGAGGCATCGTTGCAATCGGCATAAACCAGTGAATACAAATTCACAAAGAAATTAATATCAGACAAAGTATTCAGAAGTTATAAGCAGTTCCATGAGAACTGTTATAGTTTATAACCCCTAGGTGGCGCTGTACTCTGACTTCCCAGGTACCTTCAGGACATCATGTCGAAGCTCCTTACTAATTTTTGCGCGGATATGTCCAATAGTTAAAAAAATATTACAAATTATGTGAAATTTCAAAATGGCGGACAGGCGGTTCGGTCAAACCCGGCATAATACACATCGACAGATGCGGCATGAGGTAAGCAATCCATAGACATCAAGATCATAATTTTCTGACAAACAGTTCAGAAGTTATGGGCAAAAATAGCCTATTTTATTATCTCATGACCCATAGGTGGCGCTGTCACCAAATTTGGCATGGACCCCAAGTTCATGGTCCACATGAAGTGTACCAAATTTTTATTTCAATTGATCAAAGAATGACTGAGCTACAGCTTCAGAACCATTTTTGCGTCAACCTCGTTAAGTTTGCGCATTTATTACTTTTGAACAAAGATAAATATCAAAATTCTGTTCAGTCATTTCTATGCGGCTTACTCCAAAGATCATCTGTGCCAAATCTCATAAGAATTGAACAACATTTGAAGGAGGAGTAGCGAAAAAATGGAATACTGTACATTTCAAAATGGCCGCTACTGTAATGGGTGGAGTTTTACTGTAAGGTATTAAAATCAACAAGCATGAGGAGAGCAATCACGTGTACTAAGTAGAATTTTCATAGATCAAGCGGATCAGAAGTTATAACCCTTTGAACATTGAATTTTTGAACTGCTGGTGGCGCTATAGAGTTAGTACTAGAGACCCCATTTTTGGTCACATGACTTTTTAAGACCACCACTACAACTGTGCCAAATTTCATCATTTTCCTATGTACGGTTCATAGGGCTGCCATAGACGCCTATGGCTAAGAAGAAGAAGAAGAAGCAGAATAATAATAATAAATATAGCTGCAAGCAGCAACACGGGGTCAAGCACCTTCGGCGCAATGCACACACAGCACAGCAAGCACACAAAGCACAGCAAATTCACAATGCACAGCAAGTACACAAAGCACAGCAATTACACAAATCACAGCAGGCACACAAAGCACAGCAAGCTCACAAAGCACAGCAAGCACACAAAGCACAGCAAGCACACAAAGCACAGCAAGCACACAAAGCACAGCAAGCTCACAATGCACAGCAAGCACACAAAGCACAGCAAGCTCACAATGCACAGCAAGCACACAAAGCACAGCAATTACACAAAGCACATCAAACTCGCAAAGCACAGCAAGCACACAAAGCACAGCAAGCACGCAAAGCACAGCAAGCACACAAAGCACAGTAATCTCACAAAGCATAGCAAACTCACAAAGCACAGCAAGCACACAAAGCACAGCAAGCTCACAAAGCACAGCAAGCTCACAAAGCACAGCAAACTCACAAAGCACAGCAAGCACACAAAGCACAGCAAGCTCACAAAGCACAGCAAGCTCACAAAGCACAGCAAACTCACAAAGCACAGCAAGCTCACAAAGCACAGCAAGCACACAAAGCACAGTAAGCACACAAAGCACAACCAGCACACAAAGCACAGCAAACTCCCAAAGTACAGCATGCACACAAAGCACACAAAGCACAGAAAGCACAGCAAGAACCACCACAATGCAGAGCAAAAACAGCAAACATGGAAAAATAGAACACATTTGAACTACAGACAGGTTGAGAAGAACTGATGAGGAAGAACAAAATACCTGACTCAGGTGGGATTCAAACCCAGGAACTCAGAATCTCAATACATATGATTAACTTGATGCGCCACTCAGATGACACAGCTCATGAGGCAGCAGAAAAGAGATTAGAAAGCTACAAGGATTAACATATGTCAAATTAGTTTATAAACCCTAGGTGGCGCTGTATTCTGACTTCTCAGGTACCTTCAGGATATCATGTCAAAGCTCCTTATCAATTTTTGCGCAGATATGTCCAATAGTTCAAAAAATATAACAATTTATATCAAATTTCAAAATGGCGGACAGGCGGTTTGGTCAAACCCGGCATAATACACATCGACAGATGCGGCATGAGGTAAGCAATCCATAGACATCAAGATCATAATTTTCTGACAAACAGTTCAGAAGTTATGGGCAAAAATAGCCTATTTTCCTATCTCATTACCCATAGGTGGCGCTGTCACCAAATTTGGCATGGACCCCAAGTTCATGGTCGACATGAAGTGTACCAAATTTCATTTCAATTGATCAAAGAATGACCGAGCTACAGCTTCAGAACCATTTTTGCGTCAACCTCGTTAAGTTTGCGCATTTATTACTTTTGAACAAAGATAAATATCAAAATTCTGTTCAGTCATTTCTATGCGGCTCACTCCAAAGATCACCTGTGCCAAATCTCATAAGAATTGAACCACATTTGAAGGAGGAGTAGCGAAAAAACTAAATACTGTACATTTCAAAATGGCCGTTACTGTAATGGGTGGAGTCTTACTGTAAAGTATCAAATTCAATAAGCGGGATGAGAGCAATCACGTGTACTAAGTAGAATTTTCATAGATCAAATGGTTCACTATTTATAACAGTTTGAACATTGATTTTTTGCACTGCTGGTGGCGCTATAGAGTTATTGCTAGAGACCCCATTTTTGGTCACATGACTATTTATGACCACCTCTACAACTGTGCCAAATTTCATCATTTTCCTATGTACGGTTCATAGGGCTGCCATAGACTCCCATGGGACGATAATAATAATAATAATACTAACAATTCCAATAGGTGTCTCAGCACCTTCGGTGCTTGACCCCTAATAATAATACTAACAATTCCAATAGGTGTCTCAGCACCTTCGGTGCTTGACCCCTAATAATACTAACAATTCCAATAGGTGTCTCAGCACCTTCGGTGCTTGACCCCTAAATATAGCTGCAAGCAGCAATTGCGGGGTCAAGCACCTTCAGCGCAATGAGCACCCAAAGCACAGCAAAAACCACACGACGCAGCAAATGCGCAAAGCGCAGAAAGCGCGCAATACAGAGCCCGAACCCGAAGCAAAGCAAATGCAGAGCAGAACCACTGCAGTGCGGAGCAACAACAGTAAAGATGGCAAAAATATAACACGTGTGGAAAACCAGACAGGTCGAGAAGAACGTGTTAAAGGGAACACAAAAGGAAATCTCAATAAGTGAAAGTAAGAGCTGGGATTCGAACACATGACCTCAGGTTCCCAAAGCAACGCACTAACCGCATGCGCCACTGAGTAAACGATTAAACCACTGAGTTGGTGTGTCCAAGCTATAGAATAGAGATTTAGAGCTGTAAACATTGATATCCAGCAATTACCAAACGTGCAGAAATAACAACAGAGAGCACAAATAACTGAAATACAATGTATTGTATGAAAATCACAAAACTTAAGTGAGAAAAAAGTTAAGACAAAATATCACTGCACATGGGGTTTGAACCCATGACCTCAGAATCTCATGGCATGTGGTTAACCAGATGCGCAACTCAGCTAACACAGCTCAAAGGGCAGCAAAAAACAGCTTAGGTGCTTCAAGGATTGACGTGTGCCAATCAACACAGATGCAGAACTGACAGTGCAGAGCAGAACTATCAGAAATACAATGTATATGGGAATCAAAAAGCTCAAATGAGATTGAAGACAAGAACATCATTCTGTATAGTAATGCTATACAATGTAATATACAGTCACATTAATTTACTATGACAAATAGACAACGTCACAGGCACGGTCAACTTTGGAGTGGTATTTCTAAGAAAGAGAACAGAATATCAAAAATCTGTTCGGTCATTTCTGTGCGGATTGCTCCAAACATTATACGAGCAGTACCTGGCATAAAATAAACAACATTTGTAAAAGGAGTAGCGAAAAAATAATCTACCATATGCTTTACAATAACACATGAACAGAATGTTGGAAAATGACAAACGAGGCATCGTTGCAATCGGCATAAACCAGTGAATACAATTTCACAAAGAAATTAATATCAGACAAAGTATTCAGAAGTTATAAGCAGTTCCATGAGAACTGTTATAGTTTATAACCCCTAGGTGGCGCTGTACTCTGACTTCCCAGGTACCTTCAGGACATCATGTCGAAGCTCCTTACTAATTTTTGCGCGGATATGTCCAATAGTTCAAAAAATATAACAAATTATGTGAAATTTCAAAATGGCGGACAGGCGGTTCGGTCAAACCCGGCATAATACACATCGACAGATGCGGCATGAGGTAAGCAATCCATAGACATCAAGATCATAATTTTCTGACAAACAGTTCAGAAGTTATGGGCAAAAATAGCCTATTTTATTATCTCATGACCCATAGGTGGCGCTGTCACCAAATTTGGCATGGACCCCAAGTTCATGGTCCACATGAAGTGTACCAAATTTCATTTCAATTGATCAAAGAATGACTGAGCTACAGCTTCAGAACCATTTTTGCGTCAACCTCGTTAAGTTTGCGCATTTATTACTTTTGAACAAAGATAAATATCAAAATTCTGTTCAGTCATTTCTATGCGGCTTACTCCAAAGATCATCTGTGCCAAATCTCATAAGAATTGAACAACATTTGAAGGAGGAGTAGCGAAAAAATGGAATACTGTACATTTCAAAATGGCCGCTACTGTAATGGGTGGAGTTTTACTGTAAGGTATTAAAATCAACAAGCATGAGGAGAGCAATCACGTGTACTAAGTAGAATTTTCATAGATCAAGCGGATCAGAAGTTATAACCCTTTGAACATTGAATTTTTGAACTGCTGGTGGCGCTATAGAGTTAGTACTAGAGACCCCATTTTTGGTCACATGACTTTTTAAGACCACCACTACAACTGTGCCAAATTTCATCATTTTCCTATGTACGGTTCATAGGGCTGCCATAGACGCCTATGGCTAAGAAGAAGAAGAAGAAGCAGAATAATAATAATACTAACAATTCCAATAGGTGTCTCAGCACCTTCGGTGCTTGACCCCTAATAATACTAACAATTCCAATAGGTGTCTCAGCACCTTCGGTGCTTGACCCCTAAATATAGCTGCAAGCAGCAATTGCGGGGTCAAGCACCTTCAGCGCAATGAGCACCCAAAGCACAGCAAAAACCACACGACGCAGCAAATGCGCAAAGCGCAGAAAGCGCGCAATACAGAGCCCGAACCCGAAGCAAAGCAAATGCAGAGCAGAACCACTGCAGTGCGGAGCAACAACAGTAAAGATGGCAAAAATATAACACGTGTGGAAAACCAGACAGGTCGAGAAGAACGTGTTAAAGGGAACACAAAAGGAAATCTCAATAAGTGAAAGTAAGAGCTGGGATTCGAACCCATGACCTCAGGTTCCCAAAGCAACGCACTAACCGCATGCGCCACTGAGTAAACGATTAAACCACTGAGTTGGTGTGTCCAAGCTATAGAATAGAGATTTAGAGCTGTAAACATTGATATCCAGCAATTACCAAACGTGCAGAAATAACAACAGAGAGCACAAATAACTGAAATACAATGTATTGTATGAAAATCACAAAACTTAAGTGAGAAAAAAGTTAAGACAAAATATCACTGCACATGGGGTTTGAACCCATGACCTCAGAATCTCATGGCATGTGGTTAACCAGATGCGCAACTCAGCTAACACAGCTCAAAGGGCAGCAAAAAACAGCTTAGGTGCTTCAAGGATTGACGTGTGCCAATCAACACAGATGCAGAACTGACAGTGCAGAGGAGAACTATCAGAAATACAATGTATATGGGAATCAAAAAGCTCAAATGAGATTGAAGACAAGAACATCATTCTGTATAGTAATGCTATACAATGTAATATACAGTCACATTAATTTACTATGACAAATAGACAACGTCACAGGCACGGTCAACTTTGGAGTGGTATTTCTAAGAAAGAGAACAGAATATCAAAAATCTGTTCGGTCATTTCTGTGCGGATTGCTCCAAATATTATACGAGCAGTACCTGGCATAAAATAAACAACATTTGTAAAAGGAGTAGCGAAAAAATAATCTACCATATGCTTTACAATAACACATGAACAGAATGTTGGAAAATGACAAACGAGGCATCGTTGCAATCGGCATAAACCAGTGAATACAATTTCACAAAGAAATTAATATCAGACAAAGTATTCAGAAGTTATAAGCAGTTCCATGAGAACTGTTATAGTTTATAACCCCTAGGTGGCGCTGTACTCTGACTTCCCAGGTACCTTCAGGACATCATGTCGAAGCTCCTTACTAATTTTTGCGCGGATATGTCCAATAGTTCAAAAAATATAACAAATTATGTGAAATTTCAAAATGGCGGACAGGCGGTTCGGTCAAACCCGGCATAATACACATCGACAGATGCGGCATGAGGTAAGCAATCCATAGACATCAAGATCATAATTTTCTGACAAACAGTTCAGAAGTTATGGGCAAAAATAGCCTATTTTATTATCTCATGACCCATAGGTGGCGCTGTCACCAAATTTGGCATGGACCCCAAGTTCATGGTCCACATGAAGTGTACCAAATTTCATTTCAATTGATCAAAGAATGACTGAGCTACAGCTTCAGAACCATTTTTGCGTCAACCTTGTTAAGTTTGCGCATTTATTACTTTTGAACAAAGATAAATATCAAAATTCTGTTCAGTCATTTCTATGCAGCTTACTCCAAAGATCATCTGTGCCAAATCTCATAAGAATTGAACAACATTTGAAGGAGGAGTAGCGAAAAAATGGAATACTCTACATTTCAAAATGGCCGCTACTGTAATGGGTGGAGTTTTACTGTAAGGTATTAAAATCAACAAGCATGAGGAGAGCAATCACGTGTACTAAGTAGAATTTTCATAGATCAAGCGGATCAGAAGTTATAACCCTTTGAACATTGAATTTTTGAACTGCTGGTGGCGCTATAGAGTTAGTACTAGAGACCCCATTTTTGGTCACATGACTTTTTAAGACCACCACTACAACTGTGCCAAATTTCATCATTTTCCTATGTACGGTTCATAGGGCTGCCATAGACGCCTATGGCTAAGAAGAAGAAGAAGAAGCAGAATAATAATAATAATAATAAAAATATAGCTGCAAGCAGCAACACGGGGTCAAGCACCTTCGGCGCAATGCACACACAGCACAGCAAGCACACAAAGCACAGCAAATTCACAATGCACAGCAAGTACACAAAGCACAGCAATTACACAAATCACAGCAGGCACACAAAGCACAGCAAGCTCACAAAGCACAGCAAGCACACAAAGCACAGCAAGCTCACAAAGCACAGCAAGCTCACAAAGCACAGCAAACTCACAAAGCACAGCAAGCTCACAAAGCACAGCAAGCACACAAAGCACAGTAAGCACACAAAGCACAACCAGCACACAAAGCACAGCAAACTCCCAAAGTACAGCATGCACACAAAGCACACAAAGCACAGAAAGCACAGCAAAAACCACCACAATGCAGAGCAAAAACAGCAAACATGGAAAAATAGAACACATTTGAACTACAGACAGGTTGAGAAGAACTGATGAGGAAGAACAAAATACCTGACTCAGGTGGGATTCAAACCCAGGAACTCAGAATCTCAATACATATGATTAACTTGATGCGCCACTCAGATGACACAGCTCATGAGGCAGCAGAAAAGAGATTAGAAAGCTACAAGGATTAACATTTGTCAACTTAGTTTATAAACCCTAGGTGGCGCTGTATTCTGACTTCTCAGGTACCTTCAGGATATCATGTCAAAGCTCCTTATCAATTTTTGCGCAGATATGTCCAATAGTTCAAAAAATATAACAATTTATATCAAATTTCAAAATGGCGGACAGGCGGTTTGGTCAAACCCGGCATAATACACATCGACAGATGCGGCATGAGGTAAGCAATCCATAGACATCAAGATCATAATTTTCTGACAAACAGTTCAGAAGTTATGGGCAAAAATAGCCTATTTTCCTATCTCATTACCCATAGGTGGCGCTGTCACCAAATTTGGCATGGACCCCAAGTTCATGGTCGACATGAAGTGTACCAAATTTCATTTCAATTGATCAAAGAATGACCGAGCTACAGCTTCAGAACCATTTTTGCGTCAACCTCGTTAAGTTTGCGCATTTATTACTTTTGAACAAAGATAAATATCAAAATTCTGTTCAGTCATTTCTATGCGGCTCACTCCAAAGATCACCTGTGCCAAATCTCATAAGAATTGAACCACATTTGAAGGAGGAGTAGCGAAAAAACTAAATACTGTACATTTCAAAATGGCCGTTACTGTAATGGGTGGAGTCTTACTGTAAAGTATCAAATTCAATAAGCGGGATGAGAGCAATCACGTGTACTAAGTAGAATTTTCATAGATCAAATGGTTCACTATTTATAACAGTTTGAACATTGATTTTTTGCACTGCTGGTGGCGCTATAGAGTTATTGCTAGAGACCCCATTTTTGGTCACATGACTATTTATGACCACCTCTACAACTGTGCCAAATTTCATCATTTTCCTATGTACGGTTCATAGGGCTGCCATAGACTCCCATGGGACGATAATAATAATAATAATACTAACAATTCCAATAGGTGTCTCAGCACCTTCGGTGCTTGACCCCTAATAATAATACTAACAAATATAGCTGCAAGCAGCAATTGCGGGGCCAAGCACCTTCAGCGCAATGAGCACCCAAAGCACAGCAAAAACCACACGACGCAGCAAATGCGCAAAGCGCAGAAAGCGCGCAATACAGAGGCCGAACCCGAAGCAAAGCAAATGCAGAGCAGAACCACTGCAGTGCGGAGCAACAACAGTAAAGATGGCAAAAATATAACACGTGTGGAAAACCAGACAGGTCGAGAAGAACGTGTTAAAGTGAACACAAAAGGAAATCTCAATAAGTGAAAGTAAGAGCTGGGATTCAAACCCATGACCTCAGGTTCCCAAAGCACAGCAGTTACCGCATGCGCCACTGAGTGAACGATTAAACCGCTGAGTTGGTGTGTCCAAGCTATAGAATAGAGATTTAGAGCTGTAAACATTGATATCCAGCAATTACCAAAAGTGCAGAAATTACAACAGAGAGCACAAATAACTGAAATACAATGTATAGTATGAGATTCACAAAACTTAAGTGAGAAAAAAGTTAAGACAAAATATCACTGCACATGGGATTCGAACCCATGACCTCAGAATCTCATGGCATGTGGTTAACCAGATGCACAACTTAGTTAACACAGCTCAAAGGGCAGCAAAAAAACAGCTTAGGTGCTGCAAGGATTGATATGTGCCAATCAACACAGATGCAGAACTGACAGTGCAGAGCAGAACTAACAGAAATACAATGTATATGAGAATCAAAAAGCTCAAGTGAGATTGAAGACAAGAAGATCATTCTGTATAGTAATGCTATACAATGTAATATACAGTCACATTAATTTACTATGACAAATAGACAATGTCACAGGCACGGTCAACTTTGGAGTGGTATTTCTAAGAAAGAGAACAGAATATCAAAAATCTGTTCGGTCATTTCTGTGTGGATTGCTCCAAACATTATACGAGCAGTACCTGGCATAAAATAAACAAAATTTGTAAAAGGAGTAGCGAAAAAATCATCTACCATATGCTTTACAATAACACATGAACAGAATGTTGGAAAATGACAAACGAGGTATCGTTGCAATCGGCATAAACCAGTGAATACAATTTCACAAAGAAATTAATATCAGACAAAGTATTCAGAAGTTATAAGCAGTTCCATAAGAACTGTTATAGTTTATAACCCCTAGGTGGCGCTGTACTCTGACTTCCCAGGTACCTTCAGGACATCATGTCGAAGCTCCTTACTAATTTTTGCGCGGATATGTCCAATAGTTCAAAAAATATAACAAATTATGTGAAATTTCAAAATGGCGGACAGGCGGTTCGGTCAAACCCGGCATAATACACATCGACAGATGCGGCATGAGGTAAGCAATCCATAGACATCAAGATCATAATTTTCTATCAAACATTTCAATAGTTATGGGCAAAAATAGCCATTTTTCATATCTCATGACCCATAGGTGGCGCTGTCCTCAAATTTGGCATGGTACCCCAGTTCATGGTCCTTATGAAGGGTACCAAGTTTCATTTCAATTGATCAAAGAATGACCGAGATAATGACTCAGAACGAATTTTGGGTCGACATCGATAAATGTACGCATTTATAACTTTTGAACAAAGATAAAAATCAAAATTCTGTCCGGTCATTTCTCTGCGGCTCCGTCCAAAGAAAATTTGAGCCAAATTGTGTAACAATTCAAGAAACACTGCAAAAGTAGTAGCAAAAAAACTGAATACTGTACTTTTCAAAATGGCTGCTACTGCATTTTTGAAATGGTGGTGGCGATTGGCAACCAAATTATGACAAGCAGTGCAGAACATGGAAAACAGACTGGTTAAGAATAATAGGTGAGAATTAACTCCAAACAAAATCTTATTAGTAAAACATAACACATGCATCAGGTGGGATTCGAACCCTCAACCTCTGAGTTTTGATGCATGCGTTTAGTAGACTGCGCTACACAGGCAGTGTAGCTAGCCAAGGTTTTCAGAGCTGCAAACATTCAAATGGCACAATCAAGGAAGATGCAGACATGACATTGCAGAGCAGAAATAACAAAATTACAATTTATATGATAATCAGATAGTTTAAGTGAGAACAGTTAAAGTTTAAGTCAAGAAAAACATGTTGTATAGGAATGTACAACATGTTATAATACAGTCATAATAATTTAATATGACAAAGAGACAATGTCACAGGGACAGTCAACTTTGGAGAGGTATTTCTCGGGAATGGCAGAGAATATAAAAAATGTGTTTGGTCATTTCTATGCGGATTGCTCTAAAGTTTATTTGAGCAGAGCCCGGCATAAAATAGACTTAATTTGCAAAAGTAGTAGCGAAAAAACTACTTCACATATGCTATGTAATAAAATATTAACAGAATGTTGGAAACTGACAAATGAGATATCGTTGCAATCGACAGAAACCAGTGAATAAAAATTCACAAAGAAAATGAATATCGGACAAAGTTTTTAGAAGTTATAGGCTGTTTTATATAGTTTATAAACCCTAGGTGGCGCTGTTTTCAGATTTCCCAGGTACCTTCAGGACATCATACCGATGCTCCCTACCGATTTTTGTGCCGATACATTATATCGAATAATAGTTATCACAATATATGACAAAATTCAAAATGGTGGACAGGCGGTTTGGTAATTTCTGGCATAATATATATCGACAGATTTGTCATGAGCCAAGGAATCCATAGACACCAAGAGCATAATTTTCTATCAAACATTTAAAAAGTTATGGGCAAAAATAGCCATTTTTCATATCTCATGACCCATAGGTGGCGCTGTCCTCAAATTTGACATGGTACCCCAGTTCATGGTCCTTATGAAGGGTACCAAGTTTTATTTCAATTGATCAAAGAATGACCGAGATAATGACTCAGAACGAATTTTGGGTCGACATCGATAAATGTAAGCATTTATAACTTTTGAACAAAGATAAAAATCAAAATTCTGTTCGGTCATTTCTATGCACCTCGGTCCAAAGATTATCTGTGACAAATTGCGTAACAATGCAATGAACGCTGCAAAAGTAGTAGCGAAAAAACAAAATACTGTACTTTTCAAAATGGCCGCTACTGTAATGGGTGGAGTCTTAATGTAAGGTGTTCATTGTAATGAGCGTGAGGAGAGCAATCAGATGTACTAAGTAGAATTTTTGTTGATCAAATTATTCTAGAGTTATAACCATTTGAATATTGAATTTTTGAAGTGTTGGTGGCGCTATAGAGTTAATGCTAGAGACCCCATATTTGGTCACATAACTATTTAGGACCACCACTACAAGTGTGGCAAATTTTTTTCATTTTCCTATGTACGGTTCATAGGGCTGCCTTAGACTCCCATTGGGGAAGAAGAAATATAATAATAATAATAATAATAAATATAGCTGCAAGCAGCAACACGGGGTCAAGCACCTTCGGCGCAATGCACACACAGCACAGCAAGCACACAAAGCACAGCAAATTCACAATGCACAGCAAGCACACAAAGCACAGCAATTACACAAATCACAGCAGGCACACAAAGCACAGCAAGCTCTTAAAGCACAGCAAGCACACAAAGCAAAGCAAGCACACAAAGCACAGCAAGCTCACAATGCACAGCAAGCACACAAAGCACAGCAAGCTCACAATGCACAGCAAGCACACAAAGCACAGCAATTACACAAAGCACAGCAAGCTCGCAAAGCACAGCAAGCACACAAAGCACCACCACAATGCAGAGCAACAACAGCAAACATGGAAAAATAGAACACATTTGAACTACAGACAGGTTGAGAAGAACTGATGAGGAAGAACAAAATACCTGACTCAGGTGGGATTCAAACCCAGGAACTCAGAATCTCAATACATATGATTAACTTGATGCGCCACTACAACTGTGCCAAATTTCATCATTTTCCTACATACGGTTCATAGGGCTGTCATAGACACCAATGGCTAAGAAGAAGAAAAAAGTACAATTCCAATAGGTGTCTCAGCACCTTCGGTGCTTGACCCCTAAATATAGCTGCAAGCAGCAACACGGGGTCAAGCACCTTCGGCGCAATGCACACACAGCACAGCAAGCACACAAAGCACAGCAAATTCACAATGCACAGCAAGCACACAAAGCACAGCAATTACACAAATCACAGCAGGCACACAAAGCACAGCAAGCTCTTAAAGCACAGCAAGCACACAAAGCAAAGCAAGCACACAAAGCACAGCAAGCTCACAATGCACAGCAAGCACACAAAGCACAGCAAGCTCACAATGCACAGCAAGCACACAAAGCACAGCAATTACACAAAGCACAGCAAGCTCGCAAAGCACAGCAAGCACACAAAGCACAGCAAGCACGCAAAGCACAGCAAGCACACAAAGCACAGTAATCTCACAAAGCATAGCAAACTCACAAAGCACAGCAAGCACACAAAGCACAGCAAGCTCACAAAGCACAGCAAGCTCACAAAGCACAGCAAACTCACAAAGCACAGCAAGCACACAAGGCACAGCAAGCTCACAAAGCACAGCAAGCTCACAAAGCACAGCAAGCTCACAAAGCACAGCAAGCTCACAAAGCACAGCAAGCTCACAAAGCACAGCAAGCTCACAAAGCACAGCAAGCACACAAAGCACAGTAAGCACACAAAGCACAGCAAGCACACAAAGCATAGCAACAAAAAAAGCACTGCAAGCACACAAAGCACAGCAAGCTCACAAAGCACAGCAAGCTCACAAAGCACAACCAGCACACAAAGCACAGCAAACTCCCAAAGTACAGCATGCACACAAAGCACACAAAGCACAGAAAGCACAGCAAGAACCACCACAATGCAGAGCAACAACAGCAAACATGGAAAAATAGAACACATTTGAACTACAGACAGGTTGAGAAGAACTGATGAGGAAGAACAAAATACCTGACTCAGGTGGGATTCAAACCCAGGAACTCAGAATCTCAATACATATGATTAACTTGATGCGCCACTCAGATGACACAGCTCATGAGGCAGCAGAAAAGAGATTAGAAAACTACAAGGATTAACATATGTCAAATTAGTTTATAAACCCTAGGTGGCGCTGTATTCTGACTTCTCAGGTACCTTCAGGATATCATGTCAAAGCTCCTTATCAATTTTTGCGCAGATATGTCCAATAGTTCAAAAAATATAACAATTTATGTCAAATTTCAAAATGGCGGACAGGTGGTTCGGTCAAACCCGGCATAATACACATTGACAGATGCGGCATGAGGTAAGCAATCCATAGACATCAAGATCATAATTTTCTGACAAGCAGTTCAGAAGTTATGGGCAAAAATAGCCTATTTTATTATCTCATGACCCATAGGTGGCGCTGTCACCAAATTTGGCATGGACCCCAAGATCATGGTCCACATGAAGTGTACCAAATTTCATTTCAATTGATCAAAGAATGACTGAGCTACAGCTTCAGAACCATTTTTGCGTCAACCTCGTTAAGTTTGCGCATTTATTACTTTTGAACAAAGATAAATATCAAAATTCTGTTCGGTCATTTCTATGCGGCTCACTCCAAAGATCATCTGTGCCAAATTTCATAAGAATTGAACCACATTTGAAGGAGGAGTAGCGAAAAAACGAAATACTGTACATTTCAAAATGGCCGCTACTGTAATGGGTGGAGTCTTACTGTAAAGTATCAAATTCAATAAGCGGGATGAGAGCAATCACGTGTACTAAGCAGAATTTTCATAGATCAAATGGTTCACCAATTATAACAGTTTGAACATTGAATTTTTGGACTACTGGTGGCGCTATAGAGTTACTGCTAAAGACCCCATTTTTGGTCACATGACTATTTATGACCACCTCTACATCTGTGCCAAATTTCATCATTTTCCTATGTACGGTTCATAGGGCTGTAATAGACTCCCATTGGGGAAAAATAATAATAATAATAATAATAATACTAACAATTACAATAGGTGTCTCAGCACCTTCGGTGCTTGACCCCTAATAATAATACTAACAATTACAATAGGTGTCTCAGCACCTTCGGTGCTTGACCCCTAATAATACTAACAATTACAATAGGTGTCTCAGCACCTTCGGTGCTTGACCCCTAATAAATATAGCTGCAAGCAGCGATACGGGGTCAAGCACCTTCAGCGCAATGAGCACCCAAAGCACAGCAAAAACGGCACGACGCAGCAAATGCGCAAAGCGCAGAAAGCGCGCAATACAGAGCCCGAACCCGAAGCAAAGCAAATGCAGAGCAGAACCACTGCAGTGCGGAGCAACAACAGTAAAGATGGCAAAAATATAACACGTGTGGAAAACCAGACAGGTCGAGAAGAACGTGTTAAAGGGAACACAAAAGGAAATCTCAATAAGTGAAAGTAAAAGCTGGGATTCGAACCCATGCCCTCAGGTTCCCAAAGCAACGCACTAACCGCATGCGCCACTGAGTAAACGATTAAACCACTGAGTTGGTGTGTCCAAGCTATAGAATAGAGATTTAGAGCTGTAAACATTGATATCCAGCAATTACCAAACGTGCAGAAATGACAACAGAGAGCACAAATAACTGAAATACAATGTATAGTATGAAAATCACAAAACTTAAGTGAGAAAAAAGTTAAGACAAAATATCACAGCCCATGGGATTCAAACCCATGACCTCAGAATCTCATGGCATGTGGTCAACCAGATGCGCAACTCAGTTAACACAGCTCAAAGGGCAGCAAAAAACAGCTTAGGTGCTGCAAGGATTGACATATGCCAATCAACACAGATGCAGAACTGACAGTGCAGAGCAGAACTAACAGAAATACAATGTATATGAGAATCAAAAAGCTCAAGTGAGATTGAAGACAAGAAGATCATTCTGTATAGTAATGCTATACAATGTAATATACAGTCACATTAATTTACTATGACAAATAGACAACGTCACAGGCACGGTCAACTTTGGAGTGGTATTTCTAAGAAAAAGAAAACAGAATATCAAAAATCTGTTCAGTCATTTCTGTGCGGATTGCTCCAAACATTATACGAGCAGTACCTGGCATAAAATAAACAAAATTTGTAAAAAGAGTAGCCAAAAAATCATCTACCATATGCTTTACAATAACACATGAACAGAATGTTGGAAAATGACAAACGAGGTATCGTTCCAATCGGCATAAACCAGTGAATACAATTTCACAAAGAAATTAATATCAGACAAAGTATTCAGAAGTTATACGCAGTTCCATAAGAACTGTTATAGTTTATAACCCCTAGGTGGCGCTATACTTTGACTTCCAAGGTACCTTCAAGACATCATGCTGAATCTCCCTACTGATTTTTGCACTGATATGTCCAATAGTTCAAAAGATATAAAAATTTATGACAAATTTCAAAATGTCGGACAGATGTGTGTGGTCAAACCCGGCATAATACATATCGACAGATGCGGCATGAGGTAAGCAATCCATAGACATCAAGATCATAATTTTCTGACAAACAGTTCAGAAGTTATGGGCAAAAATAGCCTATTTTATTATCTCATGACCCATAGGTGGCGCTGTCACCAAATTTGGCATGGACCCCAAGTTCATGGTCCACATGAAGTGTACCAAATTTCATTTCAATTGATCAAAGAATGACTGAGCTACAGCTTCAGAACCATTTTTGCGTCAACCTCGTTAAGTTTGCGCATTTATTACTTTTGAACAAAGATAAATATCAAAATTCTGTTCAGTCATTTCTATGCGGCTTACTCCAAAGATCATCTGTGCCAAATCTCATAAGAATTGAACAACATTTGAAGGAGGAGTAGCGAAAAAATGGAATACTGTATATTTCAAAATGGCCGCTACTGTAATGGGTGGAGTTTTACTGTAAGGTATTAAAAGCAACAAGCATGAGGAGAGCAATCACGTGTACTAAGTAGAATTTTCATAGATCAAGCGGATCAGAAGTTATAACCCTTTGAACATTGAATTTTTGCACTGCTGGTGGCGCTATAGAGTTAGTACTAGAGACTCCATTTTTGGTCACATGACTTTTTAAGACCACCACTACAACTGTGCCAAATTTCATCATTTTCCTATGTACGGTTCATAGGGCTGCCATAGACGCCTATGGCTAAGAAGAAGAAGAAGAAGCAGAATAATAATAATAAATATACCTGCAAGCAGCAACACGGGGTCAAGCACCTTCGGCGCAATGCACACACAGCACAGCAAGCACACAAAGCACAGCAAATTCACAATGCACAGCAAGCACACAAAGCACAGCAATTACACAAATCACAGCAGGCACACACAGCACAGCAAGCTCACAAAGCACAGCAAGCACAAAAAGCACAGCAAGCACACAAAGCACAGCAAGCACACAAAGCACAGCAAGCTCACAATGCACAGCAAGCACACAAAGCACAGCAAGCTCACAATGCACAGCAAGCACACAAAGCACAGCAATTACACAAAGCACAGCAAGCTCACAAAGCACAGCAAGCACACAAAGCACAGCAAGCACGCAAAGCACAGCAAGCACACAAAGCACAGTAATCTCACAAAGCACAGCAAACTCACAAAGCACAGCAAGCACACAAAGCACAGCAAGCTCACAAAGCACAGCAAGCTCACAAAGCACAGCAAACTCACAAAGCGCAGCAAGCACACAAAGCACAGCAAGCTCACAAAGCACAGCAAGCTCACAAAGCACAGCAAACTCACAAAGCACAGCAAGCTCACAAAGCACAGCAAGCACACAAAGCACAGTAAGCACACAAAGCACAGCAAGCACACAAAGCATAGCAACAAAAAAGCACTGCAAGCACACAAAGCACAGCAAGCACAGCAAGCTCACAAAGCACAGCAAGCTCACAAAGCACAACCAGCACACAAAGCACAGCAAACTCCCAAAGCACAGCAAGCACACAAAGCACACAAAGCACAGAAAGCACAGCAAGAACCACCACAATGCAGAGCAACAACAGCAAACATGGAAAAATAGAACACATTTGAACTACAGACAGGTTGAGAAGAACTGATGAGGAAGAACAAAATACCTGACTCAGGTGGGATTCAAACCCAGGAACTCAGAATCTCAATACATATGATTAACTTGATGCGCCACTCAGATGACACAGCTCATGAGGCAGCAGAAAAGAGATTAGAAAGCTACAAGGATTAACATATGTCAAATTAGTTTATAAACCCTAGGTGGCGCTGTACTCTGACTTCTCAGGTACCTTCAGGATATCATGTCAAAGCTCCTTATCAATTTTTGCACAGATATGTCCAATAGTTCAAAAAATATAACAATTTATGTCAAATTTCAAAATGGCGGACAGGCGGTTCAGTCAAACCTGGCATAATTCACATCGACAGATGCGGCATGAGGTAAGCAATCCATAGACATCAAGATCATAATTTTCTGACAAACAGTTCAGAAGTTATGGGCAAAAATAGCCTATTTTATTATCTCATAACCCATAGGTGGCGCTGTCACCAAATTTGGCATGGACCCCAAGTTCATGGTCGACATGAAGTGTACCAAATTTCATTTCAATTGATCAAAGAATGACCGAGCTACAGCTTCAGAACCATTTTTGCGTCAACCTTGTTAAGTTTGCGCATTTATTACTTTTGAACAAAGATAAATATCAAAATTCTGTTCGGTCATTTCTATGCGGCTCACTCCAAAGATCATCTGTGCCAAATCTCATAAGAATTGAACCGCATTTGAAGGAGGAGTAGCGAAAAAACTAAATACTGTACATTTCAAAATGGCCGTTACTGTAATGGGTGGAGTCTTACTGTAAAGTATCAAATTCAATAAGCGGGATGAGAGCAATCACGTGTACTAAGTAGAATTTTCATAGATCAAATGGTTCACTATTTATAACAGTTTGAACATTGATTTTTTGCACTGCTGGTGGCGCTATAGAGTTATTGCTAGAGACCCCATTTTTGGTCACATGACTTTTTAAGACCACCACTACAACTGTGCCAAATTTCATCATTTTCCTATGTACGGTTCATAGGGCTGCCATAGACTCCCATGGGACGATAATAATAATAAATATAGCTGCAAGCAGCGATTCGGGGCCAAGCACCTTTAGCGCAATGAGCACCCAAAGCACAGCAAGCAACATAGAAGGTATCAATCACCCAATGCTCACTGACCACCCAACGTGCATCAAGAACACAAAGCGCAGCAAGTACCCAAAGCGTTGCAATGACAGAGCAGAACCACCGCAGTGCAGAGCAGCAACAGAAAACATGGCAAAAATAGAACATATGTGAACTACAGACAGGTCAAGAAGAATAGGTGGGAAAGAACAAAACTTTAATAGAAGAAATTAACACCTGCCTCAGGTGGGATTCGAACCCATGAGGTCAGGATCTCTATGCATACGACTTAATGGATGCGCCACTCAGCAGACACAGCTCAAGGGGCAGCAGGAAAGAGATTACAGAAATGCAAGCATTGACATATGCCAATCACCAAAGATGTAGAAATGACACCGCAGAGCAGAAATCACAGAAATACAATGTATATGAGAATCAAAAAGCTCAAGTGAGATTGAAGACAAGAAGAACATTCCGTAGAGTAACGCTATAAAATGTAATATAAAGTAATTAACTATGACAAATAGACAACATCACAGGGACGATCAACTTTACAGAGGTTTTTCTCAAAAAATTCCTAGGTGCAAGAAAAATCTGTTCAGTCATTTCTGTGCGGATTGCTCCAAACATTATACGAGCAGAACCTGGCATAAAATAAACAAAATTTGTAAAAGGAGTAGCGAAAAAATCATTTACCATATGCCTTACAATAACACATGAACAGAATGATGGAAAATGACAAACGAGGTATCGTTGCAATCGGCATAAACCAGTGAATACAATTTCACAAAGAAAATTAATATCCGACAAAGTATTCAGAAGTTATGAGCAGTTCTATAAGAACTGTTATAGTTTATAACCCCTAGGTGGCGCTGTATTCTGACTTCCCAGATACAATCAGGACATCATGCCAAAGCTTACTACCGATTTTTGCGCCAATATATCCAATACTTCAAAAGTTATAACAATTTATGACAAATTTCAAAATGGCGGACAGGCGGTTCGGTCAAACCCGGCATAATACACATCGACAGATGCGGCATGAGGTAAGGAATCCGTAGACACCAAGATCATAATTTTCTGACAAACGATTCAGAAGTTATGCGCAAAAATAGCCTTTTTTACTATCTCATGACCCATAGGTGGCGCTGTCACCAAATTTGGCATGGACCCCCATTTCATGGTCGACATGAAGCGTACCAAATTTCATCTCGATTGATCAAAGAATGACCGAGATACAGCTTCAGAACCAATTTTGCGTCAATCTCGTTAAGTTCACGCATGAATTACTTTTAAATAAAGAAAAATATCAAAATTCTGTTCAGTCATTTCTATGCGGCTCACTCCAAAGATCACATGTGCCAAATCTCATAAGAATTGAACCAAATTTGAAGGAGGAGTAGCGAAAAAACGAAATACTGTACATTTCAAAATGGCCGCTACTGTAATGGGTGGAGTCTTACTGTAAAGTATCAAATTCAATAAGTGGGATGAGAGCAATCACGTGTACTAAGTAGAATTTTCATAGATCAAATGGTTCACCAATTATAACAGTTTGAACATTGAATTTTTGCACTGCTGGTGGCGCTATAGAGTTACTGCTAGAGACCCCATTTTTGGTCACATGACTTTTTAGGACCACCACTACAACTGTGCCAAATTTCATCACTCTACTACTTACGGTTCATAGGGCTGCCATAGACTCCCATTGGACAAGAGTAAGAATAATAATAATAATACTAACAATTGCAATAGGTGTCTCAGCACCTTCGGTGCTTGACCCCTAATAATACTAACAATTCCAATAGGTGTCTCAGCACCTTCGGTGCTTGACCCCTAAATATAGCTGCAAGCAGCAATTGCGGGGTCAAGCACCTTCAGCGCAATGAGCACCCAAAGCACAGCAAAAACCACACGACGCAGCAAATGCGCAAAGCGCAGAAAGCGCGCAATACAGAGCCCGAACCCGAAGCAAAGCAAATGCAGAGCAGAACCACTGCAGTGCGGAGCAACAACAGTAAAGATGGCAAAAATATAACACATGTGGAAAACCAGACAGGTCGAGAAGAACGTGTTAAAGGGAACACAAAAGGAAATCTCAATAAGTGAAAGTAAGAGCTGGGATTCGAACCCATGACCTCAGGTTCCCAAAGCAACGCACTAACCGCATGCGCCACTGAGTAAACGATTAAACCACTGAGTTGGTGTGTCCAAGCTATAGAATAGAGATTTAGAGCTGTAAACATTGATATCCAGCAATTACCAAACGTGCAGAAATAACAACAGAGAGCACAAATAACTGAAATACAATGTATTGTATGAAAATCACAAAACTTAAGTGAGAAAAAAGTTAAGACAAAATATCACTGCACATGGGGTTTGAACCCATGACCTCAGAATCTCATGGCATGTGGTTAACCAGATGCGCAACTCAGCTAACACAGCTCAAAGGGCAGCAAAAAACAGCTTAGGTGCTTCAAGGATTGACGTGTGCCAATCAACACAGATGCAGAACTGACAGTGCAGAGCAGAACTATCAGAAATACAATGTATATGGGAATCAAAAAGCTCAAATGAGATTGAAGACAAGAACATCATTCTGTATAGTAATGCTATACAATGTAATATACAGTCACATTAATTTACTATGACAAATAGACAACGTCACAGGCACGGTCAACTTTGGAGTGGTATTTCTAAGAAAGAGAACAGAATATCAAAAATCTGTTCGGTCATTTCTGTGCGGATTGCTCCAAACATTATACGAGCAGTACCTGGCATAAAATAAACAACATTTGTAAAAGGAGTAGCGAAAAAATAATCTACCATATGCTTTACAATAACACATGAACAGAATGTTGGAAAATGACAAACGAGGCATCGTTGCAATCGGCATAAACCAGTGAATACAATTTCACAAAGAAATTAATATCAGACAAAGTATTCAGAAGTTATAAGCAGTTCCATGAGAACTGTTATAGTTTATAACCCCTAGGTGGCGCTGTACTCTGACTTCCCAGGTACCTTCAGGACATCATGTCGAAGCTCCTTACTAATTTTTGCGCGGATATGTCCAATAGTTCAAAAAATATAACAAATTATGTGAAATTTCAAAATGGCGGACAGGCGGTTCGGTCAAACCCGGCATAATACACATCGACAGATGCGGCATGAGGTAAGCAATCCATAGACATCAAGATCATAATTTTCTGACAAACAGTTCAGAAGTTATGGGCAAAAATAGCCTATTTTATTATCTCATGACCCATAGGTGGCGCTGTCACCAAATTTGGCATGGACCCCAAGTTCATGGTCCACATGAAGTGTACCAAATTTCATTTCAATTGATCAAAGAATGACTGAGCTACAGCTTCAGAACCATTTTTGCGTCAACCTCGTTAAGTTTGCGCATTTATTACTTTTGAACAAAGATAAATATCAAAATTCTGTTCAGTCATTTCTATGCGGCTTACTCCAAAGATCATCTGTGCCAAATCTCATAAGAATTGAACAACATTTGAAGGAGGAGTAGCGAAAAAATGGAATACTGTACATTTCAAAATGGCCGCTACTGTAATGGGTGGAGTTTTACTGTAAGGTATTAAAATCAACAAGCATGAGGAGAGCAATCACGTGTACTAAGTAGAATTTTCATAGATCAAGCGGATCAGAAGTTATAACCCTTTGAACATTGAATTTTTGAACTGCTGGTGGCGCTATAGAGTTAGTACTAGAGACCCCATTTTTGGTCACATGACTTTTTAAGACCACCACTACAACTGTGCCAAATTTCATCATTTTCCTATGTACGGTTCATAGGGCTGCCATAGACGCCTATGGCTAAGAAGAAGAAGAAGAAGCAGAATAATAATAATAAATATAGCTGCAAGCAGCGATTCGGGGCCAAGCAGATTTAGCGAAATGAGCACCCAAAGCACAGCAAACAACATAGAAGGTATCAATCACCCAATGCGCATTGAGCATCCAATCAAAAACACAAGGCGCAGCAAGTACCCAAAACGTAGCAATCACAGATCAGAACCACTGCAGTGCAGAGCAGCAACAGAAAACATGACAAAAATAGAACATATGTGAACTACAGACAGGTCAGGAAGAATAGGTGGGAAAGAACAAAACTTTAATAGAAGAAATTAACACCTGCCTCAGGCTGGATTCGAACCCATGAACTCAGGATCTCTATGCATACGACTTAACAGATGCGCCACTCAGTAGACACAGCTCAAGGGTCAGCAGAAAAGAGCTTACATGCCAAAGAATTCAGAAGTTATAAGCAATTCGATAAGAACTGTTATAGTTTATAACCCCTAGGTGGCGCTGTACTCTGATTTCCTCAGGACATCATGCCGAAGCTCCCTACCGATGTTTGTGCCGATATATCCGATACTTCAAAAGTTATAGCAAATTATCACAAATTTCAAAATGGCGGACAGACGGTTCGGTCAATCCCGGCATAATACACATCGACAGATGCGGCATGAGCCAAGGAATCCGTAGACACCAAGATCATAATTTTCTGACAAACGATTCAGAAGTTATGCGCAAAAATAGCCTTTTTTCCTATCTCATGACCCATAGGTGGCGCTGTCACCAAATTTGGCATGGACCCCCAGTTCATGGTCGACATGAAGCGTACCAAATTTCATCTCGATTGATCAAAGAATGACCGAGATACAGCTTCAGAACCAATTTTGCGTCAATCTCGTTAAGTTCGCGCATTAATTACTTTTGAATAAAGAAAAATATCAAAATTCTGTTCAGTCATTTTTATGCGGCTCACTCCAAAGATCACATGTGCCAAATCTCATAAGAATTGAACCAAATTTGAAGGAGGAGTAGCGAAAAAACGAAATACTGTACATTTCAAAATGGCCGATACTGTAATGGGTGGAGTCTTACTGTAAGGTATTAAAAACAATAAGCATGAGGAGAGCAATCACGTGTACTAAGTAGAATTTTCATAGAGCAAATGGATCATGAGTTATAACCATTTGAACATTGAATTTTTGAGATGATGGTGGCGCTATAGAGTTACTGCTAGAGACCCCATTTTTGGCCAAATGACTATTTATGACGACCACTACAACTGTGCCAAATTTCATCATTTTCCTATATACGGTTCATAGGGCTGCCATAGACTCCCATTGGGGAAGATTAAGATTAAGATTAAGATTAAGATTAAGAAGAATAATAATACTAACAGAAACAATAGGTGCCACAGCACCATAGGTGCTTGGCCCCTAATAATACTAACAATTACAATAGGTGTCTCAGCACCTTCGCTGCTTGACCCCTAATAATACTAACAATTACAATAGGTGTCTCAGCACCTTCGGTGCTTGACCCCTAATTACAATAGGTGTCTCAGCACCTTCGGTGCTTGACCCCTAAATAGCTGCAAGCAGCGATTCGGGGCCAAGCACCTTTAGCGCAATGAGCACCCAAAGCACAGCAAGCAACATAGAAGGTATCAATCACCCAATGCTCACTGACCACCCAAGGTGCATCAAGAACACAAAGCGCAGCAAGTACCCAAAGCGTTGCAATGACAGAGCAGAACCACCGCAGTGCAGAGCAGCAACAGAAAACATGGCAAAAATAGAACATATGTGAACTACAGACAGGTCAAGAAGAATAGGTGGGAAAGAACAAAACTTTAATAGAAGAAATTAACACCTGCCTCAGGTGGGATTCGAACCCATGAACTCAGGATCTCTATGCATACGACTTAGTGGATGCGCCACTCAGCAGACACAGCTCAAGGGGCAGCAGGAAAGAGATTACAGAAATGCAAGCATTGACATATGCCAATCACCAAAGATGTAGAAATGACACCGCAGAGCAGAAATCACAGAAATACAATGTATATGAGAATCAAAAAGCTCAAGTGAGATTGAAGACAAGAAGAACATTCCGTAGAGTAACGCTATAAAATGTAATATAAAGTAATTAACTATGACAAATAGACAACATCACAGGGACGATCAACTTTACAAAGGTTTTTCTCAAAAAAATTCCTAGGTGCAAGAAAAATCTGTTCAGTCATTTCTGTGCGGATTGCTCCAAACATTATACGAGCAGAACCTGGCATAAAATAAACAAAATTTGTAAAAGGAGTAGCGAAAAAATCATTTACCATATGCCTTACAATAACACATGAACAGAATGATGGAAAATGACAAACGAGGTATCGTTGCAATCGGCATAAACCAGTGAATACAATTTCACAAAGAAAATTAATATCCGACAAAGTATTCAGAAGTTATGAGCAGTTCTATAAGAACTGTTATAGTTTATAACCCCTAGGTGGCGCTGTATTCTGACTTCCCAGATACAATCAGGACATCATGCCAAAGCTTCCTACCGATTTTTGCGCCAATATATCCAATACTTCAAAAGTTATAACAATTTATGACAAATTTCAAAATGGCGGACAGGCGGTTCGGTCAAACCCGGCATAATACACATCGACAGATGCGGCATGAGGTAAGGAATCCGTAGACACCAATATCATAATTTTCTGACAAACGATTCAGAAGTTATGCGCAAAAATAGCCTTTTTTACTATCTCATGACCCATAGGTGGCGCTGTCACCAAATTTGGCATGGACCCCCAGTTCATGGTCGACATGAAGCGTACCAAATTTCATCTCGATTGATCAAAGAATGACCGAGATACAGCTTCAGAACCAATTTTGCGTCAATCTCGTTAAGTTCACGCATTAATTACTTTTAAATAAAGAAAAATATCAAAATTCTGTTCAGTCATTTCTATGCGGCTCACTCCAAAGATCACATGTGCCAAATCTCATAAGAATTGAACCAAATTTGAAGGAGGAGTAGCGAAAAAACGAAATACTGTACATTTCAAAATGGCCGCTACTGTAATGGGTGGAGTCTTACTGTAAGGTATCAAAAACAATAAGCATGAGGAGAGCAATCACGTGTACTAAGTAGAATTTTCATAGAGCAAATGGATCATGAGTTATAACCATTTGAACATTGAATTTTTGAGATGATGGTGGCGCTATAGAGTTACTGCTAGAGACCCCATTTTTGGCCACATGACTATTTATGACCACCACTACAACTGTGCCAAATTTCATCATTTTCCTACATACGGTTCATAGGGCTGCCATAGACACCAATGGCTAAGAAGAAGAAAAAAGTACAATTCCAATAGGTGTCTCAGCACCTTCGGTGCTTGACCCCTAATAATAATAATAATAATAAGAAAACCATCAATTGCAATAGTGGCCTACCGCCCTGCGGGCTTGGCCCCTAATAATAATAATAAGAAAACCATCAAACGCAATAGTGGCCTGCCGCCCTGCGGGCTTGGCCCCTAAAAACTTAATTCAATTAGTAACACCTATATTTAAACATTTTTAACTTTAATTATTTCACTTAAACTGAGAAAATTTTAATTGAAAAAAACACATTACATTTTTTGGCAATATCATTAATTTGAACCAACTTTAACTTTTTACAGTGTATATTATGCAAATTTATACACCTTTTAAGTATGCTGTCTTGATAATCCCATAAAAAATCTTGGTACTGTGCAAGCACTTGAATAAATTTCACTAATATACATTTTATACTGTATATTATATTGTGTAATATAATATACATTGTATAAAACACCATATACTCTTTATATTTCATGTTATATAATTCCTATCTACTGTCTATATACCACTAACATGTATTTATTGTACATTTTCTGCTCTGCAGCAACGCAGAAAATGTAACAAGAACAACAAGAAATTTGTCAAAAGTGCTATAGAAATACATTTAAATGAAAGTAATTCTAACACATTCTTTGTTGTAAAGTGCACGATCTCCGCCTCTCTGCTGCCCTCTTGTTACTCTTAACTAGGTTAAGAGACCTCTCCAGCTCTCTTAAATAATTTAGGAGCTGAGACCTAGTCTTAACACTTAGGATGCTTTATAAATCAAACGTATTCTTAATTCTAAGAATAAGTGTAAAATGACGTCATTCTTAGAATTTTGACACACTTAAGACTAAAATTTTACTCTGAATGGCTTTATACAAACGGCCCCAGGTAATTTACCTTTATACACTGAGAAACTGTTGTTATTGTAACCTGCAATGTAAGCAGAACACAAACGAATGAATAAACAATTTATATATTTATTTTCTTCTGACGAACAATTTATGTCTCGCGAATGTTAACGTTTGCTGATCATGACAACATATTCGTAACCTATGTTTTGATGGCTTATCATGTTAAAACAAAGTAGTAATTGAAGTACACGATCGTTTTGTATATGTTTGTGTTGCATTTGTTGTTTAACGTAAAAAGTAATACGAGGAGGCTGTTTTCACATTTAATTTCTCACTCCTTTATAGGTAGCGTTATGTGGAAAGCATGATGCAGATATTTGACAGTTTTTGAAGGTACCTACACTCCCAGCAAAAATGACGATGTTGCAGTGGCTACTGACATTTTGCAGGCATGTGTTCATAATCACTTTAATGTTGATGAAAATTGCTTGTAATGTCTCTATAATAAATCATGTTTCATATCTGCAGTTGCCAGATGATATTCTCCAGAGGATCCTGAAGCTAGCATTTTCCAATCTAATGGCGGATTCATCTGATATATGCTTTTCTGACCTGTCCTCACCTGAGCGGGAAGCTGTGGAGGAGTTGTTACCCGGTTTTAGCAGACCCAACGCGAGGTACAGCGCCCACTTCACCCTGCCTTCCGACGTCCACAAGCGAACAAGGCATGCAACAAACGAGCATTCCATGCGATACAGCTTCACGGACCGTGAACGACTGAACGGAGACGCCATCGCCCAACATGAAAGCGATCGGGAAGCTGTGGAGGAACCGCTGCCCAGCCTTCGCAGATTCAGCATGCCCCACACACCCTGGCCCCAGACGTTGGCAGGCGACCGAGGCATGTCACAACCGAACACCCCACGCGATGCAGCTCCGGGGACCGCGTTCGGGTAAACGAAGACGCCATCGCCCAGCATGAAAGCGGTAAGACTCCGCTTGTTATTGTAACATGTACTACTTGCCACATGTATAGTTTAGCTTCTGCTGTTAGCATAGAGGGATTTACATGCACTTGTAAGTGTATTGAAGTATTAAGGTTAACTGAGAAGGTTGCTGAACTAGAATCGCGCATCCGAACGCTAGTTGAGGATAGCAAAACCGCTAATGTTACTGTTGCAAATAATCTATCGAGCGAAAAGACTAATGGCTCGATTCCGACATCAGATGCTAATGTAAATATTACAAATACTGTATCGAGCGCGCATAGTGTTTATCAAAATACACATGGCTCGGTTCCAACATCAGAGTCAAGTCGGCGGTCAAACTGGGTGACTGTCAGGCGGCATAGTCATATACGGCGTCCTTCTAAGACCCATAACGTTACGGTAATTTCTAACAGATTCGATCCCCTAAGGAGTACACCAGCTGAAACACCTTTTAAAAGTGCCCTGGTCATTGGAGATTCTATACTCAGGATGTTAGTGACTGGATGGCACATAACTTTCTTAAGCTCAACTCCAATAAGACAGAGATACTTATTATTGAACCAAATCGCTACAAACATAATATGTCAGATTACAAATTGCACATAGATGGCTGTACTGTGGTGCCATCTTCCACGGTTAGGAACTTAGGTGTGATGTTCGACAGCAACTTATCCTTTGATAGTCATATCGCCAACGTCTGCCGCACAGCATTCTTCCATCTTAGAAATATCTCAAAAATACGCCATATACTGTCTACATCTGACGCAGAGAAGATTATTCATGCTTTTATGACCTCTAGAATAGACTATTGTAACTCGCTACTCGGGGGATGCCATTCAAATCAGGTCAACAAGCTTCAGCTAGTTCAAAACGCTTCTGCAAGGGTACTTACTCGATCTAAGAAGCATGACCACATAAGCCCAATTCTAGCATCTTTACACTGGCTACCAGTTAAATACCGCATACAATTTAAAATATCACTAATCACCTACAAAGCTTTAAATGGCTTAGCACCCTCATATCTTAGAGAATTACTATCAGAATACAATCCATCACGTACACTACGGTTGCAAAATTCTGGCCTATTGATTATCCCTAGACTATCAAAAGTGTCTAAAAGTGGAAGATCCTTTTCCTACTTAGCCCCTAAGCTCTGGAATGATTTACCAACCGATGTCCGAGAATCAGACACAGTCGATCATTTTAAATCTAGACTTAAAACTTTTCTCTTCAACAAAGCGTTCGCATAATTTGTCTAGTAAAGGTACTTAACTCACAATAGTTATTTTTACGGAAAAAAGCACTCACGGTCATAACACAGACCAACCAAATAAATAAATAAAAACCTTTTCTGCATGAACACTTAAAATGAATTGCATTAAATAGTTGCCACCGTTTGCCACTGAATCTGCATTAACGACGACAGTGGGGCCTCCAGCCTTAGTCAAACGGTTTGGCACGTATGGTTGGGTTGCGATTTTGGCGCTATCATAAGTCTTGTGAATAGTATGCCATACAGACCCGTTTGCCACTGAACCTGCATTAACGACGACAGTGGGGCCTCCAGCCTTAGTCAAACAGGTTGGTATGTATGGTCGGGTTGCGTTTTTCGCGCTTTCGTGTGTCTTGTGAATAGTATGCCATACATACCCGTTTGCCACTGAACCTGCATTAACGACGACAGTGGGGCTTCCGGCCTTAGTCAAACGGATTAGCACGTATGGTCGGGTTGGCGTTTTCTCGTGGTCCTGTAAATGGTATACAATATAGACCCGTTTGCCACTGAACCTGCATTAACGACGACAGTGGGGCTTTAGGCCTTAGTCAAACGGGTCGTCGGGTTTAATTTTCTCTTAAAGATCGGAAGGTGACCCTTATTTACCATATATACCTTCGCATTGGGCCCCCAATTTGCTAAATCCTCAACTGTGGATAATATAATTATGCCGCAATAGTTAGTCTGTCTGGAACTAAGCTGAGTTAAACCACATCACTGTGTGACACTTCAATACATATGAACGGCCGCTACGCTAATACGATTTTGTTTTTCTCTCCCTGTCTCGTCCTCGACCCCGAGGACAACGAGACAAACAGACCCAGTCCCGGTAGATGTGGAAGTCGGCACACCTCTGATCTACTGGCCGTCCTTCAACGTGATGCCCAGCTGATGCCTGACCAACGATCACCGGCAGAACCCGCTTAATCTCCGCTAAATCTCCTTATCCGTTCTCCCAAGGGTTTTTCCCTCCTAGGACTTATTTTTCCTCGGATAAAAGCCCGGGGTTTTTTTCTCCTAGGGGGTTTTTCACCCCGGGGAGGCAGCCTTTTTCGGCTTTACTTAGCTTCCTCTTCTAGACGTTACTTTAGTAATACGTTCACTTATAATATTGAGTCATAGCCTTAGCAAATTTAACTGCTCATGCTATCATGTATTTTGTTGTGCTATCTGTCGTTTTTCTGTGCTCTTCACTGCTTCTATTTATGTAAAGCTGCTTTGAAACAATTGACTTTTGTGAAAAGCGCTATATAAATAAAATTGAATTGAATTTGTTGTTCTAGAAGACGGCTGCTCTGCAATTCGGCTGGCTTTAACATGACAGAGATTCAGCAACATTGACAGCCAGGAGCATTTTCAGCAGGAGGAACACTTGCGTGGGTGCGTGCGTGTGTGTCTTTACTTTAACACTTGTGGTCACTTAAAGTTCATGTATGCTGTTAAAAAAGCATAAGATGCTTTTTGTATTTACTCAAAAACAATTAAAATTGGTATAATTGTGGATTCTTCATTATTTCACTGTAGCTAATTTGTATATGAGCAATTCCTTGCAAATGTCAAACTTATCACAAAAGTAAAGTTTTTAATCACACTGGTATCTCATATGTCAATACATACATGGTTTAAATACCCATGCAATGTCTGTTAAAAGTTTTAACCATGTTTCCCCATATTTTGATATTTTCAAAGAAAATGTCATAATTGTCATGTCTGTAAATCTTTTTATTCCTCAAATGTGCATACAAAAATTTAAATAAATATAGTTTGTTCATTGAAGATCCATCCCTTCCCCATTTTTGGGGGTATTATTGCTCCTGGGTAATGCCTTTTAATTTATAGAATTCTTACAGTGTATTGTCTCCCAAAACCAGTGTCCTTTTTGTCACAACCAAAACGCATACATGATTCCCTCATCTAAAATAGAAAATTTGAGTATAGACTGATAGCGGTTGTCTGGACTCTTAACATTAGATATTTAGAAAACTTTAAAGAGGTTGTTAAATGTATTGGTAATGACTGCATCCTATTGAGTTTTCAATGCAAATGTCACATCCATAACCCTGGGATGACTCATGTTGTTATTTAGCTTCATTCATTTGATGTTCACATCTGAATATCACAACATAATGTTTACTTTATAAAATGTATGCAATGTTACATTAGTAGTTGAACATGTTGTTATTTAGCTTCATTCATTTGATGTTCACATCTGAATATCACAACATAATGTTTACTTTATAAAATGTATGGAATGTTACATTGGTAGTTGAACTGTATAGTTAAAAACAAACATGAACAAAAGGCAGAGGCACTCAAAATACGGGTTTTATTCCCACTGCTATGTTTAAATGTGCAAATTGCTGGAGAGAAAGCATTCAGCCCCTTCGTGTCATAAAAACCAAAAAAGCTTAGTATACCGCTTCGGTACGATTATTTTAACTATCACACACTGACATTTTGTGACTATTTAAAATGTTATGTTTATCATCATTTTAAATGTACATACAGAAATTTTATTTTTGGCTTTCATGAATGTGAAAGGAAAAATTTAATTTCATAAACCTTATGTTTCTGTTAGCCAAATATCACATTTATAAATGTGCATTTTCAAAGTGCAACCCCCTTTTTTTAAATAAAAAAAACATGATATGTATTTTGACACTATTGAATTTTCTAAAAACCTGAGAGATATTAGAACAATGGCTGTATTTTAGGACTTGGCACTTAATCTGCACTAAAAGACTGTTGGACTCTGGCATATTATTTTATTGTTATATGACATTGATGACAATTTGTGTTTGTTTCTTTTTCTGTTCTTTCAAGCATTTAATAAAAACCCTGATTATTTTAACTACTTTTATTATGCGTGAAGATTAGGTGACGCATTTCTGCTCGCCCGCTAGTGGAGGTCACGTGTTTCCTGTGGAGCTCCACTTGCCCGTAGTCTGCAGCCAGACCCTTCTCATTTAAAGGAATAGTCTACTCATTTTCAATATTAAAATATGTTATTACCTTAACTAAGAAGAGTTGATACATCCCTCTATCATCTTAGTGCGTGCACGTAAGCGCTGGAGCGCGCTGCTACACTTCGATAGCATTTAGCTTAGCCCCATTCATTCAGTGGTACCACTCAGAGATAAAGTTAGAAGTGACCAAACACATCAACGTTTTTCCTATTTAAGACGAGTAGTTATACGAGTAAGTTTGGTGGTACAAAATAAAACGTAGCGCTTTTCTATGCGGATTTAAAAGAGGAACTATATTGTATGGCGGAACAGCACTTTTGGGAGTACTTCGACTCGGCGCAGTAACACTCTCCCTCTCCCATTATGAGAGGGAGAAGGGGAGCGGATTTTTCAGGTGAGTTGAAGTACTCCCAAAAGTGCTATTACGGCATAAAATATGTTCCTCTTTTAAATCCGCTTAGAAAAGCGCTATGTTTTTTATTTTTGTACCACCAAACTTGGTCGTATAACTACTCGTCTTAAATAGGAAAAACGTTGATGTGTTTGGTCACTTCTAACTTTATCTCTGAGTGGTACCATTGATTAAATGGGGCTAAGCTAAATGCTATCGAAGTGTAGCAGCGCGCTCCAGCGCTTACGTGCACGCACTAAGATGATAAAGGGATGTATCAACTCTTCTTAGTTAAGGTAATAACATATTTTAATATTGAAAATGAGAAGACTATTCCTTTAATGTGACGTAGTCACAGAGCGACAAGCCAAGTAAGCGTTTCAGCATAGCGTGTCGGTATAGCGTGGGGAATGAAAGCATCCGGATTTATAATTTAAACCGATATTGTTGCCACTGTTTGAGGTCGGAGATTGGCCGGTGGATAAATCGGTTATTCTGGACAAACTGTTGCAGGTACCAAGGCAGATTATGAAATGTTGTGAATGATTGTAAAAGTTTTGTATATTGATTTTGTATCTTCTGTCGCAGTAACACAGTTTGAGGATTGTGTTGAAGATAACGTACATCCTATTGTTATGGTAATGCAGTGAGATTGTGAAGACGCATTGTGCAAACATTTGTTTGCTATTCAGGTATGTATATGCCTATAACTATTGATTGTATGTCTTTATAAAAGACATTTATCTCATGACATTTTATTATTGTTATAGGACGTGTGACCAGTCACTGCTTTTCCTAGTTAGTTTTAGTTTTACAAACTGCCTACTACATTTTATATTGATAGTTTCTGATGCCCTAGGGGCATGTGACGAGAGAGAGAGTTTTTTTGTATTTTTGTATTACACTGTTTTTTGTTTGTTTTTTTGTTTTGTTTTGGTGTTGGCTCTCTCTGATAGTCTGTGTATGCCATGCGAGGTTCTTTAATTGAAATACTTGGGTTGTGTGTAGTTTCCAAGGAGACAGACGCCTGCAGTGGTGTGTGTGTGTGAAGTGAAGGGGGAATATTGCTGTGAATCACGTGTAATCTATGTAATTGGGTTGTTTTACTTGTGTATTTTACATTATTTATTAAGAGTGACGTATGGTGTGCTGTACATTTTGACACGTCTCAGGAGGGAAAATTTATATACACCCTCAACCATTTGGTGTTTTGATTAAGAAAAGTCTCATGGTATCACAGTTGTTTTTTTAAATTGTTTATATGATTGAAAAATTGTGAAATAAATAAATGTATATTTTCTTTATAACACACCAGCTCCCATCTGCGTCCTTTAATTAGGGTGGCTTGCGTGAAATCCGTAGTTCCTTTTGAACTGACTGTTTTATAATCATGGGTCTTTGATTTAGGTAGATTGAGATTATCTTCTGGACTGCTTAAGGCCACATTTGGCGTAGTCGGCAAGGTACGTTCGGGTGGTTGCTGGTAGTGTTTTATTTCTCTCTTCTTTTTTTATAGCTGTATAGTCTATACATTTTTGGGTGTTTGTGTATAACTGGTGGGCAGTTAGGTATTTTAGGGCAAAGGAAAAACCGTGGCTGGTAAGGAGGATTGGAGAAGCCACCCAAGACCAGCTGGACTTTAAGACAATTTTTTTTCTCTTTCTTTTATTTCTTGTGTTTATTATTGTTATGCTTTTTTATTTTTATTTTATTTTTTTGTCATTTCTGTAGGTTCAGAAGATCAGATTAGGGCTCTGACTGAGCAGCTCCAGCAGCTGCAAGCCGCTAATACCAGGCTTCAACAGGAAGTAGCAACACAATCAAATGCTGTGACAGGACAGGGAGAGGTATACAGCAGTCAGCAAGAAAGTTTAGTAAACCCAAGGTATGTCATGATCCCAAGAGAGCGGAAATGCCCAAGGTTTTCAGGTAATCATAGTAATGTATGTCTGGGGGTTGAGGAGTGGGTAGAAGAAGCCCTTAGATGTTTAAATTCCAAACATATGACCCCTATTGAGCAGGCATTTTTTCTGTTTGACCATCTCTATGGTGAAGCTAAGTCAGAGATCCGATTTCGCCCCACTGTAGATAGAAATAACCCTGATAGAATCCTGTCTATTTTGCTTGAAACATTTGGTTGTCCTCAATCTTATATTGAAGCTCAGAAACAATTTTTTCAACGACGCCAGCGTGATGGGGAATCTTTACGCAAATTTTCTCATGCAGTAATGTCTTTAATGGAGATAGTTGAGCGTAAGAATCCAGGGGGAATTCCTGATTCCGATATTGTACTTCGTGATCATTTTGCAGAGTATGTCTGGGATAATATGCTTCACAGAGAGTTAAAACGTCTCATACGATTACAACCTAGTATGTCTTTTTTTGATGTTCGCAGTGAAGCTCTGCATTGGTCAGACGACGGGGAGCGTCCTAGCCTTCCCCGGGCTAGAGCTTACTCTTGTGATACCCACATTAATGCTGATAAATTAGAGGTAAACTCAAGTGCAGTAGAACCAGGTAAAGAAATTGGTGAATTAAAAGAAACTTTGCGCAAGCAACAAGTACAGTTAGATGCAATTTTGCAACATTTGTCTAACCCAGGTTGGCATGCTGCCCCTAGTGGCCCCAGCACTCAGCCTTGACAATATCGGTTTGATTCAGAGGGCCAACCTATCTGTTTGCGATGTGGACAACCGGGTCATATAGCTAGGCGCTGTCATAATTGGGAGGGAACTCATCAAGCTGTCGTAGCTGGGGAGCTTCAGAGTAAAGATGAGAGCTGGGGGGCGGGGCAGAAATGCCATGGGGCCCTCGGGAAACTAGCTCCATCTAGTGCTGGGAGACAGGCTCTAGATGGTGGAGAGCGTGGCTCACCTTTAGAATCAATTAGACCTTCACATTCTACACTCATTGGTCACTGTCCAGTAATGAAGGTTGTAATTGCAGGTGTAGTTGTGCCATGTCTTGTGGACACAGGATCAATGGTGTCAACTATTACAGAATATTTTTTTGCAGAACATTTTAAACCCCAGGGTCAGGCTATTTTGCAGTCATGTGGCTGGTTACAGTTGAAAGCCGCTAATGGACTAGATATCCCGTATAAAGGAAGTGGATGTAAAAGTACTTGGTAAAACTTTGTCTCAAATGGGTATTTTGGTTGTACGTGATCCCCCTGATGTATAGACTCAGATAAGGAAACGTAATGTTCCTGGTCTGTTGGGAATGAATATTTTGCAAAGCTGTTACAGAGGGCTGTTTAGTCAGCATGGCACTACGTTATTTCATTCCCCACCAGCTGTACCTGATGTGTTGAAACACGCTATGTTTGAATGTCAGGTCCTCGAATGTTTAATTGATTCAGAGTTTATCAGTAGTGTCGCAACTCCCCCAGGTCCCTCCATTTGTGTTCCCTCTGGGTCATTTGGGTTAGTTCCAGCTTTGTGCAGACAGGGAGTTGGTCCACTTATGCCGGCGCATTTTTAGAACCCCCAGGTATAGGTGACCAGCAACTACCTGCAGATCTCCTGATTCCATTTTCCTTGGTAACTATTGGTGAGGGAACGGTTTATGTACCCCTGGTTAATATAGGTACTCAGGATAGGTGGTTAAGACCCTGCACCTTTTTAGGTAGACTTCAAATGGTTAGTGTATGTCACCATAGTCAACCTGTAATTTTTGGTAGTAAAGAGAATTGTGAAAGTCCTACTGTGTTCATCCAGTCAGCTGAAGTAGTTAATCACACTGTCCCTGGTCTGGCCAAAATATCATGGCCTATTTTAGAAGAGGTAGAACAGGAACAGGCCAAGGCTTTGTTGGAAAAGTATAGTGTGGTTTTCAGTCGGAACAATGGGGATTTAGTGCGGATGAGTTGTAGCCCCTTCTCCTCTCCCATTGTGGTGGTCAAGAAGAAGGATGGGTCAATTCGCCTGTGCGTTGATTACTGCCAACTAAATTCGAAAACCAGGAAGGATGCTTTTCCTCTTCCACGCATAGATGAGTCTTTGGATACTCTGACTGGTGCTTGCATGTTCTCTACATGGATCTGGCGAGTGGTTACAACCAGGTCCCTGTAGCTGAGAAGGATCGATACTGCGTTTTGTACACCGTTTGGTCTGTTTGAATTTCAACGAATGCCATTTGGCCTTTGTAATGCCCCAGGGACATTCCAGAGATTGATGGAGTGCATCTTTGGAGATGAAAGATTTCACTCCCTTCTTCTATACTTGGACGATGTGGTTGTTTTTTCATCATCATTTTAGATTCATCACACCGGTCGGAGACTGGCCGGTGGATAAATCGGTTATTCTGGACAAACTGTTGCAGGTACCAAGGCAGATTATGAAATGTTGTGAATGATTGTAAAAGTTTTGTATATTGATTTTGTATCTTCTGTCGCAGTAACACAGTTTGAGGATTGTGCATCCTATTGTTATGGTAATGCAGTGAGATTGTGAAGACGCATTGTGCAAACATTTGTTTGCTATTCAGGTATGAATATGCCTATAACTATTGATTGTATGTCTTTATAAAAGACATTTATCTCATGACATTTTATTATTGTTATAGGACGTGTGACCAGTCACTGTTTTTTCTAGTTAGTTTTAGTTTTACAAACTGCCTACTACATTTTATATTGATAGTTTCTGATGCCCTAGGGGCATGTGAGGAGATAGAGAGTTTTTTTGTATTTTTGTATTATATTGTTTTTGTTTGTTTTTTTGTTTTGGTGTTGACTCTCTCTGATAATCTGTGTATGCCATGTGAGGTGCTTTAATTGAAATACTTGGGTTGTGTGTAGTTCTCCAAGGAGACAAACGCCTGCAGTGGTGTGTGTGTGAAGTAAAGGGGGGATATTGCTGTGAATCACGCATGCGCATAATTTGCACGGGGGTAACGGGGGTCATGACCCCCGCAAAAATCAAATCCAGCTAATATAATCCCCCAATATCATCACATCATTCAAATTAAAATAAATATGAAATATTACGAATGAACACTTTTGTTCGTTTTCTTTATTAATTTCATTTGCCAGCAAGAAAGATATTATTATATTTTAAATAATCTGTAATATACCCCCCCCCCCCGCACCGACAAGTTGGTATTTCCCAACCCACTTTCTCTCCCAAGTTTGTTCACTGTTTTGTGCGTGCGCAGTGGCTGGGATGAATGCCTGGAGAAAGCTGACGGTGCATGATGAAAAGGACAAGGCAGCTTGTCACACCTCGCTGAATGACTGATGATCTGCTTTTATTTCCTTTTTTATTCAAAATTTCACAAATTTGTTAGCTATATTAGGATATATCTGAAGTTGAAACTCTGATCAGATTACTCCTTGTCGTACCAGTCTCCTCCTCTGAGGCAGAGATGAGCTTTAGTGCTCTTAGACGATTTAAGACTTGGTAGTACAAAGCACAATGTTTTACGTCTTTTCTGACTTCTGGCGCGAACACACGGTGAAAAGCGCTATTTTTTAGCCTTTCATTGATAAAACTAAAGCGTCTGATCTCCGTAGTTTCATTTTAAAAGCGTGTGAAAGTTGCGCGATCCTATTTCATCAATTGCGCTGAAAATTCAGAGAAAGCTCTAACACAGGGGTGTTAAACTCATTTTAGGCTGAGGGCCAGATGGTAAATAACGGCATGATGTGCGGGCTGGATAATTTTTTTAACGGATAATCTTTAGCGGAGCGGTAACAATAAAACAGATTTTTGGGCACCGTGTTTAGTCTATGTTCCGCGTTTTGCTGCTTTCCGCAAGTCTCTCATATTAAAAACTAACTAGATGCCCGCCTGAAAGGGTTTTTAAAATATGTATTTCATATTTAATAAAACAGTATAAATCATCATGCGGGCCGGATTGGACACCTTTGTGGGCCGTATGTTTGACACCCCTGCTCTAACATATACACGTAAAAAACACTGTGCAGTATGTTTACTTGCTAAACAAGCAGTGGACTCAGACTTAATATTAGTTTGCTTCCATATAAACTCATCATTACTCCCGCTCGCGTTTGAATAGTTTGACAGCAGAGAGACTCGGCAACCCGTCTCGCCAGACCACCCCAACACAGTATTCAGGACAGAAGTGGTCGAAAGTGTGATCCGATCGATGAAAACACATCTTAAATGTAAACAGCCCCCAGTTTACACACAACTATGACACAGCACAGCCTGAACCATGTTGCAGTGTGTCACATACATCAGGACAAATTGGACCTCTTAAAGGGACACTTCACCCATTTGCATTAAGCTTTGTATAGTTAGAAACTCAGTCATGTTTTTGAATGGTCATGCATCATTCCCTCTGTTTCCCATGAGACAGGAGAAATATGGAATTCAGTGTTGCACTTCCTTCTTTCAATGATGTAAAAATCATCATTTTGCATTTCTTTTACACCGAGACGTAAACAGATGTTTAGTGTTTTTATCTGAATGGTATGTGTGTTAAGTTGCAGCCTAATATGTTGTCACATACAGTACCTTAAATGTGATTTACAGATAGGCCTTCTTTTGTATTTACATGCTTTCGTTTAGATTTTGTCAGTGGATGGTGAGTTTTTGTGATGCCCACCAATATGTGAAATCTGTTCTGAATAAAGGTGCAAGCTGCACTCCAGTGTGCCACCCTGTATTGTGTAATGTATTGAGAGTTGAATTGTTCATAATACATTTGCTGCATGTAGGTGCCAATACAGTGATGGAATTGATTCATCTTTAAGTTCTTGTTTCTTTTTTGATAAAATGTTGAACACACAAAAAATGTGGGAACTGCCACTGCTGGCTAGTGCTTAAACACTTAATTTGTGTCAGTATGGCATAAATAGTCAAGTGAACAGCTGCATTTACGTTAAGTAGTCTAAATCAGTAAAAGTATCACAATGTATTTATAATTATCAAATTAGCATGTTACCTTTTACACAAGAAAATTTTTCAATAAATAAAAAAAAAGGGCGCGAGTTTAACCCCCCCAATGGTAGACCCAAAGTTACGCCCTTGGAATCACGTAATTGGTTTGTTTTACTTGTGTATTTTACATTATTTATTAAGAGTGACGTCTGGTGTGCTGTAAATTTTGACACGTCTCAGGAGGGAAAATTTATATACACCCTCAACCATTTGGTGTTTTGATTAAGAAAAGTCTCATGGTAACACAGTTGTCTTTTAAAATTGTTTATATGATTGAAAAATTGTGAAATAAATAAATGTATATTTTCTTTATAACACACCAGCTCCCATCTGCGTCCTTTAATAAGGGTGGCTTGCGTGAAATCCGGTAGTTCCTTTTGAACTGACTGTTTTATAATCATGGGTCTTTGATTTAGGTACATTGAAATTATCTTCTGGACTGCTTAAGGCCACACAAGTTCTAATTTTCAGTCCGTCTGAGAAAGAGAAGCACTTTCTTTAACATCTTTATTGTTTTTTAACATGTTGTATTTTGTTATGTATTATTAGGCATGTTCGACTTCATGAAGCGCTGCGAGAACCCACATCATACGTTGATGACGTCAACGTATCCCGAGAGCCAGTCGAGAAATTACACGAAGAGGTCTAATTTCGAATCGCTCTCGCGGTACATTGACGTCATCGTCCTGTCAGCGCCGCATGAAGTCAAACACACCTATTATTAGCGGGCACGCGCCTCCGTCCTCGTGAGTTCAAAAAACTGGATTTAACCGATGTTTCCCTCAGACGACAGTTTTCGTTTCTGAGATAAATTCTGAGGTAAGTTTTCATTAAATCCTGGTTACTTCATTAAAAGAAGTTCACAGTAATGTTCATTTTGTTGTTAGTAATTCGATATGACTAAAATATTATGAACTTTAATGTTTACTGTTGATTTAAGCCAGGGGTGGGGAACTCTGGTCCTGGAGGGCCACTGTCCTGCAGAGTTTAGTTCCAACCTTAATTAAACACACCTGAATAATCAAATTAAAGTCTTCAGGATTACTTGGAAATGAAATTCAGGTGTGTTTGACTAGGGTTGGAACTAAACTCTGCAGGACAGTGGCCCTCCAGGACCCAGGGTTCCCCACTCCTGATTTAAGCTTTTAGTTTGACTGACCTTGTGATGTAACTATGAGCTAATGTAGAGCACATCTGTTATTTGTCTTTACCTTCTATAAAAATGTGTTATTCTTGTTCTTCAAATTTATTTTACATTGTTTAGTTAATTATAACGCAAGTTATTTAAATGTAAGTTAGGGTTTGACGCGTAAATGTAAGGTTATATAACTTACAGTATGGCCACACAGTTTATAGTAGAATAATTTAAACAGAAGCCATCAATTCTGAATTAATAACTATTGTATATATATGTTCACTTTTCTTTCACATAAGTGCTCAAAAAGTGCAAGTAAACCAACATATTTTAAAGCTTTCTACAATACAATGGATAAATAAAAATATTAACTACAACTAAATAGTCAGAGCTCACTTTGACTTGATGTACACCTTCGTCTCATATAATGTATTATATGATGCATATAGTTTTAATAAAAATGTTTTTTATGTCATTTTGAATTTTATTGTGCTCAAGGTCAGAACACAGCTCATTCACACAAATCAAATAGTGACACACTGGCTAATATCCGCCAGCTTTGTGCATTAAATTCCTACAGATGTACTCTTAAACAAAGACAAGTATAAAATAATTATTTTGGAGCCAATAAAACATCCAGTTAAAGCAGTGTTTCTCAAACTTTTTCAGCCCAAGGACCACTTTATCTTCCAATTTTTTTCTGAGGACCACCTAACAGAGTCCCACTCTAACACGCCCCCAAAAAAACAACAAAATAGGAAGGATAAGCTAAATTTAAGTTTAATATGCAACTGTTTCAAGTCAAAAACTAATTTTTTAAACACAAATGCAATGCCATGTTCAGAAATTATTATATGAATTTTATTTCATTTGAACAAGTAAATGTGAAATGAGTTACAGCTTAATATGAACAACAAACTGCACATATGATAAAAACTGCAAATAAACATACTAGTAGTTGTAGCGACCCTGCATATGTCAAAATATGATTGATTTATGACCCCCTTTGACAGGTGGGCGGGATTATCAATCAAATGGTGTACATGCTGTCTAGTTTTGAGAATCGTATTTTATGGCATTTTAGACAGCGTCTGTCCGGACTGTGATCGTTTTACGACGTGTCAATCAACGAGTTGTTTTTCCTGTGTGTGTGTTTTTTGTCAAGCGTGTGCTGTCATGTTTATTGCTGTCAAAGAAGTTTTATTGTTTTAGACTGTCCAGGTTCTGGACTGTCAGTTGTCACGAGCGTCTCTCTCTCTCTCTCCCAGCCGATCACAAACCCGCAGCCCCCCAGCACGACTGGGGGCCGGTGTTCAACGGTCCTGTCTGTTTCTTTAGACGAAAGCCTGTATATTTTAAACTAATTAAATTTTAACCGGTTCACGAGTTCCGTGAATCTTTTCATGACCTGCTCTCTAGGTTCACGCGTATTAAAGCTCGCTCACCGGTAGTGACAGCGACGAGCTGGGTGGGTGATCATATCTGCCGTTTTAAAATAAACGTAATAAATGTAATTCTGTCCGCTATGGCAAAATAGGGGTTTATTTTAGATTTAGGGGATTCTTTAACCAAGTCTCTGATTAAAACATGTGTATACGCGCACCGATGGTGAGAGAATACGCTAATGCGCACTTATCTCTGACGTTAATAAACTTTTGAATGTTTTTAAGACGTTTTCATACCATCTTAAGGGTTCATTTTTAATTAAATGCTTATTAAAACCATGTGTGAATATGTGTATATTATACAACGAGGCCTATATTGTATGCTCTGACAAAAATAAAGTATTATTTTAGATTTTAGGTGAAGTGGCAGTGTGTATTTTATGACAAATACATCTTGATATAAACGTTTGTTTTGTCAAAAGTTTCTTGACATTCAAGAATCAAATATTTTACATGTATCTGGTTAAACCTAAATCTGCTATTATCTATTGAACTATTTTTCTGATCAGCCTCAAACTTACAGAAGCTTGCGCCGGGTCATATATACCGTTAATAAACTTTTAAACGATTAAAGACGTTTTCATCCCATCTTCAGAGTTTGTTTTTAATTATTGCCTTCTTAAAACCATATGTGAATATGTGTATATTATACAACGAATCTTATTATGTCTGCACTGACAAAAATAAAGTATTATTTTAGAATTTAGGTCAAGTGGCAGCGTGTATTTTATGGCAAATATAGATTGATATAAACGTTTGTTTTGTCAAAAGTTCATTATAGACATTCAAGAAACAAATATTTTAGTTGTATCTGGTTAAACTTAAATCTGATATTTTCTATTGAACTAGGCTATTTTTCATATATCTACAACTTGGCAATGTTTGAAATAGTTTGGACGTGTAGCCTTTAAATTCGGTACCAATAGATTTCAAACATTGCCAAAGGTGTAGATGTTTGTATCTTAATTTATATGTGATTTAACAAACGTAGACTCTCTTGTTTTGTGGTGTTTTTATCGCATCGTTGCTGTTACATACAACAGCCTCTCCACTTTATGTTAAAAGTTTACTAAATAAAAACCTAATCAATCTTTATTATTGCTATTGGTGGTATTACAAGTTACAGATTCACACATATTGCTATCCTAGTTGTTTCGCTGTGAAAGATTTAGCAAGTAAATCTAAAACACGCTTTGCATTGTTGTTTTAAACAACTAGTACTACTACTAAGAGTTTGACAAAATATTACATAAACTATAGAAATGAAACCACATGTGTTCATAAAAACAATCACAGATGTTTGTTGTCACTTACAAAGAAAACAAGACAAATGATGAAAACATAAACTTGTCTGAGCAGATAGATACAACTAAGAACATCTGATGAGTTTACTAAATCTCAGACATAAGTTGACACTAGCGAAGAAAAACTATGAACAAATGTATGAAAAGACAAAAGTATGAAGAATGCCTGAGTTTGAATAGCAAAAGTTTGATAAAGAAAAATACACCTGAGAACATCTAGTGAATTTAAAAAATCTCAGACATGAGTTGACACTAGCGAAGAAAGCTATGTACAATGTATGAAAAAGACTAATGTATGAAGACTGCCTAAGTTTGAAAAGAAAAGTTTGCCTAAGAAAAATACACAAAACTAGGAACATACAACCAACAAACCATAGGTAAAATATAATTTCATGTTTGCTTATTACGCAATGATAGATGTTAACCTAAGTTGAACCTAACCTAGCAGGTAGACCAAGAGCCTGTTCCAGTTTAAAACATGATGTCAGAGAGTTAACATTTATGGGTATTGAGGTCGTGCATATACCACGTAGGGGTGGTGATCGAGACAAATTGTTACTACAGAGAGAAGCGTATTGGATTCATTATTTGGGTACAATAATTCCCTCTAGGATGAATGAAGAATTGGTCCTTAGCTGTTTTCTGTAACTTTGTTAATATGATACAACTTCAAGAATGTTTTTTTCTCTTCCTGTCTTTCTTCTTCTCTTTTTTGTAATTTTATTTTAATATTTTTATATTTTTTATTATTATTTTTTCATTTGTGTATTGCATATCAGTGTATTTGTACAATTTGTACATTTTGAGAAATGTATTTTGATGAATTTTGATGGTTGCTTGTTACTTGAGCTCCCTCTTTTGGAGAGGAATTGTATACAGGTCAGAGGTGAACACCCTATTTAAGGGAACACCTGTGATTAATATGTGAAATCGCCATTACACACTGAAGAAGGGCGTTCAGCCCGAAACGTTCGTTGTGGGCGATTAAACGCTATTTTTGCAATTTGAACTGTGAGTGCTGTCCCTTTCTAACACTATATGACTTATATACGCTACACCAATGTTATCTTGCACTGAAAAATATCTTGTATATCGCTTAGACTTCAGTCAAATAAAAACTAGTTCTCAAATCAAGTATTTTAATAACTGGGGCTAAAAAACAATGTTATGTAGCAAATGGAGGGGTTACGAAATAGTGTTGTTTAAAACAACCAATCATTATTTTGATAATGATAAGTTATTCATTAATAATTACAATTATTAATGTTGATATTTTCTCCACCACCCTGTTAAGGGAAATTATTGTTTATCACTATTCCAATTCGGGGAATTGTCGATTTAGCTCAAATGCAAATACATACAATTAATCGTCATTAACTATATATATTTTGTCGGTTTTACCAGAATGAATCATAACAATAATCGATTAATTCGCCAGCGAATATATATCTAAAATTGCATATCAATTCTGAGAACCTTGAGCGTGAGGTAGCATTGATCGAAAGTTAAAGTGACTTTGAATTTAATCAGAACTCAGAAGGCATCCATGGAAAACAATGCACATTTATTTGACTACTCTACTGGAATTACATGAGACATAGACAATGGAGACAAACATGAACATTTAACATGAAATAAAGTGAGAGAGAGAGAGAGAGAGAGAGAGAGAGAGAGATATTTGCATAAACCACATTCATCTTACTTTACCGACTTAAACGCAGCTATATTCTAAGATATAGGTACTTGCATGTCTGTGCAGTTGAAGGCATTTGAAAGTCTTAGGTTCAGATGGAAGAAGATGGCTTTGCAGGTCCAGTTGCAGCATTTTCATGCTGGAAGAACAGACCAGGTTGTCGGTGTGCCGAGTGTCCAGTTTATTTGAAGAGTTGTTCCGAAAGGTTTAGAATTGAGTTGGTGGTTTTCTGATTGTTGATAATCCATTCTTGGTTGGCTCACTTGTAGAAGAGATGAGTCGAACGAAAGAACAGCTAACCCCTGAGATAAAGTTTTTGCCAGTATTCATCCTTTAAGTAGGACACGCCCATTCAAGTTTGAATCGACCAATCAGAGCTAAGCAGGGGAGAGTTGTGTGTCCCCTTAACTGTTAATTTTGCATCTTTTTTTGCCTGCAGATTCCTTGGCATAATATTAGTCCAGATCATTGAATAAATAAAATGAATTGTTTTACAGTCATACCATATTTATCAATGAAGAGGAAATTTAAATGTGAACAGTTGGATACCCAATATGAATGGTTAAAAGCAATCATTACGTTGTGATTCATCCCAATGTATGAATAACAAATAAACAATCTCTATCTGTCAGAGGTAGTCTAGACTCAGTCATAGAAACACAATTGTACATGAGACTACAAGTTATTTAACAAGCAGTTTATAAAAGAGGGAACCAACAAACATCAAACATGCGTAAATGTATTTACAGACGCAATCTCTTAAGAGTTTGTCATATGGTCTCAAAGACATTCTTTGGGGCAATTCACACTTTCCTTATCAGTTCTCTTTTAGCTTCCAAAGGTGCCATAAAATGTCCCACTGAGATGTTGGAGCCTCTTTGATGTAGAAATGAAGGGAAACTAAATAGGCTATGGGGGATAGCACATAATATCATATTTACTAGCTTTTCTGCCATCCAAGTGTCAGCTATGATCCAGTTCTGGCAATCCAGCCAGATGCTACATATCCCCCCTTTTGCTGATGAAATTCGGATGTGAAATTCATCGGCAATGGTCAGTTGGATCATGATGGTGGGATTGCAGATGTTTCGTTACTGTCCTCCACGTTAGCTTGGTTACCTTGCTTTCCTTCCATCCTGCATGAGAGCCAATGGAGAGCAGCTGTACACCTGTTCGCTGGTTGTTGCATCACATCAGCTAGGGTGTTTCCTATCTCTGTATGGATGCATAGCACAGTGTCAGCAAGATTCCTGGATGGGACAGCAGGTGCGAAGAGCTTGAAGGGTACCCAAGCAGGTGCCTGTAGGTTGGTGTCACGAAAGACCCCCCTTTCGCGATCTCAGTCAGATGTGTCCCAAGTGTTCAGGTGGCAGGCAAGACATTGTTAGATATATCTGGGCATAAGTATAATACCAGTGCTTGTCCCTCACGTCATGTTCCTCTCATAGATATGCTGGGCGTACTCTGCCTGTGGTCCTTCGGGACTCACTGGGAGCTGTTGCTGGGTGAAGCAAATGTTGTGGTCCAGCACCCGTTTAATCCATTGAGGTACTGGTTAGTGGTGTGGATGTGACAAGGTTGGAGTCTCTAGGTTGGTGTGGCAGGTGTCCTATCAGGGTCAAATGTCATTTAGTCATCAGGTCAAATACAATGGTGGCTTGTGCCATGTTGATGACGAGCACCAGGGGGAGTTACGCTTCAAGTTTTCCATTCACAGACATGTTTCTAGCTGACCACTGTTTGGTTGGTTTGTTTCACTTGGCCGGATAAGATTGGTTGGAGCATGGAGTCAGATTTGTAAGCCTGGGTTTCCAAATCTTCTGCCCAACCTCCGCCATGAATTGGGTGCACCTGTTGTGTGCACCTGTTGCATGCACCTGCTGCGTGCACCTGTTTTGTGCACTTGTTTACTGCTGGTGGTCCGGACCTGGAGAACAGTGGGTAGTATGTGGTGATGCTGTGTCTGTGTTGTTGAGTGCTAGATGGAACTCTACCCGCTTGGTGAATTTTCACATGAAGATAAAAGTCTTTACTCCTCCTCGTTGACCTTCGCACAGGTCATACACAGTCTATTTTGCAGTCTGACCATGGAAGAGTGGTTGCTCTGCATTGTGGTAGAGCTGTGTGGTTTGGAATTTGGAGATGTACCAAACCAATTCTGATGCATTCTGTCACTGTTGCTACATGCCGGCTGGGACACCACTTCATCTATGTCTTGTTAGTGGCTCTGGTGCCATGGCAACTGGCACATGGTGCGCTTCTTTGGGCATACATCTCCTGACCCCCCCTCGTTGGCAATGGGGAGCCACAAGCTGTGGCGCTGTGGGCTCATCAGGGACAACGAAAAGAGTGTTCTGTTTCAGGTGCAACATGTGTGTGACATCACTAAGTCGTTGTGGGCTCAGTGTGGAAGCAAGGTCGGACGTCATGACAGGGCAGGTGGTGGGGTTTAGAGGAGGTTTTCAGCATCACTTGGTGTGTGGTGTAGGAGACCTAACGAGCAATGTTTTTTTGGAGCCAGTGTGAGAGTTAGTGATGCAGGTGTTGCTGTGGTGAAAGTTTATAGCTGTTGTTAGCTAAGCAATGCTGGGGTTGGGCGGGTGGGTCGCTGGTGACCACTGGATGCCACAAAGTGCATTGAGGGTGTGTCAGCCTGGTTGTTATGGCTGTTTTAAATGTTCTTTCACCTTCTCTCACAGGTGAGCATATTGATGGGTGTTCCTGATGACTAGGAACAGGTGTTGATGCTCGGCTGGCTCATTGTTCATAGTCTTTGGCAAGTGTTCATGCCTTTGTGCAGGATGTATCCTGCATGTGGTGACAGTACAGTGAGGGGGCGTGGCCTTCAGTGGTCAGGCTAAGCTTCACACATTTCCACGAAGGTGTGTGGTTGAGGGCTTGACCACGTGGTATGCTGAATGGCGACCCCGTGTGGTGGACAAAGGAATTGCAGTCTTAAATTTTCTGGGCCGTAGGCCTCTGGTGTGACCTGGTTTGACAGGAGGTTCTTTACAGGACCCCTGGGGTGAGGTCTGTGATAATCAGGAAGTAGCAGGTTCAACAACAAATCATCTTGCTTCGTGTTCAGGGCACAAAAATGTCCTTGACAGTTACTGCGGTTGACAGGCAGTAGTCCAACAGGCACAGTGTGCACTTGACAGCAAAGGAAAAATGTCTGGTGTTGTTGATCGTGAGAGTGTGTAAGCAGTGTGAGCTGGGCTTTAGCTAGTGTCTTGGCAGTGCATTTCAAACTGGTTGACTGGAAATGAAAAGTTCTCATGCTTAGGCCCGAATTCTCGAAGGCTTAAAGTCCATAGGGCTCAGAATGTGTCAGCAGGTCCCTACTGATTGGTGAGGGTGTGTTGTGCACGGGATGTGCAATGCTTATGGAGCTGTTAGTCATTTTGTTTCAGTCATACCTCGGTTTGGCCTGTTCTAGCGGCTCGGTGAAATGCAGTCTGGATGCCATGGGCGTTTGTTGTCAAGCTAAGTGCCTCAGATGTAGCTACACTGTTTTGCTCTCAGGATTGGTTTCCTTCAGAGTGTTGAAGTCGATTTCTCTGATGACTTTTTGGGCTTGTTGCTTTGGCCATTGTTTGGCTGTTTCTGGCTGACAATGACACTCTTTGACTCTTTTCTGAAGGGTTTGGTGCTGTGGTGCGGGTACACCCTCCAGAGTCAATTCTGGGTGATGGTCAGGAACAAAAGCATTAACAGTCTTTTTCGGAGGCAGTCCCTTCTGTCAGTATGTTCTGCTTCTGTCTGGTTGTTATTGTGCAGACAGGCCAGAGTACTGACTCTTACAGTGACTCATGTTGAAATGCAGCAGATCTTAGGAGGAAGAAAGTTCTGAAGTGTTTCTGCCTTCTCTTTCTTAGCTCGCTCCGTGATGTAGGTCAGCTCATCGGAGTCAATGGTAGCAGTCATGTTGTAGCCGCTAGGTCGTCCACCTTGACAGTTTGTTATCCACTCTGGCTGCTGGTGCAGGAATCTCATGGCTGAAAATGATCCATGAGTGGATGCAGTCTGTCTCTTGTGGCTGCTGCGTGTTAGAGTCAATGTTCTGCATGTGGGAGCATGTGTGTGGCCCCCTGCAGGGTTTGGGCCGAAGATTAGTTTGAACAATGGGCCCCTGCCCCCCTCTCCCTGCAGCCTGTGACTTTGGCTGAGGAGCTGGGCAGGTTGGTTAGGGGAAATGGAGGATGCTTTGTTTCCCCTCCGTTCAATTTTAAGTCTGCAAGCATTTTTATGTTCATCTGTATGATGCACAGTGTTTGCACTGTGTTCAGCATGTCTCTGCTGATCTTTTTGCTGAGCCAGGGCTTAGCTTCAGGTGATGCTACTTGCAGATGGCCTTTACAGGCCGTGGCCATGGCATTGTGTGTTGTGTACTGCCTGGGCCTCTTTTAACCTCTTCAACCCTAGGACCCTGTACCGGGTCCAAAATTTCTCATTTTGAGTTAATATAAAATATTATTTTAATTGTTAATGGTCTGTCATGGACCCCAGTAACACATATGAGATACTGTTTGAAAGCTTAGAGTCTCTACTTTCTGCAGATATGCATCACTTTGAGATATGTTTTACTGTAAGAAAGTTATTTACACTTAATTAACACTATCACCCCCCCACAATTTTTTAATATCATTTAATATTCACATATTTCATATTTTTCAAGTATGACAAACATGGACAAGTCTTATATCAAATGAAAGCTCTCATTCTCAGGGATAAGGCTACAGTGTTCTTTTTGTTCTATTATCAACACATATCCAACAATCATCGAATGAATAATAAGGTAAAAAATGGTCTTTTGTAAACATATGTGAAACTTGAGTGTGGACTGCCTCACATAGCACAGATAGCCACAAATGATACACCATCTTTTATTTTATGGCCTCCTCTAAATAATGAGTCCATTCACAGCATTTTCTTTGGTTGTGTTCATTAATAATCCCTTGCTATTTTTTATATGTACAAAACAAAAAATTTATATTTATATGAAAAATGTATTTTCGCACCCTTCAGTAAAATGAGAATACCTTTTGAATGTGACATGCTAAAGAGTTCATTCCTTTTTTGGGTGTTTACTGTCTGCTGCTGCTAACAACCAGAACTGTCTGCAGTCTGCTAGATCACACAGAACCAGAGTTATACACTATCAAAGACAGTGTTTACAACATAAAAAAGAAAATTTGGTGTTTTATCATATGTAAAACAACATATATAACACTATTTGTCACAAACAGCAGCTTTTTATGTAACTTCAAAGGGTTTTCTGCAAAATGATATAAAGAAATTGCATTTATTCCACTGTATGTGGTTATGGGGACACTTCAAATGTTTTTAGGCAGAAATTGTATACAAAAAGGGTATTATTCCTCCCTTCAGTTGGAGTAAAATAACTTTTGCATACATTATGATAGAGAAAAAAATCCTTTTTCCTCTGTAAGCTGGCAACTCAGGCACCCAAGGCCAGAGTTATATACTTTCAAATAAAAACTTTAGAAAAAAACCATCAAAAAGCGCCTATTTATTTTTGTGTTTATTAGAGGCCTGACATCACATACAACCATGTTTAGCACTTTCAACAGTATTTTATGTAACTTCCAAGGGTTTCCTGTAAAATGATACCAAACTTTTGTATGTAAACCTCTGCATGTGGGTATGGGAAGCTTTTGAAATTGGGTAGGCCAAATCTTGGCGAAAATCCCCAAAATAGCTTCATGGTGGAAGAAGTTAAGAGAGCTCTGCTGGTTGGCGTTTTGGCTTTCTACGCCACCTGCTCTCTGCGCTCAGGCTTTGTGTGGTGTGTTGCAGTGGTGTCTTGTAGCTTTCGTTCTCCTTCTGTGGCACTTGGTCCTCTTCATCAGTTGTCACCTGTCGTTTCTGGGAGACTAGACGGTCTGGATGGTCTAGAAGGTCTCGGCGGTCTGCGTGTCCTCCTGACTCCTCAGCTTTCTCGCTGGTAACGTGTCCACCGCTGAAATTCAACTGGACAATGAGGATCACGGTCCGCTGGTCGGCTCTGGTCGTTGTCCAGCTGTCCTCGGCTCAGATGTGGCAGGTCTGGCAGCTCCGGGCAGGAAAGTATCAGAGGCACTGGTCGCTTAGCCTTCTAGCTGGTCCCATGGTGTGACAGGGCTGGATGATCTGGACTTCTGGGCACACAGATGGAGGGAGAGAAGCACAACAGCCAATGCAAGTCCATACAGATTCCCTGAGCTAAACTAATTATGTGGGCTATGTGTGGTGCAGTGAACTGGTGTCAACAGTTACTGACGCAATCTAGACGCCTATTATCCTAGTCGTGAAGACGGGGACAGATAATTTACTCATGTGAGCATAGAAAATAGGTTTGATTCAAATTGCTGATGGCTCTAACCTCTGGGTCATGTAATGACTTAGGCTAATTTATCAACAAAATTATCAAAGGTTGCTGGTGGTTTGTGCAGCTTTGGTCTCCAAAATAAAGCAGAAATAAAACCAAATATGAAGAAGAATAAGAAGCAGAAAAAGAGAAAGTTTTCCTTATTAAGGCTAAGCTGGTTGTTAACACAAAGTGTTCTGGCAAAGCCGTTGTTAGAGAGCGTTGTGGTGTTAGACAGCCTAGGGAGGTAAAGCAGGCACAGACCAAACAGTTAGGAGGCAGGGAATTTTTCTTCCCTTTGTGTGCCTTCAATGACTGAATGGGTGTGTCTACTTTACTAAGCATGTGATGAAGTGAGGTCACTCAGGTGCAGACCAATGACCAGATCAGCCATTCTGACTTGTCCAAGCACACAGTCAGCTCATCACTCACCCTGGTGGAAGTGTAAGGGAGCACAAAGGCTGATCAAAAGAAATAAAATCAGTTACATCTTGGATCATTAACTGAAATTAAAATATAAGGAAGGATGGTGACATCTTCAAACAATGAGAAAAATTGATCGAATCAAAGTTCAAATTTATCCAAAAAGGTCCAATCGAAGTTTAGATTAAATGGAATTAATCCAACCCAAGATTAAACTTAATTAAACTAATTCAATGAATGTTCAAATTCAATTAAGTTGATGCAGTCAAAGTTAAAATTTGATTAAACTAATTTGATAAACATTCAAATTCTATGGAATAAATTTAGTCAGAGTTTAAAATTAATTAAACTATTTTGATCAATGTTTGTTGTTCAACCAAATACAATCTCAATTGTATGTGGGGATTATTGAAATAAAATGAAGGAAAACTAGAATAGGAGAAATTAGTTAGTAATGCAATGCATTATCAATTATTATTATTATCTAAAATAATAACAACAGTTAATAAATCAGATCATAGCACATAATAACACAGCCAAGTGATTAGCCATAATACATGTGCTAAACAGGAAGTAGGAGGAGACCAACTGGGAGTGCTCACAAGGTGGCGATATTGAGCCCAAGAAAGAGGGAAGTCAGAATTACAGAGACAAACAAAGGAGTGTTACACACCGAACATACTGCCCTCTAGTGTTAGTTAGAGGCAATGCGTCTTAATCTGACTTCCATTACCATGTTCAACATGGAATTACATTTGTTTTTAGCAAATCTGCTTTTAAAATAATGTAATTGGACCCAACGGATCTTAGAGTTAGTGTTAGTAAGCAGCCTGTTGTGGTCCACTATTGTTAAACACTATGGGGCGATTTCCCGGACAGGGATTAGACTAGTCCTAGACTTAAACACTTTTGAGATCTCTCCAAACTGAAAACAACTTGCACTGACATATCTTAAAATACATCAGTACCCTTTGTTTTACCTCAAAATGCACACAGGTAATGTTTTTAGTAAGGCATGTTTGTTAAAACTAGTTATATTTTCTAATTAAACTAAGACTTAGTCCTGGATTAAACTAATCCTTGTCCGGGAAACCGCCCCTATAAAATTTAAGGATATTCGATGGGATTACTTTGCCATCAGAATATTAAAAGTGTCAGTTAGCAGCCTGTTTCTGGTCTACTATTGTTAAACACTATAAAATTTAAGGATATTCGATGGGATTACTTCGCCATCAGAAAATTAAAAGTGTCAGTTAGCAGCCTGTTTCTGGCCTGCCATTGCTGAACACACAATTCATACTTCAATGGGATTTCGTCTCCATTGGTATTAATAAAACTACTTGATCAAGATTTACAAATATCTCCTTTAAACAGTAAAATTTTCCCGTAGTATTTACTGAATTAACTTCACTCTGTGAGCAAATGGGAGGCACAAAACAGGTAGCTAATCTGTTAGTTCAACCCCTGGAGAGATATTAAAAAGAGTTAGTATATAAGGCCTTGTAAAGCAATATTCTTCTTCACGTAACAATAGAGGATTTCTTCGCTCTCGTTAGGTGGCATAGAATAAAATTAGTGCATATAAAAAGATTTCTTCGTTTTTATAGTGGCACAATTAAAAGTTATATACTGCAGTTTTTCAATGGTTTAACAAAGACTGGGCCTCTCTGTGAGGGACTCAGTGATTGTAAAAGGTGTGAAAAAGGGGGATGGTTCTACCTCTTCATTCACACAAAGAAACCAGTTAGTTTGGTTTAGTTGCATTCAAATATACATGATAGAATATCCATAGATTTTAACTAAGTCTGATTAAATAAAAAGTTTAAAACTTGCCCGCGTTCTCCACCATATAAATGTAGCAACTGGAGGGGTTACAAAATAGTGTTGTTTAAAACAACCGATCATAATTACAATTATTAATGTTGATATTTTCTCCACCACCCTGTTAAGGGAAATTATTGTTTATCACTATTCCAATTCGGGGAATTGTTGATTTAGCTCAAATGCAAATACATACAATTAATCGTCATTAACTATATATATTTTGTAGGTTTTACCAGAATGAATCGTAACAATAATCGATTAATTCGCCAGCGAATATATATCTAAAATTGCATATCAATTCTGAGAACCTTGAGCGTAAGGTAGCATTGATCGAAAGTTAAAGTGACTTTGAATTTAATCAGAACTCAGAAGGCATCCATGGATAAACAATGCACATTTATTTGACTACTCTACTGGGATTACATGAGACATAGACAATGGAGACAAACGTGAACATTTAACATGAAATAGAGAGAGAGAGAGAGAGAGAGAGAGTTGCATAAACCACATTCATCTTACTTTACCGACTTAAACGTAGCTATATTCTAAGATATAGGTACTTACATGTCTGTGCAGTTGAAGGCATTTGAAAGTCTTAGGTTCAGATGGAAGAAGATGGCTTTGCAGGTCCAGTTGCAGCATTTTTATGCTGGAAGAACAGACCAGGTTGTCGGTGTGCCGAGTGTCCAGTCCATTTGAAGAGTTGTTCCGAAAGGTTTAGAATTGAGTTGGTGGTTTTCTGATTGTTGAAAATCTGGGCCTAATTGCCCTCCTCCCCCAAAGGGGGAGGGGTGGCTGGAAGAGCTCACTTGTAGAAGAGATGAGTCGAACGAAAGAACAGCTAACCCCTGAGATAAAGTTTTTGCCAGTATTTATCCTTTAAGTAGGACACGCCCATTCAAGTTTGAATCGACCAATCAGAGCTGAGCAGGGGAGAGTTGTGTGTCCCCTTAACTGTTAATTTTGCATCTTTTATTGCCTGCAGATTCCTTGGCATAATATTAGTCCAGATCATTGAATAAATAAAATGAATTGTTTTACAGTCATACCATATTTATCAATGAAGAGGAAATTTAAATGTGAACAGTTTGATACCCAATATAAATGGTTTAAAGCAATCATTACGTTGTGATTCATCCCAATGTATGAATAACAAATAAACAATCTCTATTTGTCAGAGGTAGTCTAGACTCAGTCATAGAAACACAATTGTACATGAGACTACAAGTTATTTAACAAGCAGTTTATAAAAGAGGGAACCAACAAACATCAAACATGCGTAAATGTATTTACAGACGCAATCTCTTAAGAGTTTGTCATATGGTCTCAAAGACATTCTTTGGGGCAATTCACACTTTCCTTATCAGTTCTCTGATGAGCTTCAAAAGGTGCCATAAAATGTCCCACTGAGATGTTGGAGCCTCTTTGATGTAGAAATTAAGGAAAACTAAATAGGCTATGGGGGATAGCACATAATATCATATTTACTAGTGTGAGGAATAGCAGACGAATGAACCCAATAGCAGACGATGTCGGGGAAAACAGAAGACACTTTATTACAAACAAAAACCCACGAGGGGGTAAACAACATGAAACATGAACTAGACGAAAAACACTACAACTATGACTTGGTAACTAGACTCTGAATAACGTGGCACACGAGAACACGACACAACACAGTGATCCTGCACAGAACTAAAGATACACTGACATTAAATAGAATAAACCAAACAAGATAACGAGCGGGAAACAGGTGATGGGAATAAGTAATAATTAACAATAAGCAGGAGGACGAGGGGGCGGGGACAAAAGACAAGACACCGGAGGCACATGCCAACATAAAAACAAGGCATGAACCTCCACACAAGGCCAGGGACTGCCAGAACTCTGCCACCATGACAAAATACAAATATAACAAGACTTCAAGGCAGAGTCCTGACAGTAGCCCTCCCTCAAAGGACGCCACCTGGCGTCCAAAAAGGGAACACACAAGACAAGAACACATGACTGATACTATACAAGACAAGACTATGAGCACATCAGAATAAAACATAACAGAAGGTGCAAAAACAGGATAAGAAAACAAAACTAATCAAACACACTTAAGTCCACAAAATACTCAAAACAAGACAGTCCACGGGGGTTTGGGGCGAGGACGCAGCTGGTACTGCGCGGACTGGGTCGACCGCGCGGGATGCGCGGGACGGGTGGGCGGCGCGAACTCTGCCAGCGGCGCGGACTGCGCGGGCTCCGGCTCTGGCTGCGCGGACTGCGCGGGCTCCGGCTCTGGCTGCGCGGACTGCGCGGGCTCCGGCTCTGGCTGCGCGGGCTCCGGCTCTGGCTGCGCGGACTGCGCGGGCTCTGGCTCTGGCTGCGCGGACTGCGCGGACTGCGCGGGCTCCGGCTCTGGCTGCGCGGACTGCGCGGGCTCCGGCTCTGGCTGCGCGGACTGCGCGGGCTCCGGCTCTGGCTGCGCGGACTGCGCGGGCTCCGGCTCTGGCTGCGCGGACTGCGCGGGCTCCGGCTCTGGCTGCGCGGACTGCGCGGGCTCCGGCTCTGGCTGCGCGGACTGCGCGGGCTCCGGCTCTGGCTGCGCGGACTCCGGCCTGGCGACGGCTCTCAAGAGCGCACTGAAGAGTGCTGTGCGTTCCCCCTCTGTCAACCAGCAAGGGGCTGGACGCACAGCAATGGGCAGCAGTACCATGACTGGAGGCGCTGCGACGGACCCCGACACCGTCGCTGGGTTCAGTGTTGGCAGGATCATTCTGTGAGGAATAGCAGACGAATGAACCCAATAGCAGACGATGTCGGGGAAAACAGAAGACACTTTATTACAAACAAAAACCCACGAGGGGGTAAACAACATGAAACATGAACTAGACGAAAAACACTACAACTATGACTTGGTAACTAGACTCTGAATAACGTGGCACACGAGAACACGACACAACACAGTGATCCTGCACAGAACTAAAGATACACTGACATTAAATAGAATAAACCAAACAAGGTAACGAGCGGGAAACAGGTGATGGGAATAAGTAATAATTAACAATAAGCAGGAGGACGAGGGGGCGGGGACAAAAGACAAGACACCGGAGGCACATGCCAACATAAAAACAAGGCATGAACCTCCACACAAGGCCAGGGACTGCCAGAACTCTGCCACCATGACAAAATACAAATATAACAAGACTTCAAGGCAGAGTCCTGACAACTAGGTTTTCTGCCATCCAAGTGTCAGCTATGATCCAGTTCTGGCAATCCAGCCAGATGCTACAGTTAAAATGCAGAAAACCCCTTAAAATTAGTTACCTACTTTAAATAGATGATAGATTAATCATGATTAACTTTTTGTTTAAAAAAATATCTTTTAATGATAATGTTTTTTGTTTTTTTATGTTTTCACTTAGATGCTGTAATAAAAAAGCAACCAGGACATCACATCTGGAGTGACAGGATGGGGGAAGAATCAGAAGGTCCAGAAGATAATATCAACTGGTGCCCCTGAGGAGATTTATATTGTTTTGTTTCTTTTGTTTAGTTTTGTAAAGTGCTTTTATGTGGTTTTGTTAAATAAAAGAAATTCAGTATTCAATTCACATGTTTTGCACATCCTTTTCTATATTTTACTTCCATGTATTTATAGCCAGGGTGCCTATTTATTGCCCACAGTAAGCCCACAGCTAGCCCACGCTTTTCCCAATGCGCCCACAGTAAGCCCAATGTGTTCACAGTAAGCCCACAGCTAGCCCACGCTTTTCCCAATGCACCCAGAGTAAGCCCACAGTTTGCCCAATGTGTCCACAGTAATCCCACAGCTATCCCACGCTTTTCCCAATGTACCCACAGTTAGCCCACACCTTGCCCAATGTGCCCACAGTTTGCCCAATGTGTCCACAGTAAGCCCACAGCTAGCCCACGCTTTTCCCAATGTGCCCACAGTTTGCCCAAGTGTTCACAGTAAGCCCACAGCTAGCCCACGCTTTTTTCAATGTGCCCACAGTTAGCCCACTGTAAGCCCTTAGTTTGCCCAATGTGTTCACAGTAAGCCCACGCTTTTCCCAATGTGTCCACAGTAAGCCCACAGCTAGCCCATTCATGTTTTTCCCAATGTGCCCACAGTAAACCCACACTTTGCCCAGTGTGCCCACAGTAAGCCCACAATTTCCCCAGACGGTGAGCCCATAATTGACCCCACTAGAGGCCCACTCTGATTTTTTTGGACAAGCCCACACCCAGCCCACACTTTGGGCGTCCCACACGTGCCCCGCATTTCACGCCGGTAGTGGGGCCCCAATTTTTTGCCCGCAGTGGCCCCATACGGGGCCCAATGGGACATGTTTGCTGGGAACTGGCTTAGAAAACGTCTCGGTTACATATGTAACCCTCGTTCCCTGAAGGAAGGGAACGGAGACGTCACGTCGTGACCGACGAATTGGGAACGCGTCTCGTGGGGCCAATCTACTTCGAGAAACTTCTAAAACGCCAATGAGCTTGGCATGCAGGTATTTGCATCTGCCGGCACCGCCTCACCGTGCGAGTATTTAACGAGAGGCAGGTGCAAATATCAAATCACTATTTTCGCTGAGAAAGCCAGGCATCAGTGCCCTGGCCGGTATCAGCAGTGGAACAGCAAACTGTGGCGACGGGACGTGACGTTTCCAGTCCCTTCCTCCAGGGAACGAGGGTTACATATGTAACCGAGACAATCCCTTTCAGTCGGTCAATACGACGTCACGTTGTGACCGACGAATTGGGAATCCCTACCAAAGCGCCACTGAAGCTGACCCTTCCAGTGCCTGCGTAAACCCTCTGACCCTCCTTTTTTAGGGAGACAGAAATGGGTTGGAGCAGAGGCTGGTCACTACTTGTTCCTTAACACACGATAGTGAACTAGGCGAACTGGGAAGCGATCTCATCAGGCGGGACTAAGATCCCTGCAGAAAGAGTACCCTCTAGAGGTCAACCACTAAGATGATGGTTTAAAGACTCAAGGTCATAACATGAACTCCCTTAGTAATATCTCGTACTAGAGAAGGGCGGAGCGAGCTCCGCTAAGGGAAACGTGATAAAAAAAGAACTTTCCATGGAAATACTCACATAGGAACCCTCAAGGGGGACGCAATGTGGACGCTAGCCTCACCCAGGTTCTCAATGATACATCTAGTGAGAGGCTGGCAGCCGATGCTCCGCAACATCGGCCACCAAGTGGTAGAGGAGACAAAAAAACAGTTTTTGTAACGTTTTTGCCTTAAAGGCCTTCCATAGTGGTGCGATTGTGCAGCACCAAAAAGGAAGGCTGCAAGCCGACACAGGAGCCATTCCTAGATGTTCTCACTGATCTGAAGAGAGAACTCGAGAGGATACCGGCTCAATAAGAACACTGTAAAATCTAGTGAATTGTGTTAGGTGTCGCCCAGCCAGCAGCTCTACAAATGTCTGAAAGCGAGGAACCACGAGCCAATGCCCAAGATGATGCCACACTTCTCGTAGAATGTGCATGCAGATTAAACGGGCAAGGAATACCCTGCTATTCATACACTAGGGTAATAGTGTCCACAATCCAATGGGACATCCTCTGCTTGGTGACAGCATTCCCCTTCTGCTGACCACCGTAACACACAAAGATCTGTTCTGAGGTTCTAAAGCTTTGAGTCCGTGTTACATGCACACATAGCACGCACCGGACATAATGAAGTCATGGCTGGGTCTGCCTCCTCAAGGGGGGCAGCACTTGTAAGTTCACCACTTGGTCTCTGAAAGGAGTAGTGGGAACTTTGGGCACGTAAGCCGGGCCGGATCTCAGTGTTACGCTGGATTCAGTGGGCCCGAACTGTAGGCACGAATCTTTGACTGAAAATGCATGAAGATCTCCTATCCTTTTAACAAAAGCCAATGCGAGGAGCGTTAAAGTTTTCATAGTGAGAAACTTAATACTCACAATCCGCAGAGGCTCAAAAGGGTCGTCCTGCAGGGCTTTCAGCGCCATGGACAGGTCCCAATAAGGAATAGAGGGAGGGCGCGAAGGATTCAGCCTTCAAGGACCTCTTAAAACCCTAATGACCAGATTGTGCTGACCTACGGACCTACCATCTATCAGCTGTGATATCTACTTTTATAGTAGATGGTGACAGTCTCTTCTCCAACCGGTGCTGGAGATATAAAAGCACAATTCTGATCGAGCATTCCCAGGGGTCTTCTCATTGAGAAGTGAGCATCGTCTCGTAGAGGGTGCTCACGCTGCAGCGATGGTGTTAGATACCGCCTGGGGTAAATCACCTAGAACCTACGTGCCCCGTCCAGAGACCACACATGGAGGTCCCACAGATCGGGTGCGGGTGCCATAATGTGCCCCCTTCTTGAGAAAGAAGATCCTTCTTCAGGGGAATCTGCCAGGGAGGGGCTGTTGCGAGGAGGGTGAGCTCCGGAAACCAACTCCTGGTGGTCCAATATGGACCAGCTAAAAGAATGTACTCCTCATCCTCCCTGACTTTGCACAAGATCTGTGCAATGAGGCTCACTGGGTGAAACGCGTATTTGCGCAGACCCCTGGGCCAGCTGTGTGCCAGTGCATCCACACAGAGTGTTCGCTCGATTAGTGAATAAAACAGGCGATAATGGGTTGTCTCTGGAGATGCAAACAGATCTATCTGTGCTATTCAGAAACGTTTCCAAATCAGCTGAACCGGCTGGGGGTGGAGTCGCCACACGCCGGGGCGTGCTGCTCGTGGAAGGCGCTGCCGCTGTGTTGAGCGACCCCGGGATGTGAATGGCACGAAGAGACCTCAGATTCTTCTGACTCCAAAGGAGGAGATGACGGCGAGATGCGAAAGGTGTCTTCTGTGTCTGTAAAGTTCCTCTTTTTCGCTCTCTTTGCCATTATTGCGATGAGGGAAAAATCACAACCACGTGACTTATAACGGGAGGTGTTGTGACCATATATGGTTCATTGGAGGCGTTTCAGAATGCAAATGACCATGAACGTGCACGAGCATGGTGCTTAAGAACAAGTGGGATTTATCATCAAGGATTACTTACTGATGTGCGTACGAACCCCGTGCGCACGTTTGATAAATCCCAATTATTTTGTACTTAGGCACATTTTAAATTTCATTCGTAGGTACAAATATAGAACATTTTCTACGCAATGTTCATAAATGAGGCCCCTGGAGAAGAGAGGAAGAATTCTGTCTGTGTGGTTTTGTGGGTGCAAGCTGAAAAACCGGCGGAACAGAAATAAAAACCAAGGAGTGGCCCTTCACCATCTCCCGAAGAGCGATCCCCTCCATCTGCAGGTCGCCCGTCTCAGGGCCGCTTAGACATCATTTTCTACATCTTGGCAGGCTGAGTGGGCGGGGCGGGCTGCTAAGGGGCGGTTCCTCAAAAGCTGGCAGTATGGAGGAACGAAAAAGGCTGTAGCAGGACGCTCTCGGCGAGGGGCAGGCTGAGGCGCTGACGTAGCAGACAGGCCAGCTGGGTTCCGACGTGGCATGATGGCCTCAGTCTGCTCTTGGGCGGCCGAAAACTTTGTATGAGGCTCTCAGCCGCGTCGCCGAAATGGCTGGTCTAAGAAAGCAGAGCAATCTCTTGGCGGGCTGAGTGGGCGGGGCGGGCTGCTTAGGGGCGGTTCCTCAAAAGCTGCCAGTATGGAGGAACGAAAAAGGCCGTAGCAGGACGCTCTCGGCGAGGGGCAGGCTGAGGCGCTGACGTAGCAGACAGACCAGCTGGGTTCCGACGTGGCATGATTGCCTCAGTCTGCTCTTGGGTCGGCCGAAAACTTTGTTTGAGGCTCTCAGCCGCGTCGCTGAAATGGCTGGTCTAAGAAAGCAGAGAAATCAGAAGACGATTCTTGTCGACCTCCTTCATGCCCGCAAGACACAGCCAGAGGTGATGTTCCTGGACCACCATGGGTGGACATCGCACGTCCGACTGCTTGTGTGGTGACCTTGGTCGCACGTGGCGCCAGGTCAGAAACCGCACAGTGTCTGAAAGACCGCCGAATCGTGACCTCTCTTGTGCAGGTCCCACAGTGCCTTAGCCTGGTGTACCTGCAGAAACGCCATGGCATGCAGGGCAGAAGCCTCCCCCGCACAAGGCTTATGGCCCATGAGGGAAAGGTTGGCTGGTCCCTTGGGATGCCAACTTAACCCTTTAGCGGCTCGACCATCAAGAGAGGTGAGAGGAGATGGCTGAACGGTCGGTTCCGGGAGGAAAACTGGTTTTCCATGACCGCGTCAACCATCATGAACCTCGGGAAAGAAAGGTACAGGTGGGGGCTGTTTTTGCGGCCCCCAGTACCAATCAGAGACGAGACGGATCGACGGGGGAGGAGCTCTCCAGTCGATCGTCTACGCAGTCTGAGCAAACATGGCCGCCATCTTGGAGTCGAACACAGGCTCCGAAACCCTACCCGCAGGAGGGAGCGGATCTGAGTCAGCATCCAAAATAGACGGTCCCCTCTCCGATGCTGAGACAGACACAGAATCCTCGTGAGGACAGATAGAGAACGAAAGCGTAGTAGAACACGCGCTACCAGTCTCCAGCGGAACCTCTGGCTATGGATCAGGGTGCTGAGAGCCACTGGACGAACCAGCAGACTGATTCGGCACTGTTATACGGAGATCGTCTATCCGGAGTTTTGCCACTGCACCTTTAACTGGGCTCCGCAACAGAAAGGGGGGGTGACTTTCCCGGAGGCACAAAACCCATCTCTGCAAATCCAAGAGGGTCATGTTCACGCATGCGGAACACTAACCCTCCCCGAACGCTGCATCAGCGTGCACAGGCACGAGAGACAACGATCGCAACCATACCGAGGAATCATATATCTGCCACATCCGGAACTGCACGGACGAAATGACGTCTTTAAAAATACGCACTCGCCATGCCACGAGAGAATGGCTGTCTTTAAAAAGACACAAATTCAACTCGTGCTGCTCTTTAAAGGAAATCACTCTTTAATGCTGTGCTGAGTTGATGAAGCGCATAGGGGAGTGCCACGCACACACTCAAGTTCAAGTTCAAAACCGAAAGAAAAGAGGTGGAAATCCGCGAGCCTTCGCTGAAGTGCTCTTTCTCCAACAACACCAGCACGCAGAGTATCAAACGAGCAGAGAGAGAGCTTCTCAATAGCAGATGATCTGCCGGCTTTCGAAGCAAAAAATTGTGATTTGATATTCACACCTGCCTCTCTTTAAATACTTGCATGGCGAGGCGGCGCCGGCAGATGCAAATACCTGCATGCCAAGTTCATTGGCGTTTTAGAAGTTTCTCGAAGTAGATTGGTCCAGCGAGACGCGTTCCCAATTCGTGACCGACTGAAAGGGAACTAAGTTTCTGTCAAGGCACAGCAAAGAAACATTTACTGAAGGCTTTTATGTTTTTTATATGTAATGCAGAACAGCATTTGTGAGACTACATCAACTCAACATCTGAGCCATTGGTGGACAAGAAGACCAACAGAGGAAGACAGGCCGCAAAAACAACCAAAAATTGTCATGACTTTTTATTTGAAATAAATGTTATTAAATGTTGACTTAAAAAGTGTTGTAAAGATGTTTTGAAATAAGTTCACAACATTGTGTATGTTTATGGTATTTACCCTATAACTACATTTATAACAAGAGGTGAACAAAGTGCCACTTTAATTTACAGCCCGCAAATATAAGAGATACCTGGTAAATACACAGAACAAAGGGGGAACAAGCATCACTTTAATTTACAGCCCGCAAATATAATAGTTACCTGGTAAATACACAGTACAAGGGGGTAACAAGTGCCACTTTAATTTACAATATCAAATCAAATTAAAGCAACTGCACTTTTGCTATTATTATACAATACCGAAATAAAAGTGATGTGCTGTTATATTTTATTTGCTGACGTGACTCGTAGACATCGACTGTATACAATACACTTTTATCAGGTAAGTAGCGAATATGAAAAAAAAAACAAGATAAAATTGTAACAAAAAAATCAATAGACCATATTACTCATATACATACCACGTAATATTACAATAGGTACCCTGTAGTTATAAAATACTTCGAGTATAAATAATTTATGATTTTCAGAGATGGGACCAAGTCACACATGTGCAAGTCTCAAGTAAGTCTCAAGTCTGAACCTTCAAGTCTCAAGTAAGTCCCAAGTATTTTTTTCTTGGGCAAGTCAAGTCAAGTCGAGTCACAGGCTATGTCAAGTCAATCAAGTCAAGTCCTGTAGCAGGGTCAAGTCAAGCCCAAGTCAAGTCACCTTATTATTGTAATTTTACCTCCAGAATCTGATCTTAATAAAGATATATAGAATATAAAGATATATATATATATATATATATATATATATATATATATATATATATATATATATATATATATATATATATATATATATATATATGAATCTATGAATCAAACAAAATTGTAATCTCTTCCGTTTGCGCACCTACATTTGGAAAAAACTAACTTGAGAGCTCAAAAGATGCGATATGTGAACCGGCCCTAACATTGTAGAATCCAGTCATTTTCTCTGTGTGTGTGTGTGTTCAGGTGGTACCGCTCAAGGGAAGTGTTTTTAAAAAATAAATCAAAATTATTTTGCCCACATTTGTCCCCAAAACGATATGATGAGGGTTAATGGCTACTTTAGCTATTATTACATAAGCTAACTACCAACTAACCTGATATTAACAAATTGACAAGCACTTATTGGGCAGAATGGCTCTTCAAATGACGGAAGAAATTGGAGGTTGTCGTCTGGCTGCCCGTGATTTCAACGTTGCATGTCTTGCAACGCACTGTTCATCATTTGCCATCTTGTTGAAGCCGAAAGCGATGACCCCCGCTACTCCTCCGGCTGACATGTTGATATCTGTTCTATGTGGGCGTGGTGTGCGTAAGGTACGAGAGGGCATGACTGATGATATTGTCGTGATTCAGTCATGACAACGCCATTCTCAGCCTGCGCTCCAGCTGGGTCAACTTTATTTTTTAAAATAGTTTATATATTTTATATTCAAACTGAAAACATGATGTGATTAACACTCAAGTCATTCAAGTCATCGTGTGTTAAGTCAAGTCAAGTCCCGAGTCTTTAACTTCCAAGTCAAGTCTCAAGTATTTAATTTTTTGTCAAGTCAAGTTACAAGTCACAAAAATAGCGACTAAAGTCGACTCAAGTCCAAGTCCCCAAGTCCCCATGTCTGATAATTTTCCATATTCTCACCTCCGTCTTACCCCAAACTTACCATATTGTGCCCTTATACCTACCAGTAAGTACTGTAGAGGTACTCTGTTGTTACAAATAGGTACGCTGTAAATTCTGTTTAATTACGCGGTACATTGCGGGTCGTAATATAAAGTGTTACCCAAATATTTTAACAGTTTACTTACTCATAGTTGTGTGATCCATTTACAGCTTTTAAATATACAAATCCACTATTATATTGTTCAACACAGCACTCTTCAGAGTAAACAAACAAACAAGTTTATCAAGGCAAATTGGTGACACCTGCACCTGTGGATGTGTGTGTGTTTGTATGCATGCACATGTATGTGTGCATATGTGTGTGTTAATGCATTAATCATTGTTTTCTGACTGAAGATGTAAACAGTTTTCAATAAGTTTTGACGTAGTGCATCATGGAGAATATAGAGGACAGTAATTTACCAGATAATATTACAGTTATTTTCCTTAATTGGTGCAAAGAGTAATTTACTGTAGTTTATTATTAGTGCAGCATAACTGCACCTCATATCACAGTAAAATACCATTCAAATACTGCCTATTTTACAGTTATTTACCAAGAAATATAGCAAGGTTTAACAATATAATCAAAATAGAAATGAAGGTCAGTAGGACAATTTCAGTTTATTTGGAAACAAACCCTATTCAAAAACTTAACCTGTATAAGAAACTGATAAACAACAGAGCTGTAAACTTCATGTGACTCATGTTACCATATAACTTTATGTCCAAAAAGTGTGAATATGTTTCTCCACTTCATAGTTTTGTACTGATGAGAGGGATGCAGACCTGTAAGAGAGTTATGAACAGCTGTAGGCATAAATTGTCCACAGAAATACCCTTACATACATAACTGATGGGTAAATGATAGCACTACATTCAGATAAACTATCATGTACATAAACTAAATTAGTATCTCAGATAAACATCTGCAATGATTAGTTTTATAAAAAGCTGTTTTCAGATGCCCATCCCTTTATCATCTAGCTTCTGTTTTAATCGCGTTTCTGTAAGCGAGTATGAACTTTAAAAACACATCGCATATGGCGTCCATGTGCGCGAGCTCGCGTCTCCGTGTAAACAACGTGGAGCTCATAATAAAACGGTGTTGCATGTAAAGCGCAATGTATGGAATGCGTTGCATGTAAACAATATCATATTACAGCAGATCCCCCAGTGCAGCATTACTCAAAGTTGCCATGAAGGATACGAAAGTGAATAACTGTGTCTAACACTGTACAGCATGTAACAATGAAATCCGCCATTACGTGATCACGCGTACTCGTTTGTAAACAATGCGAAAGTTTTTCAATCTGAAGCGTGCAGTCTGCTGAGGTTGGTTATGTAGGCTGAACTGCACAAGCCATAACATATTACATGATAGCAAATAAAAATGAAGACAAATGACTTACTGTTTCTTCAGGAATATATCCTCCTCCAGTGCGTCCTCCATTGTTCTTCTTTTTAGGTAACGTTAAAGATAAACGCTTCTCTTCCTCAATGTCCAGACATAAATGAAGATATTCCTCACGTGTGTGTATAAAGTTTATAATCCAAACATGCGGTAAAGTCTTTAAATCTGATCAAACTTTACTTCTGTAAAAGTTTGTTTGTTATTGTGTTGAGCTGCTCCTCATTACCATGTCAACAGCATGTACCGCCTGTGGGCGTGACCGAATTAAAGATTATGAAGTCAGCCAGGAAAAACAGTACTCTCTTTACTTCAATGCAGATTATATAAACAGGAAATATTTGTTTTTGATTATAATTAGCTTGTTTAAAAGTAGACATTTCAGGCTTTCTTTGGATATGTGTATCATGTTTGTGTGACGAGTATTCACGGAGTTTCGTTTCTATTCAGTTTGTAACGTGATTTGAGAGACAGCTGGCGGAGACAGAAATTGTGGGATTTTTATGTTGTTTTATCAATCTTGCTAATTGCTAAAAGTGTTAAAGTTACAAAGATGTCCAAATAAGGACTGTGGAAATTGATTTTGTTCCATGTTATATTTCTTTAATTAATCATTTTATTCTATAAACATTGTGTGTTTCATATATGCACTGAGCTATTATGTAAAAATGAGGTGTTTATGTTCGAGAGTGGAAGGTTACCAGCTTTTGTGTGTGTGCTGCAAGGAGGAATTTAGGAATTTACGCCTGGTATAGATCAAGATAAGAGAGAGGCCTGAGGGAGAAAAGCAAACAGGGAACTATGTCATTAATTAATGCTTTAATGTTCACAGGATAAAATATGCAATGTATTTCTTACTTAATCAGTATTAATCATTGAATAATTGATGTAATAAATATAAGATGTTGTCTTTGATAAATGTGTATTAACCAATGAAATAAAGGTTGCATACAGAATAACCTAATGGGGGCAGGGCAGCTCAACCTTGAAGAACAGAATCTCCTGTGTGTCTGTGTGTGTGTGTTTTCTTTCCTAACAGATGGTTTTTAATAATGATTAAAGTGTTTGCTTAGAAGTAGTATTGCAGTAAAAGATTTAATATGTGTTTATCTATCTAAAGAAGTTAATGTGTGCCTTATTCATATAACCAATTTTACAAATAATGAAATGATGTCATGATATTGAAATATGTTTTACATAATAATCACTTGCATCTTACAGCTTATGTTTTTTATAAATGAATGTTTTATTAATGATTTGTTTTTAAGAAAGCATTATAACATGCTATTCAAAGTGGAGGAGTACTGGAGAAGAACTGCAGGGCTCCCAGGGATGAGAGGAGAACAGTTTGTTTTTCTTTGTCTATGTGTGTCCATCTTTGCCTACAGGCTAAAATTGGGTGTGGTGATGGAGTCAGATGGACGAGGGGAACGGCCTTTGTGGGTGGAGATTTTCTGAAGAAAGATCGACGTCACATATTTTATAAATAAGCATGTTACTTCCTGAGCTGGTTGTTCGCTACTTGAGAGGACCCAGCGCTGTTAAACTTTTTCATATCTGATCAATAAATATTTGAACTTAGATATTTGTATCTTGTGCCTTTCCTCTAAATTATGAACATGCAAATGGACGCCTTAAAGTCCAACAAAATGTCTGAATGTGCACCCTGTTTATTTTCTTTATTTGACAAAAACATAAAGATCTCTTGTTATTGTGAATGTACACTAATTGAAGAGGACCCTTCAGAGTTTCAAATGATGTCAAACACGTAAGTGTTTGATTATTAATGATGGAGTATTTTAAGTTGATTCTGCTATGATAAGGAGAAAACACGTAAAAACGCGCCCCTGGGAGTTAACAGTGCAACAGTACCTTCAATAAGCATGTTAACTTATTTTGCCTCTGAAGGATAGGCCGTGGAAGGTTGCAGCCCCTGAATTGGGATGCACCCATTGTGTCTGCTGTCTTGTGCTGGATAATTTTGTGTCCTGTGTTTCACCATCTGGGGTGTATTCCAGAAAGCAGGTTATGTGACTTACCCGGGTAAGTTTAGGAGTAAGTAAGCGGATAACTTCTGCTTTCGGTTCCAAAAACAGAGGTAACTTTCGGGTTATGTAAGTAACTATAGCAACTGACTCTCTGAAGATAACCTGCTCCGGAGGTTAGAAACATTTTTTTTAATAACATGGATTGATATTTGTGATTGAACTAATTACTATACATTTAATTATGTTCATTATTAATAAAAATTGATTCATATTTGTGTTCGGACTAAATACTATACATTTAATTATGTTCATTATTAATATATCTCCAAATATCAGTGGATGTATGAAACACAATTCCATCAGTTAATAAATGTTAACAATAAAGTACATTTCCATATCAATTTTGTCAATTCATAAATAACCTCATCTTTCACTTACTAGATAATTTGAGATGAATCTAAGGTTCTAATAAATGTGTGTGCAAATACATTGTCATTATTAAGCCAGAAATCTTAACCTATGTTACTTAAGTGACAATGTGGCAATGTTACAGTAAATGGGTGTAACACATAGAAACACATGATGCCTATCATAATAATAATTACTGAGGGACAGAAGTTACACCTGCCTGCAGTGTCTGATAGGCATGTGCATGACCCACAGAATGACACCCATGAAGCACAGGCACGATTTAACACTGACCCACAGAGTGGCACAGGTGAAGCACAGACTTCATCAGGTGAAACACCATTGAATCACAGACATGGCATAGTGGTCAGATATTTTCTATTATCAGTTAGAATCATGTACACAATGAAATGAAATTATAAATATATTTTTCATAGTATAATATTTATTTCTTAAACATGCACTTCAGATCCTTAGCCCCCTCTCTACATTTGATCTAAAGTTGGTCTTTTTCTAAACCACCTTTTTTTCTTTAAAATTGCCTTTGGTGCTTTCCTGAGCTATCATTTTTGAGCCAAAAGGAAATTGAGATATTTGGTTATATTAGATAATACAGGACATTTTAGAACATGTTACTATGAGCACTAATGTAACATTTCTATTCTTCACTTCTGTCACAGCAGATCCTACTCGTTCAATGCAAATGAATGATAATTTTTAGTGTAGTGTACTGAAAAGCATTATTTTAATTTCGAATTATTGAAAATATTAAAAGAGGGTGCATTAATCTATCAGCTATCAGTAAATGTTAAAAATGACGATACAGTGTGGAAAGTCCAAAAACTAAACAGGGTGACCCAAAGGAGCAGAAGTGAAATAAGTACAATATAGTGAATATAATCATAGTGCATTTTATGCATACACAACACAATCATATCTAAAAAAAAAAAAACTGTAAATAAGCCTTATGACAGATTTATGACTTTATGTGCCACAACCCTTACGAAAATTAACCATGGTTTTACTGGTGTAAAGTTGTGGCAACCATGTTTTACTACACTAAACATGGTTTTACTATGGTTTTTGAAAACCATGGTTGTCAAAACCATGGTTATTTTTTGGTTACCATGGTTTTACTGTAACCATGTTTTTTTAACTGTAGTAAAACCATTGTTAAGTTTTGTAAGAGAAAAATCTAATTCGATATAATTAATATACACAGCAAAAATTGGAGAGTTGAAATTTCGGTGTTAAACATTTCTGAGTTGATTTTAACACCCAAAGAGTAATTTTAACACATTCAGAGTAAAATAGTGTTTGGTGTTGGAGTTATTTCACAGAGTTGATCATCAGTGTTAAAAAAAACTCCAAACAGACGTAATTAGACTCCACCCACGCATTTCCGATCGTCCCTGGTGAAATCGATGAAGACGCCGCCATTATCCTCGTGTGGCTTTGAAAGGTGAGTTAACTTAAATCATACTTTTACATTTATTATTGGTGCTCATTCAGTAGCAGAATGTACAATATAACGTGGAGCACTGCGCAAAAACATTATTTGTGGAAATGAACGCAAACACACAGCCTAAGGCCGTTTCACACGGTACGCGGCAAAACCGCCGAGCGGCTTCAGCTTTTCTCTTCAATTAGAAGCGTTTTGTGCAGCATTTAGTGCAAATGTCAGTATCTTCAACGGCGCCTGCCATGAAGTGCCGTGTCCTTAAAAGGAATAGGATTTTGGGTGCAGGAGCAAGGCGTGTGGACCAACTCCGCTTCACTTCTGTAACCGCCCCCGTTTTCCCGCTTTCCGCATGTCTCCTATTGAAAAAGAACTAAACACTTGCGGTTCCCGCGTACCGTGTGAAACGGCATTCAGTTATACGTTACATTAACGTACATCGTGGTGCCAATAGTTTACTGCGCTCGTGCGTTTCGATTTAACTAAAACAAGGAATCACATTATTACAGAGTGGCCTCGAATTAATTAAAATGATTTACCGAATTTATTAAAACGGTCTTTCACAAAGCCTATAATATACTGTATACATCGCGTCGTTTTAAAACATATATACGGTGCAGTCTACGGTCACGTCTGCAACGTGATCCTCCACATCTGTAAATTGTGATATTACAACGTGCATCCATCCATACAGCTGTTTTTTTTACAACGATTTACAATGGCAAATGATTTTGCATGTTCCAGGTGAAATGTTGGTCCAGATCAAGTACAAGCAACAGCAGAAGTATGTGAAGCTGGATTCCATTGAAGGGAGATTTGACTTTATGCAATTTCACGCTAAAGGTTGGTTTTTTACTCATTTAAAATAATTAAGAATTTGATTAATATCTGATAAATTCAGTGTATTGTGTTATTGCCTCATTTCTGTATTTGCCTTTATCATATAATGCTCTGTAGAAGGGGATACATTGGGGGGAAAAGAAAAATAATTAATATTTACATTTTGCTTGCATCATAAAGATATATGAATTCAAATCAGTCATTTGTTGTGAAGCAAGGAAGGGTGTCAACCTAAAAATATTTTTTTTCCTGACCCTTGACCCTTTCACATTATAATTGCAATGTTATGATATCTGTGACATAGAAAATTTGATTCTTTAAAGGAACACTTTTTTGATGCTGCAAGCAACACAGGATACATTGCTTGGCGTATGAAAACAGTCCACAGGAAGATTAGACGAGGATCTTTGCCACTAGACAACCTTCATGATGTTTCTCCAGGAGGCCCAAAATGCCAAAGGGCTACTAATTGTGAAGGGCAACTTGATGGGGATGCTTGCAAAGAGGCAATTTCTTTGCTCAGCCATACCACAGAGAAGTCCCTAATATTCCAAAAGATGAGAGAGACATTTCAGTATCGCCAAAAGCTTGTTAAAGATTCAGGCTCTAGTGTTGATATCCTCTCCACCTTCTCAAGATTCCTAGATACAAAGGGCCTGGTAAGTTTGGAATAACATTTTTTCAAAAGCATGCAATTTAAGAATATTGTTTATAGTTTAATATCATCTTAAAGGTTGATCAAGACTTCACTCTCCTGTTTGACACGGAGACATCCTCCAGGCTACTTCAGAAGTGGGACACGTTCTTCAGGCCAAATGTCATTAAAGAAGCCAAGCAACTTACTTCAACAGCAGACCTGAGTCAGTTGTTGCTCTCAGCAGAATGTCCTAACAGTAGTGACCTTCATGAAACAAGTAAGTTGTATTTGATTTGCATGTTTTTACACATCTGCTATATTTGCAGTTACAGTTAAAATTTATTTTGTTTTGATGACAAAAATATTAAAATTATCAAACTTAGAACCTATGAGATTGGATGATTCCGGATTAATAACAAATAAATAACTTGCACTACATAAAACCTTTAAAAAGACTACATTAACCAGGTGAATGTTTAAAATGCTGTCTACATTTCTTTGTTCTGATGAACACAGAGGAAGATATTTTGAGAAATGTTTGTAACTAAACCGTTCGCAGACCCCATTCACTTCCATGGTAGGAAAAAATACTATAGTTATAAGTTATTGGGCTCCACGAACGGTTTGGTTACAAACATTTCTCAAAATATCTTCCTTTGTGTTCATCAGAACAAATGTATACAGGATTGTAACAACATGAGAGTATGTAAATGATGACAGAATTTTCATTTTTGGGTGAACTATCCTTCAAACTTAAGGATAGTATTTCATTTGAAGTTTTAGATTAATTAATTTATTTGTGTGTGTGTGTGTGTGTGTGTGTGTGTGTGTGTGTGTGTGTGAATTTTGTGTCTAGTCTACGATCAGGAAATGGCATCCCTTCTTCTACTGATTCATCTCCTTCCACCATCACCAGGAGGACTGAAGTCTCCAAGAATCAGTGCATGTGATGCTGCTAAAAAACTTGTAGTCTTTCATAAGGTATTGATCTCGTTTCATATTTTGATATTGTGTTTTGTGTTGCTCTAAACATGGAGATTTAAAATCATTTGTTTGCATATTGAGTTGTTTGATAAGTCACTTTTATATTGTTGTTTTCTATGACTGGACATTATGTTATAGTCTAATATACTATGTTCCTTTCCACTTTAGTCATGCTGCAGTTTGGAGGAGCACCTCAACAACAACCAGCGTCAGCATCCGTACCTCCTTGCTGTTGGACGTCAGAAAAGCAAGATTGAGTGCTTCTACATCGTCTTGGATAAGCATCTCATCCCATGCCAGGCAAACCACTGATTCCGGATTAATAACAAATAAATAACTTGCACTACATAAAACCTTTAAAAAGACTACATTAACCAGGTGAATGTTTAAAATGCTGTCTATTCTTAAAGGGATAGTTCACCCAAAAATGAAAATTCTGTAATTATTTACTCGCCTCCATGTTGTTACAAACCTGTATACATTTCTTTGTTCTGATGAACACAGAGGAAGATATTTTGAGAAATGTTTGTAACTAAACCGTTCGCAGACCCCATTCACTTCCATGGTAGGAAAAAATACTATAGTTATAAGTTATTGGGCTCCACGAACGGTTTGGTTACAAACATTTCTCAAAATATCTTCCTTTGTGTTCATCAGAACAAATGTATACAGGATTGTAACAACATGAGAGTATGTAAATGATGACAGAATTTTCATTTTTGGGTGAACTATCCTTCAAACTTAAGGATAGTATTTCATTTGAAGTTTTAGATTAATTAATTTATTGTGTGTGTGTGTGTGTGTGTGTGTGTGTGTGTGTGTGTGTGTGTGTGTGTGTGTGTGTGTGTGTGTGAATTTTGTGTCTAGTCTACGATCAGGAAATGGCATCCCTTCTTCTACTGATTCATCTCCTTCCACCATCACCAGGAGGACTGAAGTCTCCAAGAATCAGTGCATGTGATGCTGCTAAAAGACTTGTAGTCTTTCATAAGGTATTGATCTCGTTTCATATTTTGATATTGTGTTTTGTGTTGCTCTAAACATGGAGATTTAAAATCATTTGTTTGCATATTGAGTTGTTTGATAAGTCACTTTTATATTGTTGTTTTCTATGACTGGACATTATGTTATAGTCTAATATACTATGTTCCTTTCCACTTTAGTCATGCTGCAGTTTGGAGGAGCACCTCAACAACAACCAGCGTCAGCATCCGTACCTCCTTGCTGTTGGACGTCAGAAAAGCAAGATTGAGTGCTTCTACATCGTCTTGGATAAGCATCTCATCCCATGCCAGGCAAACCGCTCCCTTGGAGCTTTTGATGAACTTTTCAAGGCACATTTTGTGTTCAATTTGTGCTATGATAGTGCACTTATGAACTTTTACACATTCCTGCAGACAACAGTGTATAACATTGATATAGGTCAGATGAAGGAGTCTCCCAGGGTTAGAGATTTGAGAGCCAGACTGCTTAACCAGACAGTTACCTTAACTTAAAGCCGTGCAGTATGATGTTGACATAATGCTGATCTGTTTTATTTGTCAAAAAGAGCACCCAGACAGTCAACGGTTGATTTCACATTTGAGAGGTGAACATAGTTATTATCCTGGATATAAGTTCAAATTAATTTGTTCTCAGCAAGGTTGTAGGCATCAGTTCCAAACATATGCAGGTTTTCGTAAGCACCTCAATAGTGTTCATAGCAGTGTTCAGCTGATTGCTCCAACTTCAACTGTTGGATGTTCCGCAAATGAGCCAGTTGCAAGCTCATCTTATGCTTTGGAGGACGTTATGAATCCCCAGCATCTATCTCCTTGTTCCAGTGCTTTATCTGATAACAATGATTCAGGGCTTACTAAGAATTCAGCTAAAGGATTGTGTGAATCCATTGTGGCCAAAATACAAGCAAGTGGGATTCCAAACAGTTTGGTGTCCTCAATTGTGGGAGATTTAGAGGAACTAACAGATGAGCTTAACTCGCAGGCAAAGCATAACATACTTTCTGCTTTGCCTGCAAATGACCCCTACAAAACTGTAATAAATGAATCTTTTGAAAAATTTGAAAACCCATTCACAAATCTGAATACAGAATGGAAACGGAATAAATACTTTAAAGAAAAATGGGGAGTTGTAGAGCCTGTTGAGATAACACTAGGTGTGCGGTATGACAACAAATTGAATAAGAAATCTGGTACTTATGACCAAGTACCAGTGAAGGATACTTTTATATATGTGCCAATTTTAGAAACATTGAAATTCATGTGTAGAAATCCAGACATTTGTGATCTCCTAAGGAAAGATTGTAGATCAGAGCCTGACACTTTTACAGATTTTAGCGATGGAAGTTATTTTAAATCCCACCCTTTATTTACAACAAAAAGACATGCATTACAAATTCAAATATACTATGATGATTTTGAAACAGCTAACCCCCTTGGCTCCAAACGTACTATCCACAAAATTGGCTGCCTTTATTTTATTGTAAGAAACTTGCCCCCAAAATTTAACTCCGTTCTGATGAACATTCATTTGTTAGCACTTTTTCACACACAAGATGTAAGCAAGTATGGTTTTGATGTTATACTGGAACCGTTGATAAATGATATTAAGATACTTGAAAGCCAAGGATTAAGTCTTCCATTCTCAGATGAGCAGATATACGGCACCATCGCACAAATCACTGGTGATAATCTAGGGATGCATTCAATTCTTGGTTTTAATGAGTCATTTAGTAGCCATCATTTCTGTCGCCTTTGTTTAATTGAAAAGAATGATTCTCAAACAGTATACAGTGAGGATGATGCTAAGGTGGTTCTTCGTGGAGAAGAAATTTTTGAAATACATTGCAAGTCTCTCAAGGAAAACCCACAATTGAGATCACTATATGGTTTGAAAAGAAATTCCACAATTAATACACTTAAGTACTTTCATGTTAGCAATAACTACTCATTTGATATAATGCATGACCTTCTTGAGGGTGTGGCTCAATATGAAATTAAATTGCTTTTTGGACATCTCACACAAAACTTTATATCTGAAGATGATTTACTATCAAGGATTTATTCTTTTGACTATGGATTTTTAGAAAGAAAAAACCGTCCCACAAAGGTTATTTTGGATAGTGCTGGAAATGGAATTGGTTTAAATTCCATTCAGACATTATGTCTTGTGAAAAATCTACCACTTTTGTTAGGAGACATTGTTCCTCCCGGACACAAACACTGGAGTTTGTTGCTAATGTTACTTCAAATAATGAACATTGTGTTTTCACCTTGTCTCACTTCAGGTTTGACCGTGTATTTGAAGCACTTGATTGCTGACCATCACAAACTATTCAAGTACTTGTATCCACATAAAAATTTGATTCCTAAACATCATTTCATGATCCATTACCCTTCTTCTATAAGGAAAATTGGCCCCTTATTATATATGTGGTCAATGAGGTTCGAAGCCAAACATAAGATGTTCAAAGATTTTTTTAAAAATTTCAAAAACATAACAAAATCGTTAGCTAAAAAGCATCAGATGGCCATTGCGTACCATTGGGAAACCTTCACCCTGAAACATAATGAGTTTGGGCCAATTAAATCATTTTCCATAGGGAATGAGGTCGGCAATCAAATGCTTGAAATGTTCATATCAAAAGATGTTTTCTCAACCAGTTGGGTTAAGGTTGATGGTGTAGAATACAGAGCTGGACTTGTGGTGTGCAGTGCAATAGAAAGTGAAATGCCAGTCTTCTGTCAAATAAGTGATGTACTTTTGGTTGGAAATGACATTTATCTGTTGGTAAACAAACTGTTCACTGAGAATTTTGATGAACATCTTCATGCATTCAGAGTACTACGAAGTGAGGAAAGGTGTATTATCAAATTGTCAGAGATTAAATTTTATAAACCATTTGATATTCAAAGTTCTTACAGTGTTGCGGATGAAAGTTTGTATATCATACCTTCTTTTGTAATGTTTTAAAAACTTCAAAATGGACTACACAGTGAGAATTTCAAATAAACAAGTCAATGGCAAATATTTTTTGTGCTGTTGTTTATTTAACATTATTTTACAGATCTTTTGAGGCTGTACAGATTTAAACTAATTCTAACCACCTTAAACATGCAACTCTGAAGAGTGTTGTTTTTCTGTATCCCTTTAGTGTTATTTTAACACATTTTTGGAGTCAAATTAAGAACTCTGGAATGGTGTTAAATATTTAACTATTTTGAGTGTTATTTTAACACATTTTTGGAGTCAAATTAGGAACTCTGGAATAGTGTTAAATATTTAACTATTTTGAAAGTGTTATTTTAACTCCGGAGAGTGTGGAGCTATATAAACTCTGAAAAAGTGTTGAAATCAACTCTGTGGGAGTTAATTTAACACTGGACTTTTTGCTGTGTATTTAAATAATATTTAAATAATGTGTATTTTCGTTGAGACACATATAATATTGGACTTAAATGGGGTAAAATAGGTCCGTATTAATTAATTAATTAATTAATTTGACATGTTTTGTAATCACGCACTTATATAACGTTATAAAACGTTGATTTTGTCAGAAAGTATTGGTTTATAATGTTATTTCTCATTTAAAAACTTTTAAGTTATCTGACGTTTCCATGGTGACTCGTGAAATCTGTGATCCATTGACAATGCCTTTATGTTGTTACCGTGAGTGCGCGTTAACTCTGGGTTACTTTCAGCGGGTTGATTGAACTACCTTTTAAACTATGTTTTGGAACCAACATACCCAGAGTAAGCAAGTTTGGGGTTGATCAACCCAGAGTTCAGGGTTTATCTGATGGTAAGTTAACCCTGCTTTCTGGAATACACCCCAGGAGTCTTTGTCTTGTTTTTTGCCCTGTCTGTTATTATTTAATTCTTGGCTTGTTTACACCATAGATATGTATATAAAGGCTAGATGGCTCGTCCGCGCTGATGGCCAATTGAGTGGAACGTCCGCATTTCGGCGGCCATCTTAGGACAGGGCGCTCGCTCACTCGTAGCATTGAGTTTTAATGATGTAGGTACTTTTAAATGACCATAACTTGCTTAATTTTTTACCGATTTTCAAACGGATTGGTTTGTTATAAACGTCAAAGATGTACCTATGACACTGAATACGTACACTAAAAATAAATAAAAAATTCATGAAACATGTTAAAGCATCCAGAATTATAGCCACGTTAATAACGTTTGTAAAAAACCAAACCGTTTGTAAATCCGTCAAGAATTCAGCAAGTTACGAGCATTTTAGTTGGCGTATGTCACTCACCTTCCGTCCACAGCAGCAGGGAGCAGCACTATGGCAGCACTGACCTAAGATGGCCGCCAAGTGACGACACAGCTGACTCCGCCTTGAGCCATCTAGCCTTTATATACATATCTATGGTTTACACCCTAGAGGGAGTTTTTGTTACATAATAAAAGTCTTTTAGTTAAAGAGCTGTCTGTATTTGGGTTCTGTCCTCCCCATTCCTGAGTATAGCTTTGTAATAGTGTGTGCACTTCATAGTCTTGTCTGTTATTGTTATCTGTTTATGCTACATCATTTTCCCCCATGTGGGCTTCTGTTTTAAATAAACCCCTTCTGAGTTTAACATTACCTGCACTGGGGTCCCGTTCCTCATAAATCATGACAGAACATCCTCTAATTGTCATGTGGATACAGTGAACTTTATCTTTATGTTGTATGTCAAGATTAAATATAAAATTTAGACTGATAATGTGGTAATGGTAAATGGACTGCATTTATATAGCGCTTTTAACAGACTATGGCCATCCAAAGCGCTTTGCAATTAGCCTCACATTCACCCATTCACTCACACATTCATACACCGACGGCGTTGTCAGCCATGCAAGGATGTGGATATAATGTGGATTTTTATTCACAAGCAACTTTCAAATCAAACATTCTGATTATTAGTATTATCAATTCAAAATGACTAAAAATGATTAATTCAAAATTAATTCATTCAAAATTATAAAAGATCAGCCTGATCTCACAAGAATTCATACGTATTTTATGAGTTAGCTAATCTGTATGAAATCGTACAAAGTGAATCATACAACAACACATGATTATCATAAAAACAATAGCAATCATCAGAGGGGCAAAAGCAAATCGTATAAAAATGTTGAATTTGGTCGTACAAATACAAATTAACCACCTTGTAAAGTACGTGCAAATGAGATATAAGATAGCCTTGAAAAGATTACACACTGTGACACATGATGATTAAACATGACATTAAACACTATTGGAATACATTGAAAGACATTAAAAGTTACTGGTATGCAGTCAGATATACTCAGGACGCACTACAAACCCGAAACTGTAGTCATCAGGACATGGATAAGTTAAACCCATGCTGCTGTTAGCTGGAATCACTGCCATGTCATTTTTAAAATCTTGCACATGAAAGACATTGTGTCCTTTCTTACAGGTAAGAAGCAACCTGTTGTTAAAGCGAACAGTGCTGACATAATTATATGGATTGCTGTATATTTGGAATCTTACAACAGGAAAAGAATCACAACTGATGCCATAGTTAGAGCATTCCTGACGGCTAAGGAAAACTTGTGCTTGCCATTGGACAGTTTTGTCTTTGAAACTAGCACTAGTGTGTACAGGAGTGGAGAGAGTTTGGATTCTGTTATTTTGGCCATAGCGGTAGTTATAATGATTGTATGGGTTATAGTTGCTGGTGTCATTGATGAACAAACTCCACGTATCTGCAGTATAGATCCTGGGTAGATACTCATTACTGATGTTCTCCATGTTATTCCTGATCTTAGAGAAGGGCAGAACATTGAACTGAAAGCCTCTGAGCAGGCCATTAAAGTAGAGTTTCTCGTGAGTTTTTTGGAGAATGTTTGAGGTAAATTGTATTTCATAGAGTTTATCTACAGGGATCATCAGGAAGCGGATGTGGTTTAAGAGGCCGGCCTGTTGCTCTAGACTAACTGCATCCCCTTTATCTTGGATCCAGCTCTCCAGCGCTTTCAGAAGAAAAGCTTCATCCTTCACAACCAGATCTGAGCGCAACAGCAGAGCATCCATCATCTGAAAAGAGAGGCTGCTCCACACTGGAGAGTCTATGAGAAACTCACAGTTCCAGGAAAGGTACTGAAGGACATTCTCCTGCAAAACAAGATCACCTGTGTGGACACCATACTCATACATTGACACCTGGGTCTGGAAGGTATTGTCTTCAGGAATGAGTAAGGTAAAGACCCTGCCAACGTCCTCCATAAGCTTCTTTACACCAAACATATGAGCAAGCTGATGGAGACATTGGGCTGATGTGATGGAAACATCAATCTGGCGTGTGTACAAATACCTGAGTGAAAACAGTTGAGATACTGTAAGTGTCTAAAACTACTGTGTCCTTCTGTAGTTAGAAAGCATAATAGAGCCATATATGCCAATGTAGAAGACCTGTAACTACCATCAATAATAATAGCTTAATAAGAAACAGTGGCGGCTGGTCACTAGGGGGCGCTGGGGCGCCGCCCCCTTAAAGCTGGCCTGAGAGGGAAGCTACTTTAACATGTTACCAAAAAGTTAAATGTATAGTGCAAATTAATACAAAATAAAATCATTTAGGTGTACTATTTCACTGTTAGTCATGTTATAATTTATTTAAAACAATTAAAAATCAAAACTGAGTTAGTTGTGTGTGTGTCATGTTTGTGTGTCTGGGGCGCACCCCTAGTGAGTCTATGTAGGTCTGGAAAAAGGGTAAAAACATGTGACCTGAGGCTTAGCTCTAAGTGGCTGGTTTCGGATCCGCCCTGGGGCGCAGGACTGTGCGCCCCAAACACTCCCACTTATGTTGTAACCAAATCAATATTGCTTTTAATGTTTTTTACCTCCTGTGATTGGATCGTTCTCAGAGTCTCATAACCGCGTTGGAGATTGCTGTGTTAACTGATAGCTACAGTACAGATCAGTGAAAGCAAGTGAAATATCTTGAGATGAAGGAAGATATGCTTTTATCCTTACAAAGTCTGTGTGCTCCACCACTTCTAATGGCAAACGGAGTTGGCTAGATGGATATAGCATGTAAGTCTTGAGTTTTATTTTTTTCCCTGTTTGCTGTTTTAAAGTCTGAATCCGTGATAGACGTGCAGGACATGAACTTTTGTGGCGCGTTTGAGCTTATGTTGCGTGGACATAATGAGAGCGAGAGCTCATATAATCCAGTATATTCCGTGGCTTGGTCAACTTTGTTATTAGTTTTGTTGTTGTACAGTGTTGTAGAGTTTAAAAAAGCACCCACGAGAAAACCACTGTTTTTAAAGGGGCAATCAGTAGGATCTACCCCCATCTAGTGGTGGAATTGTATTTTGCATTCAAACGAACAGTGCTTACTAGCGCCTCCCCTTTCCAAATGCGTGCTGCAACTACGGTAGCGGTTATGTAATCGCTGATCTCCTTGTCCGTTGCAGCTGGTTCACGTGTTCTGAATGAAAACGCGTTGTGGAAACGCGTTGGTAGGCAAGTGCATTTTGTCCCTCTCTGCTATTATAGTTTATCAATACGGCAGAACGATATGGATGCCTCCTTGGACTTACCCGTTCAATGTAAGTAAAGAGAAGAAATTCTAAGCTTACAAAGAAAAGTCAGATCACTGGCAGAGGTCATTTGACACCAACAAGGACATATTTATGAATAAATACATTGATTTTGATTAATAAAACACTTAAAATCCTACTTATTGCCCCTTTAAGGAAACTTCACGAACCGTGCATATTGAGCTAATGGACTGTATGAACTCCCTGTTGTGAGGGAAAAATGTGCTTGTGCTATTGCTATAAAAGCAAAAAGAAACCGTACGAGTCTTTGATTAGGAAACTTTAATGTCTCTTTTTGTGTGTGTTCGGTCGCGTTAAACGAAAAGCCTTTGACGGAGAAAATTGAAGCAGTATAAAGAACAATCTGAATGCCATTTTGGCAGATTGCCCATACAACTTAACTTGAGAATGTAATTCCTATGTATGTCCAGTTGGTGGCAGTGTGTTGCACAAATGACGCCCTGGTTTCTAAACATTCTTGCGATATTTTGATGTCATACACTGATTGGTCTGCGCATGGCTGCTGAAGTTAAACACTACAGGAGTGCTGCAACAAGACGCCTGTGTAAGGTAAAGATACAAAATCTAATGACAAAGTCTGCATTAATCTGCCTTCGTGCGTTTATTACTCAAAATGGTTTCAGATGAGTTTAGTTCCATTCAGATTTTTACATGTTTATTGATATTTTAATCGCAGTAGTATTTTGTTATTTGATTTGTTCATATTTGCCTGTTCAGCATAAAGCTTGCGTGTTTTATTGCCTCCGCTGTCACTGTGAGAAAAAAACAATTCATCTGCTTCATGTGATGGTAAAGTGATGCACGGTCTCCGTTTATCTGTTCTCTAAACAAATGAATAAACACATTTGACTTGTATGCTCGTCTTGTAAGTTAGAAATGGACATGTGAAAATAATACCATTGAAAATAATTAAAACATGAAATTACGGATAATAACTGACTGTGAAGGACTCTTTCAACGCTGTTTATCAAAAAAATGACGGAGATTGAAAAAGTCTATCGCAACCTCTGTGTGTGTGTATGTGTATGTGCGTGTGTGTGTGTGCGTGCGTGTGTGAATGATTACCTTGATATTAGTTAATTACAGATTCATAGTACATTTATTTTGTGCGTTTGATTTCAACTGTAACATTTTTAGCATTTTAGCTAAGTAGTAGCCTAATGATACTCATCACCTGATAAATGACTTTTAAGAGTACTGCATTACTACAGTAAAAGTTGGTTTTTAGTGTGTTTGCGCCCCCCAAAATTTTTTTAGCACCAGCCGCCACTGATAAGAAATAAGATTTTATTAAAAACCATGTGTAAATTGTTACGGCCAATTGTAAATCTATTATTACAGTCAGAACTGTGTTTCACAGGATATGAAATTCAAAATTATTAGACTGCATGATAGAAAACATGCATTCATATTTTTTTATATATCAGTAGTCTTTAGGACACCTTTCTCCTGAGAACAACAGTTGCATTATTGAAAAAGAAAACATTCTTTATAAAGTTTGGTTGTTTAAAGGTGAAAGATGAACCGTTGACCTTTACCTGAGAAAAGCAGAGATGTGTGAATGGCATGTCTGACTGAGCTCAATGGGGTTTCTGGAGAGGTGTGTTATGTTGAACTCTGGATACATCATGAGGATCACACTGTGCACACAAAACATCAATTCTACTTCTTCACTAAGGTCATGTATAGTAATGCTGACATCACAACCATCTCCACTGTCAAACAGAGCACCCAGATCATCAGATAAACCCAGACTGTTATCCAGAGAGAACTGGCCACTGCTAGTCAAGTTTTTACCTGCAAAGAGAATGAACAAGATATTGTCTCAATTCAGACAAAATAATAAATCATGAGTCAATGAGTCTTTTAAAATGTAGGCACCGCATATAAAACACTTTACAGATGTGGCCATTGAGACTGTGCATGGCTACACATTCAAAAATGACTGACCTCAAGGTAATTCTGTCCGAGAAGGCAAATTTGTGCCTCATCCCTTTGATCAATACGTGCAAAACAATGCATAGACCCTTTCACTGTAAAAATATTCCGTAGAAATTTGCAGCTGGGTTGCCGGTAACTTACCGTAGATTTAAATTTATGTTATTACTGGAAACATTTTGTTCAAAGTTAAATGAACATTAAACATTTACAAGTCTTTGTCTTTACAGAATAAAACTAGAAAAACAGCATCAAGCAAAACATGGGAAACAAAATCTGAAGCAAAAAACTGAAAAAGTTTGATGATGATTTCTGGTTCCCAGAATGCTTTGCATGAGGCTGTTATTGTATAGTTTTATTCTGTAAAGATAAAGACTTGTTAATATTTAAAATTTATTTAACTTAAACAAACTCTTGCCAGTAAATAACATTAATTTAAATCTACGGTAATTTACCAGCAACCCAGCTGCAGTACCATTGTAATTTCTACGGATTTTTTTTTGCAGTGAGTAAATTATGGAAAGATTTCTGGTTAAATAACGAAGAGGAAATCTATTCTTCTACTCTTACTTTTTTCTACTTTTTTCAAATTGACTATCTATCTGTCTGTCTGTCTGTCTATCTATCTATAATAATTTCAATATTTTTCTTGTTATAAATTAACGTTTAAGGAATTGTATATAAAGTTTAGTTTTTGTCATTTACAGTAACAATCACAAATTATGTGTCATTTGTCGTTTTTTTTTATACTTTGACGCGCTAAATCTCAAAATTAAATAAGATCACTGAACTTAGCCGGGACTTCCTGTAAAGTACAAGGAAAACTACAAGGAGAAGAAATTTCTTGTTGCATTATATTACTTTATTTACTACTAATTTTCAATGTAAGGTTTGTGCGGGAAAGGGGATGGAGAACAAAGACAGCATGGAGTCTCTATTGTGCACGTTCGCGCGGCTTGTCAGTCCTTCCTTTATACAGGGGAATCCCAATGAAACACGCCCACTTCAGCGGGTTTGATCCATATATGGGCATGTTCATCACAGGGGACGTCACCATTGATAAAGGCTGCAACGACAATCATTAATAATATGCAATATAGTCACAACACACTCCGGCCCGATGAACTTGTCAATCAATGTTCATCCACTTCCAGCGGATAGAGTAATTGTACAGGTCTCTTTAATACAAATCCAGACGGCAATCGGACAGCACATGATCGAATTTTTCCATCTCTTCCCATGAATGTTTCATCAATTCGTCCCATTTTCCACATATGCTTGGGTTGCTTATAATCATGAATTAATACAACATCTCCAATTTTAAATGGTATAGATTGATTAAATGTGTTACTCACATGATGTGCAGAACGAAGTTCCATCAAATACTCTTTCTTCCATCGATTCCAAAAATGAGTACTCAATCTCTGCCGATACTGTAGTCTCTTATTAATCTGAATAGCATTCGTTTTCTCCGAACTGAAATCATGTAACGGATAGGATGGAAGGGTAGTAATCCTCTGTCCAGTTAAAAAATGAGCAGGTGTAAGGGGTGAAGGTTCAGTGATGTCGGTGTGCAAATAGGAAAGAGGTCGGGAATTAATCACAGCCTCCACTTCACAAATCAGGGTTTGTAGTTCTTCAAACTCAAGATAGGATTTTCCCAATACTTTCCGTAAGCACGTCTTAACTGATCTTACCAAGCGCTCCCACATGCCACCCCACCAAGCGGCGCGCTCAACGATATACTTCCATGTAATCCTTTTGTCTGTAAACAATTCTTGCAAAGGTTTTCCGTTCATAAATGTCCACAGTAATTTCAAATCCTTTTCAGCTTTCTTAAAAGTCTTTGCGTTATCAGAATAAATGACACTGCAAATGCCACGTCTGGCGATAAACCTCTTAAAGGCAAGCAGGAATGCATCAGTAGTCAAATCAGAAACAAGTTCTAAATGCACAGCTCGAGTTACAGCGCATGTAAATAAAGCAATGTATGCTTTCTTGTTTTCCGGTTTTACATAAATTGGACCAGCAAAGTCAACTCCAGTAATTTCAAATGCTTGTGCTTCGTTGATGCGTTCCTTTGGTAATGGTGCGCTGACCTGTTGGCCTGCTTTAACGCGTGCGCGTCTGCAGATCAAACAACATTTTACACAATTCTTGGTCATTTGTCTGGATTTCAATATCCAGTACCTTTCTCTCAGTTGATTCAGAGTGGCTTGTAAACCTGAATGCATCACATCCTCATGTGCCTTTCTAATCAGTAGTTCTGAAAATACTTAATTACCTGGCAAGATGTACGGATGCTTCTGTGTAAAGGACCAGTTCGTTTCTTGCAATCTCCCTCCTACACGCAGAAGTCCATATTCATCCAGGAATGGTTTCAATGAAATGATTTTCGAATGTCTGTCCATATTTGTATTTTTCATCAGACTGTCCATTTCCTTTGGAAAGCTATTACTTTGAGTGTGCTTGATCCAGTATTGTTCTGCTTGTTGGATCTCCTCTGTGCACAATTGTCCATTACGTTTTTTCTGCGTCCGTGCGTTATATACAAACCGCTGTATCCATGCTGTAATTCTCAAAGCTTTGTTGAGTCCGCTGTATTTGTGCAAGTCAAACAACGGTAAAACTATACAGTTTTGATCAATAGTTGTATTCTGAACGACATACTCCAGAACGTCATCATTTTCGTTAATCACTTGAGGCTCGATTTCATATGTCTGCGCACCGGTTTTCAGCCACTCCGGCCCGTGCCACCAGAGCACTTCCTCTTGGAGCGCTTGGGCGCTTAATCCACGCGTCCCACAGTCAGCTGGATTCTCCTTTCCAGAGCAGTGTTTCCAGTTTTCCGGTGATGTCAAGCTCTGAATTTCACTTACTCGATTCTCCACAAACGGTTTCCACTGTTTGGAACTACTCCTTATCCAATGAAAAGTTATCATCGATTCAGTCCAGAAATACATTTTATCACTCACATGCAGCTTGTTCGATATGAATTTTCCAAGTCTTGCTCCAATAAGCGCTCCCATTAACTCTAATCTGGGAATTGTCATTTTCTTTAGTGGAGCGACTTTAGTTTTGGACGCAATCAAACTTGTTGTGTATTCTCCGTTCCCTTTCAGTCGGTCACTACGACGTCACGTCGTGACCGACGAATTGGGAACTCGCTTAGAGAGACCAATCTGCTTCGTATACTACTAAAACGCCAATGAACTTGGCATTGAGATATTTGCATAATGCTGGCGCCGCCCCGCCAGGTGCGTATATAAGCAGCAGGTGCAAATAGGGAAATTAGCTTTTTCGCTTCGAAAGCCGGCTTTATCTGCTACTGAGAAGCTACTTTACTCTGTTGGGATTTGATTGCTGAAGTTGGTTGAACTAGCAGTATCACAGCGGACGCTTCGCTTATTCCACGGCTCTACATCTGTTTATTGTTTTGAGTTTAGTGTGTGCGTTGCCTTCCTGTGCGCTCATCAACTAAGCATCTGAGTGAATTTCCCTAAAAGAGTGATACGAGAGAGCTTTGTGCCTTGTTAAAGGCAGCCACTCTCTCGTATATGCGGAGATCAGCGTCCTTTTCAGGATAGCTTTTCGCCCGTGCGATCTTGGATGCGAGAAGTATAAGGGTTCCAGTGACGGTCACGAGCGCTGTCTTCGTGCTCAGGCATCGAGCACTCCGGGGCTGCGTTCGTGGAGAGTTTCTGTTCTCTCTGTGAGAGCATAACCCTCTTGGATTGCGGAGACGACTGTCGTTTCTACGGGAACGCTGTCCGCGCCTTTGCAGTGCTGACGCCGCCATGGTGCGGCTGTCAAGCGCTCGCAGGGCGCCCTTCGCGTCACTACGCTGAGTAGGACGGAGGATGCGTCCTCCACCTACCGGCCTTCTCATCCTCAGCCGGTTGAGGCTCCGGTGGAGACTGCAGAGTCGTGTTCTACGATGTCTGCCGAATCCATTGGACCTCCTTCTGGTCCCGTCACTTCTGCAGCATCAGAGGGGTGTCCATTTTTCCTCCGAGGCAGAGTCGTTCCGGAGATGGCGGCCGTGCCCGCTCGAGCGGCGGAGACAGTAGAGTTGGAAAGGTTAACCCCTCTCCGCCCGAACCGTCCCGCCCACAGGATTGGTATTTCGGAGCTGCTCGGGCCTCTCGGTCCTCTCCTCCTGTGCCTTTCTTTCCCGACGGCACGAAGAGCTGACGTGATTTGCGGCCATCCGGCCGTTCAGCTTTCACCCCTCACCTCCCTCACCAGCGGAGCCGCTAAGGCGGGGACCCCTTCAGTGGAGCGGGATATGTTCCTGGAGGGACCACCCAACCCTTCCCTCCCGTGTTTGTAGACAGTCGTCCGGTTACGGACGCTGCCCATCAGGCATGCCGGAGAGGCGGCTTCGGCCCTGCACGCAATAACGTTGCTGCAGGCTCACCAAGGATTTACGAGGGAGGCCGCGACCTTCAGTCGTGCGATGTCCACCACAGTGGTTCAAGATCGCCACCTTTGGCTGTGTCTGGCTGACATGACGGACGCAGACGAGAACAACTTGAATGCTCCTGTCTCACAGACCGGCCTCTTCGGCGAGCCAGGGGAGTCGTACAGCTCCGCTGCGCAGACTGAGGCGATCTCCTAGGTCATGCCCCGGCGGAAAAGAGCTGCCCTTGGTCCACCACGCCGGCTCCTCAGTCTGCCTCTCGCCGTCGGCGTCCTGCGGCGACCACCTCCGTTCCCCTCCTCGGACCCCATCTCGACAGCGCAGGGGAACCGGTCGTCAGCAGCTCGCCCCGCCCGCTTAGCCGCTTCCCGTGAAATTCGGGAGTTTAAGTGGCCAGTGAAGGGCGACCCGGATTGGCAGAGGATCACTCTTCAGGAGATGGAGCTCCTTCCCCCGATAGAGGGTCGGGTGGAAAATCCTTGGTTTGCATATGTTCCACCGGCTGTTCGGCCGGTACCCACTTAACCACACATAAGAGTGCATTCCTCTTCCCTCTCTAGGTCTCCGGAGGATCGAGAGAGCCGTGAGCGGGTTCACACCAGCTCCCCTACCTCTCCTCTATCGCCAGCGGGTGACCTGAGGAGTCCGAGCTCTCCGCTGAGGAGACCGGACCACCAGCACCCTCATCGGAGTCTGCGCTCTCCGTAGAGGAGACCAGACGACCGTTACCCTCAGCGGGCTCAGGTCAGTGTCACACACACATACTGTAGATGTTTATGCTGTCACAGCAGACGCACCGGCAGTCCCACCTGTCTCGCTTCGCTGCCCCACCGCGGGTACTTCGATAGTGTCGTTATTTCTCCTCGTACGGTGCCTGGGTGCTTGGCTTCAGTTCCCAGCCCGTTTCGTTGGGTTTTACGCACGATCCGCCTCGGTTACGAATCCGGCACACCCCAAAATTCGGGCTTTCGTTTCACTGTAGTGAAAGCGTCCAATGCACATGTACTGCGTGCAAAAGTCGATATCCTGTTGGCGAAGGATGTTCGAGCCGGTCCCTCTTACCGAGATGATGATGATAGGGTTTTTCCAGCCTTTATCTCATAGTACCCAAAATACGCGGCGGGTTACGATCGATTTGATTTACGCACCGGCTCTACGAAGGTGTTCCTTTTGGATGATAACGCCGAGGCTCGTATTTCAATATTCAGATCGGTTTGCAGCCTTAGACCTGTAAGACATGTACTTATGTGTCCATCTCCCCTCGCTTTAGACCGTTTTTTCGCTCTGCGTCGTGGGGTGGGCATATTAATACTAAGTACACCATTCGAGCTGTCTCTCTCTCTCTCCGTGTCTCCATGTGTAGTCACGGCATTAAAATGTCAGAGAGAGAGCGTTGTTCGCATTCTGCTTTTTTCTACGTCGACTTATAATAGCCCGTTCTTGGCAGACGTGCGCGAACACAGAGAGTTAATGCTTCGGCATCTCGCTCGTTTAAGTCTTCAGGTCGACTGGGAAAGAGCAACTTTGCCCCGTGCAGAGGATCCTTTTTCTCAGTATGGAAATAAGACTCGATCGACTAATTGGCGTGTTTAACAAGAGCGCGCAACCAGTCAGTTCTGACTTGCCTCGGTTTAATTCGAGGGAAGTACGCGGTCCCTCTGAAACAATTTCAGAAGCTCCTGGACATATGACAGCATGCTGCGGCTGTGACGCCGCCCGAGCTGCTTCATATGAGACCGCTTCAGCATTGGCTTACGATCGAGTCTCGAGGAGAGCGTGGCACACCGACATACACCGTGTAAACATTGCACCTGCGTGTCATTTAAATTTTTCCCTGTGGTAGACCCGGCATTTCCGATAGAAGAGATGCCCCTGAGGGGTCTCCTGGCATTCTGTATATTGCAATGCCCTCAGCACGGGATGATCAGCCACGTATGACGGGCTTGCAGTCTCAGGGGTGTGCATAGCACCCCAACTGCCGCGAGCGGTGCGCTGTATATCTGGGACTTGTACGCTCCGCTATGGAGATGCGAGGGAAGGATGTATTAGCCGACACCAATAACTTTGCGACTGTTGCGTTATTTACCGTTAAGGCGGTTTTGCGCTCTCGTCACCTGTCGCATCTCGCTCGTCATCTCCTCCTTTGGAGTCAGAAGCATCTGAGGTCCCTTCGTGCCATTTACATTCCGGGTTCGCTCAGTACAGCGGCAGACGCGCTTCCCGAGCTGCGCCCCCGGCGAATGGCGACTCCACCTCCAGACGGTCCAGCTAATTTGGAAGAAGTTCGGTTGTGCGTAGATAGATCTGTTTGCGTCGCCGGACGATACCCACTGTCGCCTATTTTATTCACTAACCTAGGGCAGCCTCGGCGTGGATGCGTTGGCACACAGCTGGCCGCGGGGGGTGCGTAAATACGCATTCCTTCCAGTGAGCTTTATTGCGCAGACACTGTGCAAAGTCAGGCAGGACGAGGAGAGCCTTTTATTAGTCGCCCCGTACTGGATTGGTTTTCAGAGTTAATGCTCCTCGCGACAGCCCCTCCCTGACGATTTCCCCTGAGGAAAGACTTTCTTTCTCAAGGAAGGGGCACATTATGGCACCCGCGCCCCGACCTGTGGGATTTCCATGTATGGTCGTTGAGCGCGCGCAAGGTTTAGGTGATTTATCGCAAGCGGTATCTAACACCATCGACGCGGTTCGAGCACCGTCCACAAGACGGGCTTACGCGCTTAAAGAAACCTTTTTCGTCACCCGGTGCTCTTCGCAACGCGAGGACCCCAGAGAATGCCCATTAACATTGTGCTTTTATATCTTTAACATAGGTTAGATGGTAGGCTGTCCCTCCGCCATTAAAGTTGATATCGCCGCTATTTCTGCTCATCACTCTCTTATCAACGGCAGATCAGTTGGCCAGCATGATTTAATTATTTCATTTTAAGAGGCGCTCGCAGGCTAAACCCCTCGCGCCCTCCCTCTTTCCTCCTGAGACCTGTCCATGGTGCTGAAGCCTTCAGGTCTCCCTTTTGAGCCTTTGCAGTCTAGGAGTCTGATGTTTTTATCAATGAAAACTCTGACCCTGATAGCATTGGCCTCCATGAAGAGAGTAGGGGATTTACATGCATTCTCTGTTGACGATTCGTGCTTTTAGTTTGGTCCTGCTGTCTCACTGAGACCCAGACCAGGCTACGTGCCCAAAGTTCCCACCACTCCCTTCAGAGATAAGGTGGTGAGCTTGCAAGCGCTGCCCCCGGAGGACGCAGACCCAACCATGGCTTTGTTGTGCCCCGTACGCGCACTGCGACTCTACGTGGATCGCACGCAAAGCCTCAGGACCTCAGACCAGCTCTTTGTTTGTTATGGTGGCCAGCAGAAAGGGAAAGCTGTCACTAAGCAGAGGATGTCTCATTGGATAGTTGATACTATCGCCCTGGCTTATAATCTTCAGGGTATTCCTTGCCCCTTTAATTTGAGAGCGCACTCCACACGGAGTGTTGCCTCATCTTGGGCTTTAGCTCGTGGTTCCTCGCTAACAGACATCTGTAGAGCTGCTGGTTGGGCGACACCTAATACGTTCACTAGATTTTACAGTGTTCGTATCGAGCCTGTCTCCTCTCGTGTTCTTTCCTCACCAGGGGGAGCACGGAGAGCAGTCTCGCAGGTCGGCTTGCAGCCTCCAACTGATGCTTCATAACTGTGTCAGTATGGAAGGCCTTCAGAACAAAAATGCGTAATGGTTTGAATTGTTCTTCCTCCGCTGCCTTGGCAGCCTTTGTTGCGGAGCATTGGCTGTCAGCCTTTCACTAGCTGTATCCTCGCGAACCTACGTGTCTGGCTCGGGCTCCACATTGTGTCCCACCGGGTTCCTTTGTGAGTATTTTTCCGTGGGGTTAATCCTACCAGCCCACGTTTTCCCTTAGCAGAGCACTGCTTTGCTTACACAGCCACGGCTGTCTTTATTCCTCAACTACGGTTGACTTCGCCCACCATTAGCCCTTAAGACGGGCGGTGGCTTCCGCAGCGTTCCTATCCCGCTCAGGTAGGGCGCTTCCCAGTCGCTGGCACTTCTGTGGGGTTAAAGGAACATCTAGTGCCCGGCCTTCTGCCTTAAAACCTATCTCCTCCTCCTTAAGTGGAACCGGAGGGCTTTACGCAGACACTGGAAGAGGTCAGCCCCTAGTGGCGTTTTGGTAGGGATTCCCAATTCGTCGGTCACGACGTGACGTCGTAGTGACCGACTGAAAGGGAACGTCTCGGTTACGGATGTAACCCTCGTTCCCTGAAGGAGGGAACGGAGACGTCCCGTCGCCACAGGTGCTGCCACCTGCTGTTTATCGGCCGGTCTCATTTTCCCGGCTTTCTCAGCGAAAAGAAGCTAATTTCCCTATTTGCACCTGCTGCTTATATACGCACCTGGCGGGGCGGTGCCAGCATTATGCAAATATCTCAATGCCAAGTTCATTGGCGTTTTAGTAGTATACGAAGCAGATTGGTCTCTCTAAGCGAGTTCCCAATTCGTCGGTCACGACGTGACGTCTCCGTTCCCTCCTTCAGGGAACGAGGGTTACATCCGTAACCGAGACGTTTCCTTTTATGCACCTCAGATAGGCTGCGGCACAGTATGCCTTCTCACTGGCATCTGTAAATACATGCATTTCACGTTCAACTGTTGCCTTTGCGCTCGTTTCATCACATTTAATTTTGATATCATTATCCTCATCATAACGACGTGGAATAGTTATCCTTTTCAAATGGGATATCTCTGAGCACCATTGATGCCAGGTCTTTGCGAGATCCAAGGGAATATTTTCATCCCATAATATTCCTCTCCCCCACATTTCCTGAAATAGACATTTGACTCGGATAGTAAACGGAGACAAAAATCCAATTGGATCAAAAATGCGCGCAGCTGTCTGTAGGACTCCTCTTTTCGTGTCTCTTTTGTTCTGCAGAAATTCAATCAGTTCGTTAGTGTCAAACGCAAACTCATCAGTGTCTCTATTCCATGTAAGACCAAGTACTTTGAGAGGATTTGGGCCTTTGATTTCCACAACTTCGTCATTATTTCGTTGTTTCCATTCGTTTTGCAACTCAGATGAATTTGTGTTCCATTTGCATAGTTTCATGTTTGCACTTGACATTATTTCTTTGGCTCTCTGAGACAATTTGAGTGCAGTTTTCACATCATCTGCTCCTGTTATTAAATCATCCACATAAAGACATTCATCCAAAACTTTGACTTCTTCTGGATATTTCTCTTGATATTTCTTAAGATGGTGTCTGATAGTTGCAGCCAATAGAAAGGGGCTTGCTGTTGCACCAAATGGCACGCGCGTCATTCTCATAATCGCCACTTTAATTTTCTCATGAGAGGCAGGTCTCTCCTTAAACCACAAGAATCAATCTTCTCCCTTTATTCTTCTTGGATTAAATCCTTATCCCGGGTTTCGGCACCAGTTTGTAAAGTACAAGGAAAACTACAAGGAGAAGAAATTTCTTGTTGCATTATATTACTTTATTTACTACTAATTTTCAATGTAAGGTTTGTGCGGGAAAGGGGATTGAGAACAAAGACAGCATGGAGTCTCTATTGTGCGCGTTCGTTTGTTGTCAGTCCTTCCTTTATACAGGGGAATCCCAATGAAACACGCCCACTTCAGCGGGTTTGATCCATATATGGGCATGTTCATCACAGGGGACGTCACCATTAATAAAGGCTGCAACGACAATCATTAATAATATGCAATATAGTCACAACACTTCCCAGGCAGAAACACATTTGTTATTTTTTAGGTTTAGTTCTCAAAAATGCTTTTTTGTTAAATTTTTTGTGTGGTGTTCTGAAAATCGTGGCTTTAAAATGTTATGATGAATAATTTAATGCATTAAAAATGCATAGACTGCATCTGTTCCAGCAAAGCTAAATAAGAAAAAAACTGGCCAACTTAAACTTTAAAAATAGAGAATAATAATTTTTCGCTCAGCATGGGAAAGAGAATGTTTTTAATGACATTTTTAAGTAAGGGATAATGTAGAGGCAGTCGGTAGTTATCGCAAAATAAGCCCAGACAGTGTGATCAGGACCCGACGCGAAGCGGAGGGTCTTGTATCACACTGAAGGGGCTTATTTTGCGATAACTACTGCCTGTACATTATCCCGCTTATTACACGGCTACTTGCCACATAAGGAAAAAAACTGGACATGAATAAGAATTTGAAACATTTTATTGGCATATTTGTTTTAAATAAACATTCTTATCTTTCAGCGAAACGTTATAGTACCACCATTGTTAATTGTGGTTGTCCAGTGTTTGTCACAAGATGGCGCCAAACGGTAATCTTTATTGGCGCGGAGAGATTTTAAACATACAGTACAAGTAGTACCGGCTATGCGTTATTACTTTGGAGCGGTTATTATTTGAAAAGAACGAACCTGCAAATGTCTCAACTGACCAATCAGAATTAAGCATTTCAGAGAGCCGTGTAATAAAAGGGTAATAATGTAATTGTACTGTAGCCTATTTATCAACTTAATGTCTGGGTTTGGCATTTATTACCAACATAAATTATACGCATTTAGGTTTACTTTTTCTTTAATCAATTCATAATTATTGTCAGTGGTGTCACTAGGTCCTTTTTAAATTTCTGTCCAGTCCACCTAAAAAAAATCACATTTATTCCATAATAGGTTGGTTTCACGTGATGTCACATTGCTGCTTCGCGAAAGCGCAAAACTCAGATGGAGGGCAGGAAGTGAAGTAGCTGGATCTGCCGTATGTTAAAATGCCTAAGTTTTGTGTAATTTACGGCTGTTCCAATCATTCTAACCGAGAAAAAGGAAAGGGGGTTTATAGAGTTCCAAAGATTGTCGTTCATAAAGGTGAAAAATGTAAAAATCTCACAAAACAACGACGGAAAAAGTGGATTTTAAGCGTACGTCTGCCGTCGGGAGGAGCAAACTCTGCAAATGCCCGCAGCGATCACTTCGTCGGAGGTATGTTGATATATAACTTGGTTTTTGTGGCTGTGTTTATATAACATTAGGTTGACGTTAAATGCTCATTTACATAGTAATGATTATTAAGTAACCGGTAGTCTCATGGACTTCTTTCTACTTTATAGGCTGCCCTATTGCTTTGTGTGACGCTAAGTCGGAATGTGCTCTGACATTCAACCTCGGTTAACTTACCAAAAACTAAACTCAAATCATAGGCATCTCTGCCACGAGAGCAGATGACGAAGTTTAAGGAACGTCAACAAAGACGGTCGGAATGTACAGAGGCTATTGGATCTCCAATAGACAGCTGAGAGCCCGGATCTGACGCAGACAGCCGAGCGCTCCAAACCGAAGCAGCCAGCTGAGAACTACTCACAATCAGAGGGCATCAGTGGGAATGGGATAAAATGATCAAGGTTAAATATTGTACTAAGATGTGTAACTAACATTATTATTAAATGTTACAAATGTGATTGTCAGAAAATCACCCTGTGTAATTGGACCAGAGAACTTGAATGTTTGTAAAAAGGTTGTCAACCAACTCCACAACAATTCACATAATTCATATTCATGAATTTCAGGTGAAACTCGAAAATTTTGAATAATGCAAAATTTTATTTCAGTAATTCAACTTAAAAGGTGAAACTAATATATTATATAGACTCATTACATGCAAAGTCAGATTTTCAAGCCTTTATTTGTTATAATTTTGATGATTATGGCTTACAGCTTATGAAACTCAGAATGAAAAATTAGAATATTGTAAAAAGGTTTCACCTATAAGTTGAATTACTGAAATAAATGAACTTTTGCACAATATTCTAATTTCTCAAGTTTCACCTGTAACTAATTATGCTCCCCACTGTTATATTGCAGGCTATGCAGATGCCGGATGCCAGACTGAGCTGATGATGGATGACATTGAGAAGATGAAGGATGTTCTGAGACATAACACAACAGAGCTGGGAGATCTTTGGACCAAACCACGAAGATGACAAAGTTCTACACAGGGCTCCCCAACTTCTTAGTTTTAATTCAGATTTTTTAGCTGTGCGAACGCTACATCACATGTGGTCCTATGTCTGTGCTGTCTAAATTTGAACAGTTCATTTTAGTTTGCTAAATAAATGTAAGAGCTGTCCAAATTGAAAACGACCTTCACTGACATCTTAAAACACATCAGTGCCCTTTGTTTTGCTTCAAAATGCACACAAGTAATGTTTTTAGTAAGGCATGTTTGTTTAAAACTAGTTATATTTCATAATTAAACGAAGGCCTAGTCCTGGCTGAAAGATTTAGCTTGAAGATTTATAAATGCCTGTTATTTGCTGTGTCTTGTCTAATCTTTGGGAGTCTGTCATCCCATTAGAGTAAAGAGGAGGGAGGGTCATCAGTCACATCATGTGTTTTCAAATGTAATATTTTTTATCCACTAATCTAATTGTACTAGCAATATGTATTATATGAAATGAAATGGATTCCAATGTATTATTGCACACCATGTTCTTGTAGTTATTATAACAATTGTTTAAAAAATCTTGTAAATAAACCAATGGCATTTAATCACAACAATATTCAAAATGTCATCTTGTCTCATACGACACTATTGATATAACAGAAATATATCACACAGCTTTCAAGAGTGCTTGGAGTTAATATCCTTTCATCACATTACACATGTAAGTTTGTAACTTGCTGTCGCAGTATTTCTGGAAGTATACAGTTTCTAAAAAAAAACATTCAACTTTAGGAATCACACCATCCCAAAGTTCAAGATCAGGCAAAAAAATCCTTTCAACAAAAATTCCATTACAGTAGTAGTCAAGACTTTGGTCCAGCGTGACATTATACGATGTCTGAAGGACCAGATAGTCGGTGATGTCAACCGCCTTGACTGTCGGTAAATCCAGAGCCGGCCCTAGACCTTTGGGGGCCCTAAGCAAAATTTGGTCGGGGCCCCTTTGACCGTTTTAAGTAAGGCCTAAAGAAAAGCAATGACTACCTTATGACTAAACTGCACATATTATATCTACTATGTTACTTTTTTTAAATGTGTCTATTAAATGATGTTTTAATTATTCTATGTATACTGTATGTTAATGATCTTTTTTACATTGCTGGTCCTGAGTACGTATTTCGTTCTTATGTGGCAACATGTAGCCTACAGAATGACAATAAAAGACCTTGGGGTGGTCCCGGACAGGGAATATCTTAAGACAGGACTCGGCCTTAGTTTAATTAGAAAACATAACTAATTTTAACAAAAATGCCTTACTAAAAACATTATTTGTGTGGATTTTGAGGCAAAACAAAGGGCACTGGTGTATTTTAATATATGTCAGTGCAAGCTTTTTTCAGTTTGGACAGCTCTTAGCCTACTTTTATTTTAGTCTAGGACTAGTTTAATTCCTTTCAGGGAAACTGCCCCCTTGAGTTCTTGATTTGAGTTCCATGTTTGATGTCTAACAGAAAAATATGATACCACTGACTGAACTGAAAGGCAGTGCAGTGCAATAAACACACACTGATGAACTTGCTGAATAAAAAGACTCATAAAGTGATTTTCACTGACCATCAAAGAAACATTTTTTAATTGACACCAGAGATTAAGAGGCACAAACAACAGCCTATATATAATTTAAATGAAATAGAGTAAATAGAATAACACTTAAATAAAATATTATATAAAATAATAAATATAACACTTAAATGTTTAAATTTTTCAAATAAACAAAATTAACAATAATATCTAAAACACCACAAACAAGGTTAATAGTAGCTAACATTCGCTATAACAACCGCCTCACTATATATTATCCCTTACGTAAATAGCATAACAAAAGTTAATAGGCTTGTTTGAGATGAGCTAAATCTGACACAAACATAGGCTTGTGGATAATAACAATTAACTTGCAAATAATATTAATTATTGAAGATTAACAATTAACATTGCACTCATAACATTAATCTAACAAAGCTGACTACTGTATGTCATATGCATTGCTATAGTTTAAATATTAAACACTGAACCGTGACATTATACACTTGTGCAAATGCTAGCAGGTGGTTCAAAAACGGTTCGCTGTCTGTGCATGTACCACGCATATGCGCATGAGTTTGTTTACTCTTACACATAAAACACTTTAAATTCAATATACGTTTAACAATATAATTACACTAATGACATAAATATGTAGAAATGACAATGGCATACGTGAAATATAAGCGTAACAGAATTAATTTACCATGTTAAACCGTTTAAATATTAATTATTAAGCTTAATAAACCAATTCACGTTATGATGGCAAATATAAGAAAGAGAAGTCAAACAGAACACAGGTTTGGTCATTACCGAAGTCAAATAAGATCCACTTACTTCGCATTTACGCACAAACACACATAACATTAAAGAAATTGTCCTTAAAGCAACAGCAAAAGTTCGCGTCTGTATCAGCGATCCGGCTCAACTCAACTTTGCGTTCTGTGGGCGGGATTCTCGCCTGCACATAGATCGCGGGCACTGATTGGCTGCTGCGCTGGATGCTGTGTGTCAATCAATCTCGGCAAGAAAGAGATCTTATTAGCGAACTTTCATAATAACTATAATAACAAGTAACAGCCTTTTTAACATTGCCATAATAATAAATAATGAATATTTATATTTATTTTATGTTACTTTTGATGAATGATTTTTTTCAACCACTAGCTAAGTGACTTTAGGGGGCCCTCTGCTGGCCACGAGGCCCTTTGCAATTGCAAGTGTCGTTTAGTGGCTGGGCCGGCTCTGGGTAAATCTTTCAGTTCTACCAAAAACTCACTCATCTTCATGAGGTACAGGTCACGTCTAACATATGTTAATAAACTCCTCTATGTCTATGTCTTGAAACTGGATCTAAATCTGTACAATACGGACTCTCTGCAACGGTTCCCTCCATAGACGTATTCAGATTTTTACTTCCTGCCCGCCATCTGCCCTTAGTCCCGCCCCCGCGCGTCATCAAAATCAAGTGACTGAAATGTCAGAATCCTGCCGGATCCTGTTGGTATTTAGATCTAGTTTAGCATGGCAGGGTTCTGACAGTACATATGTTCTATGTGGGAAATGTGTGGTTGTAGTATTGGGTTATTCCGACCACGCATTTCCCGGGTCTCGTCACTTTTTCCCCGATCCCTTACTTGTAATTATTTCCAGCTGTATGTAATTTACTTTCTCCCTATTTAAGAGTCCTTGGGCCCTATCTTGCACCCAGCGCAATTGACTTTGTCAGTAACGCATGTATCATTCGTATTTTGCGCCGGCGCACAGCGGTGTTTTTCCCTCCACAGATGCACGTCAGCAAACTAGGGAATGAACTTGCGCTCCCTGGGCGGTTCAGCGCAAAAAGGAGGCGTGTTGCGGCGCAAACCATCTCTTATGCTATTTTGCAGTTTCAAAAAACAATTGCTCTACTAACCAAAAAAAACTAGTCTAAAGTCAGTGGCGCGTTGCGCGTGGTTCATTATGCTATTTTAAGGGCGCATGCTTGACCATAATGTATAGCGTGCACAACGCGCATACACTTTGCTTATCTAATCTACACAGATGCAACAGTTATTTTTGCAAATCATAAATTGTTACACTTAAAAATATTAATACACGAGATAAGGGGAATCATAGTGGTGAGCATTGTGGTGATAGTTTTTATTTATTCTCATGCAAATAACGATTAAAATATTTTCATAACTTTGTTGTGTGGCTGTATTACGTTTATTTTATGTAAATAATAGTTAAAATGTTTTCATAAGAAACCTTAATGTATATGAACTTGATTTGTAAGAGTACTTTGGGGTTGGACCTTGCTTGCGTTTCTTGGGTCCGATTTCAAAGCCCCCAAACCCTTTCAGCGGTGAGGGTGGACGCAGCGATGTCCTCTGCTGGCGTCAAGTCCTGAGGCAGATCCACCTCCCGTTACACGGCGTGCCCGATTTATGCTGGCAAGCGTGGGATTCCCCCGTACAAGGACGTCGGTCTCCTCGGCTGTGAACCGCTCCTGGCGTGCGCCTGGTAAATCCGTCATAATAATAGCAACCCGCCATGGAACTTGCGCCCTTGCGTTTAAAGGGAATGTTGGCTAGCGTTCTGATTGGTTTATTTGACGTTACGCCCAAACCACACCTATGAATAATGAGCCTACTTCAGACCAACCCCTTATTGATTTGCGCCCGGCGCAAGAGATATTTCTCACGCCGGGAAAATAGCAACAGCGCCCAAGATCCGCCCACAAACTCACTTGCGCGTTGCGCTTCGCACTTGCGTTTCAGATCGTTAAAATAGAGCCCCTTGTGTTTGTTGTCCAGTGCACGTTCGTCTTGTTTCCTGCCTTGTTTGATGCCTTGTCTCATGCCCTGTCGGTTCCTGTAAGTTTGTATTATATCCTAGTTTAGATCTGTTTTGTGTTTGATAAGTTTAATGTTAGTTTTGTCAAGCTTAGTGTTAGTTAGCGTCGTGTTTTCCCTGTCTTGTTTTGCCCCCTCGTGGGTTTTGTTTTCCTGTTTCCCCTCATGTTTAATAAATTCCTTTTGTTGTAAACGTCCGCATCTGGGTTCGTGTTCTGTGTTCCCCAAATTCCTGACATGAAACCCTGCTATTGGTACACAAATTCGTGGTCACTTTTAAGTCCTATTTAAATCTCATATGAAAACGTCAGCAGTCGTCGGCTCTGCTCCGTCATTCAGCCAATTTTTCATTTTTTTTTTGGGTCCTGCAGCCTGGATCAAAGCAAACATCAAAGTACAAGGTGTGTAGTGTACATTAACTGATGACATCTGCATCTGTGTAGTTCTTTAATCAAAAAACAGTACACAACGTAATGTCGGAGCATTATAGTATTCAGACATTTTTTTTAATATATATTTTAAAATCACATCCTAATTGGAGGCTGAATCACACTAATATAAAAAACCTAGATTCGCCCCTAATTATTGCAAAGTACTTTCAAACTTTATAACTTTTACAAAAATATTTTGGGAAGTATTACATAAATCACACATTTGTGTTTAAAGGTAGCAATGTGTTGCCATTTTGGGTTTGCTGCTATGTCAAGGTGGGGACCCCTCATAAGACTTGATTCAATTTGAGCACTGTTCAGAACTACAAAAGCTGTTGTAGTTTTTATAGTGCCATGCCATCTAGTGCAATATAAATGTACTAAATACTGCAGAGATCATTTCTCATTTCACTAACTCTGGTGTCTTTTTTATTTGACACATTATCACATCCAAACACATCAAACACGGTGGAAACATTATAATAATGGCATAATCTAAACAACAGAGGCAACAGTGCTCCATCTCTAGTGCTTAGACCCCTAAAAATAAAGTTACAATTCACAAGTTTGCATTAGCACACCAGATAAGATAATAAAGCATATTTGGCATGCTGTCCGAGGGGGGCGTCCAGGCTCAGAATTTTTATTGAACCCAAAGTACTCCCTTCCTTCTTAACTGGGATAGATATACCAGTTGAAAGCAAGGCAATGGAGGAGGGGGAAGGGATGCTGCTAAACAGAGGTGAAGGACGGCTAAATATACAGACCTCTTCTTGCTCTGATTGGTTTGAAAACATGACCATGCTCCTCCCAAACTTAGTTAAATAAATTGAATGCAGATACAGTAGATGGCATACCAGTGAGACAGACAACTCCTGCATCCTCTTTATGTGTGCAGTCAGTAATAGCCCAGCCTTTAAACCCGCAGTCAGCCAATGAGCTCTCAGAACCTTTACACTTCATATCATCCAACCAGATGGGACCAGATCCTAAAACCAGATTTACAAATAAAACACAATTGTTGTACAAATTTAGCTGTCATTAAACACAGCCATCATATTCTCTTACTTGCATGCTTTGCTGTGGGTCTTACCTTCACCATAACGTCCTCCAGAAGTGGCCGATGTTGCTCCAGAGAAACCCAACTGACGACACACCACCTGTGCTTCAGCCAATTCCCATCCATCATCACAGACTGTACCCCACTGTCCATCATGATACACCTCAACCCGACCAGATGAAGACTGACCACCCACCAATCTCACGCTGCCCTCACGCCTCAAAGCCTTTGACTTTTCACCTGACGCACATACACAAACTCTTCACTTACTATTGTTACATTTACATACACTATAAATATCTGCAAGTATTTTATACATTTCATAGTGTATCAATAGTACTTTATATAAGTAGATATGCAATAATAGACTTTCACTTTTTTTTAATTAGAGCTGGGCATAGATTAATTTAGATTAATCTCATGCAAAATTAAAGTATTTTTTGCATAATATATGAGTTTGTGCTGTGTGTAATAATTATGTATTTATAAATACACACACATTCATGTATGTATTTAAGAAACATTTACACGTGTAAATATATTTATTTATATTTTTATATATTCTATATAAATAAAAAATGATATAAATAAAATGTGCATGTGTGTGTGTGTTTACATATATATAATCTTTACACACAGCACAAACTCATATATTATGCAAAAAATAAATTTTATTTTGTATGAGATTACCCTAGATTAATCTATGCCCAGCTCTAAAAAAAATAGTTACAAATCTTTATGTGGAGCAAATATATGTGAGACATGTTTAAAACAAAGTAAAAGTAAAAAAGTGCAGTCAAAACTACTCAACATGTAAAAATGCATTAAGTAAAAAAATACAGCACTTAATTATTAGTTTTTCAGTCTGAAAACACTGGTCTATATTAATATACTAACCAAACAGAGTCCAACGCTGTGCTGAAACATGAAGAAACAGCATAGACAATAAAAGGTACATTATTCTTTTACAGTTGTCCACTTAAGTACTGCAGAATCAACACAACAGAATATCCTTACTGAAGGAGTAACACAACCTCTTTGGCTTCCCTCTACACTAACCAACACATGTCAACTATTGTAAGATTTCGCTGTCCAATCAGATTTGAGGGGCTACCTTAAGTTTCATTTCCTGAAAAAGGAAACTGTGGGAAGAAGGTTTGTTCCAAGAAAACGTGCCTGGGCAGAAGTGCTGTTGAGTTTACCCCCCATACTGTGAAAAAACATTCATTCACACAGCGCAAACACAAGGCTTTCAAGTTATTTTATGAGTTATTGTAACCTTGCATTCATAATATTTATAAGGACTCTCTTAAGTTGGCCTTTCCTGATAGTTGTGTAATAATAACTGAATTTGAAGGGGACCTGAAACAAACACATTTCCTGATAAAAAAAAATTCAGAATCTGTTGTTGTTGTTGTCACATAGAGGTGAAAAGAGAGCTAGATGTTACATCTAAATTATTCATATCTTTATAAAATAAAACTTTACTTAAAAACTAGCATAGTCATAAAAAGATTACAGAGATCTAGATGTTATTTTCCTACGATAGAAACACACGCTGTTGAGGAAGTCTCTATTATGTGCTGCAACAACATGAAGCTGCAGAAGCATGATCTAATAGTTTGAATAAAGTGTTTAATAAATCCAAAAAAAGTAACACACAAATCACACTGTCAGAAAAAATATGGTAGAAAATGATCTCAAGCTGTCACTGAGACAGCATCCTTTATTAAGGTGCTAATACTTACATACATATTTTTGTATGCCATTGGGATGTACCTCTATGGAAAACATGACAAAACAATTTGAATTGAAATCCATAAATAAAATTATAGACAAGTGTAATTTAATAAAACTTAATAATTTGAATATATGTATTTTCAATGAGTGAATTTACAGTTTTGAAAAATACAGCTTCAGGTTTTTAAGAAAAAGAGGAAATTCAAAACACCAAATTCAATTTCAAATTCAAAGCACAGAAATTCAGATCCTCAGAAAGTGGATCATAGGTCAAACTTAGTAGATCTCGGAAAAGTCCAAAAGACAGCTACATGCAGACAAAGAATTTAGAGGATTTGTAGCATTTAACTCTTTTTCCACCATTGATGAGTTATCTCATTAATTAAGAGAAATCGCTTCCCTGCCTATTATCCACCAGCTGGTGCTCTTACCCAGTAAAACACTGTTCAATTAATTTCAGTAAAAAACAGGGTAACGCTTTAGATTACAGAATTTACAGCATACCAATTCCAGAAATGCGCTGATGGGAGTGGTAATATCTGCAGTTTATTTATAAAAAAAACCCGCAAATTAAATAACACAGGCGCAACAGCTGAATTTCATAATGACCAACGCAATCTACTAAAGGGCAGCGCAAATTAGTTCAGGGTCACAAATATGCAGAGCTGATAATTTAACACATTATGGGCTTGAGTTCAGCACCACGGATCAGCTAACGAAGCCTTTCACACTAAAAAGTGATGGTGTACAAGACATTTAGAAACGTCTGGTATTGTGTGACTTCTCATAGAGACTCCTCTTTTATTTACTTTTTAAATAGCATGGCTTGGCAAACAATATTTTTTATTAAAATGTTCCCCTGGCCTTTCAAATTCACGTGTTAAATAATCCTCTGCATTGTATCACACGTTATCTGCTCTCTGTAAAATAATGCGCAATATCTGAATGTATTTGAGTAAACAATAAACAAGAATCTGAATTCATTGAAATAAACAAGACATTTTGAAGTAGAAAGACAAAATAGTATTTCTTTGTAAAACATACTAACTTTATTTAAAAAATCCCAAAAATATTTTTCTAGTGTAGCCCAGCTAACACCATGCACTATTATTATTTTTGCTTGCTTGTTTTCTCGTGATCACAACTTAATTCTAGTTATCTCGAGATGATGAAAGTGGTTTTCTCATGATCTCGACATAACAAAAGTTGTATTCTTGAGATGTAATTAAAGCTTAAGTGTACTCGATAGAACGTGTTGTTTTGTTTGTAAACAGCAAAAGCATAATTTGCTAAATTAGCATGGATGAACAAATGAGATTTTACTTGGATCAGAGATTCGCTCAAGCTGAAATGGATTGGTCAATATTTACAATTTTACAGTGGTGAATTTAGGGACCGTCTTTACACTAGGGCTGTTTTCGACGAAGGATTTTCATAGTCGAATCTGATTCGTTAAGATTTTGCCGTTGTCAACTGATAGTCGAACCTTTTTTTTTTAGATAGCAGCTAGGGCTGTCCTGGTGAAGGAATTGGCTACATGTCTTTCCCCTTATGAGAAAAAGATTAGCAAGCTATATTACAGCTAAATATATATCTTTTTTAAACACAAAGAAATTAAAGAACAATTTCTTAACAAGAAGTCTTTTTAAGTGCAAATTTACAGAGCTTGGGTAAATACAGAACAAAGCAGAAATTAAAGAAATTAAAATTAAGACATTATTTATGCACCTGTACAGAAGGCAATGAATATTTATTTATTTATGGCATTTCAATATTATATTAGTAGATAAATTAATGTGTATCTATAAAGTATGAAAACTAATAAATCATTATTTTGGCTGAATTAAGCTGGATAGAGAAATATAGCCTGTGCTAGTAAAAAATTACAGGACAAAATTTTTTAGCTCACGCGGACTGATCGAAAAGCCGTTAATTAAGCGGACTCTCTGCAACATAGTGGACGTGCTAACAGTCGAGTCGCAGGTGATTTTCAATGTTTATAATTTTTCACGCAAATACTGTTGATGAAAAACTTTCATATCTAAATGTCCAGGTAAGATTCAAGTGTTCAGTCAGTTAATAATAAAGCCACCGGCGTTTTTGGCTGCAGCTCTCTTATTCATGGAGCGGACGCTGTATACAAAGACAAAAACCTATAAATGTTCTTATTTTGAGTGGTTTTAATGCTGGTAAGCAATCAGTTATATTATGGCGCTTTGTATTTGTGTTGATCAATCAAATTAAAGTAATCTTAATCTTTAAAACTTTTAATCTTTAAAAACTCTACTCTAGATGCAAACAACGTTACAGTTATTCTGTCATCTTAGTTAAACTTTTGCAAAGTATTACATTTTGAATAGAAATGCACTAAAAACAAGTTACTCTCTTAAAGGAGACATATCATGCTAAATCCACTTTCTTAGCTCTTAAATGCATTTTGTTGTATATGTGTAGTGTTTATAAGTACATAAAAGTTGAAATTAGTCTCTTCAGGTGCTTTGTTGATATCTTTATATTCTTTTTTGGTCATATTTTCCAACCTGTTCTGATTTTTCTATTATCTATTTTGTTTTTTGAACAATTACATCACAGTATTTGCAGCCGAACTGCCAAATAAGGACATCAACTCCCAGCCCAACACTTCGAGCAATCCGCCATTTTTTATTTCTCGCTGCGATATTGTAGTCCAAGCTCAAGGATGCAGAAGTTATGAGAGAGTAAGAAATGTACCCATATCTGTGGGTAAAGTCATTTTTGTGTGCCCGAAGCACTTCAAGGATAACTAATCACCAATCTCCGCCAGTATAAAGAAGGATTTGCCGATAGACTTTGTCTGATTGAGGGGTCAATTACTTCTATCTTTGGAGACGTCGAGCAGAGCACTTCGGTAAGCTGTAAATAACTTTAAAAAAGTAAAGTAAACGGTGGTCATGTTTTAGCAGTGCCGCCTGTGGTTGTTTTTTTGTCATCAAGCCTGGTTTATTTAAGTTAACTGAGCACTTACATTTGCAAGTCATGAGCACATTACAACAACTTACGATTAACTAAGAATAATAGTCAACTTTATAATTGTTACTATTCTGAAATAAGACCGTCTTGATGACCTATGCAGCCTAGAAATGCAACCTCCGGAGGCTGCAGCCTTCGGATTGACAAACGGGATTAACACACCATTGCGATACCTCCATATGAAGACGTTGTTCTGCAGGTTCATCGTCTTCATTTTCATCTCGCTTCGTTTCCGACTCTGGCTCGAACATGTACGGCTGGATGGACAAGTCTTCAGTAAGTTGTTGACATTTTGTGAATAACGAGTGAATAAAACGTTTCTGTGCCGCTAGATAATCGTATCTCTGCTATAAAACTACAAAAATGGCAGAACGGGGTGGAGTTTAACCGAGTGTCACCTCTGCAACCTGGAGAGGGGGCAGGGTATGACGTGTATTTAAAAAAAGAGCACCAAAATGAGTTGCTCTCAGATGCACATCAGAAAAGGGGTAAAAAGGGGGCCTGTGGAGCTATAATAATGAGGAATTCAGACCCAAGCATTGCAGTTCCGCTTTATGTAGACCTCAAATAGATGATTTATATATAAAAAGGACAGACTTAAAGCATGATATGTCTGCTTTAACTCTTGACAATCTATTTTGCCTTTATTATAAATATGATGTGAAATAGGGCTGACTTCTTATAGTTGAGGATTCGGCGATGCGATTCGGAGAGGTCTGATTCGACTATGAACCTCATAGTCGAATAGTAGGGAAGTGTTATCCCGGATTTCCACCGACTGCGGAACGGCTGCGGATCCGTTGCGGAACGGCGGCGGAGTCAATCGGTTTCCATTCAAGTCAATGTGTGTATTTCCATTGACTGTGCTCCGAATCCGTCACAGCTCCGGCCATCCGCAGCCCTCCGGCACAAATACGCAGAGCTTCTATTTTTGACGGATGCCGGACAGCTCCGCAGGGCGGAGCCATGACTTTATCGCGTGATCATACCTGCATACGCGAGAACTCGTGTTTTTTTAAATTAAATATTTGCAATACAAACATTACAAACACACAAAAATAAAGTCATTAATACAGAAACAACAAATAATAGAATAGAAAAGAGCCAGTGGGAGTTTCAAATAAATACATTAAAGATAGAGCATAAATAAATGTTTTAGCAGCCTTCTTATTTTTTGAATTTTGGATGGATATGATGTACTGCTCTGTCTACGTGAGTTCTCGTGTTGTGATCTGGGCTGGTTTGTAAAAACGTCATAATTCAACGGAATAATGGGCAGAGACAGAACTAGGTATCGCGCGATCTTCACGTGAATTTGCGAGACCTCATGGGTCCTCGTCACTTCAGCACGCAGCCGCTCTGCAACAAATATGGATCTGGTGGGTATTGACGGACGGTGGAGTGCGGAGCCGTAACGCAGCGGAGCTGATCTGCAGCCGCTCCGCAGTCGGTGGAAATCCGGGGTTATATAACCAATGAGCAGCAGCACTGAGAAGCTTAACCGCATGGATGACAAGTAACCGCAACAACCACGCTTTTCACGTTAAATTGATATACAGCTATGCCTATTTGCCTATAATACCTTCTTGTTTTTCACATCATATTTATAATAAAGGCAAAATAGATTGTCAAGAGTTAAGAGAGTAACTTGTTTTTTTTACATTTCTATTCAAAATGTAATACTATGCAAAAGTTTAAAGGAGTCATATTGCCAGATTGCATGTTTTCAGAGTGTTAAATGATGTCTGTGCACATAAAAGATCTGTAAAGTTGCAAAAATTAAAGTTTCAAATCCAAAGAGATATTCTTTTTAAACGTGAAGCCTCATCCACACCCACCTAAAACGGCTCGTTTAACACGCCCATGCAGTTTGACGTCGTACTGGTTTGAACATTTTCATAACACCGCCCTCATATATACGCAAAGATAGAGGGTGTAACTTTCAATCATGCTGTAGTATTGTTGTTTCCGCCATGTTGAGCAGACGCTGGGTTTCGTTGCAAAACTACTTTAGTTGGCATTCCAACAGAGTAAATATTAAGAAACCAGTGGTTAGGTTTTATTTAACACTGTTTCAGAATGTCTCGGTTACGGATGTAACCCTCGTTCCCTGAAGGAAGGGAATGGAGACGTCACGTCGTGACCGACGAATTGGGAACTCGCTTAGAGAGACCAATCTGCTTCGTACTCTACTAAAACGCCAATGAACTTGGCATTGAGATATTTGCATAATGCTGGCGCCGCCCCGCCAGGTGCGTATATAAGCCACAGGTGCAAATATGGAAATTAGCTTCATTTTGCTGAGAAAGCCGGAAAGTGTGACCGGCCGATAAACAGCAGGGAGCAGCCCTGTGGCGACGGGACGTGACGTCTCTGTTCCCTTCCTTCAGGGAACGAGGGTTACATCCGTAACCGAGACGTTCCCTTTCAGTCGGTCACTACAGCGTCACGTCGTGACCGACGAATTGGGAATCCCTACCAAAACGCCACTGAGGGCTGACCTCTTCCAGTGTCTGTGTAAAGCCCTCCGGTTCCACTTAAGGATAAGGAGAATTAGGTTTTAAGGCAGAAGGCCGGGCACTAGATGTTCCTTTAACCCCACAGTAGTGCCAGCGACTGGGAAGCGCCCTATCTGAGCGGTATAGGGACGCTGCGGAAGCCACCGCCCCGTTAAGGGCTATTGGTGGGCGAAAGTCAACCGTAGTTGAGGTATAAATGACAGCCGTGGCTGTGTAAGCAAAGCAGTGCTCTGCTGAGGGAAACGTGGGCTAGTAGGATTAACCCCACGGAAAAATACTCACAAAGGAACCCGGTGGGACGCAATGTGGATGCCCGAGCCAAACACAGGTTCGCGAGGATGCAGCTAGTGAGAGGCTGGCAGCGGATGCTCCGCAACATCAGGCTGCCAAGGCAGCGGAGGAAGGCAAAACAAATTATTACACGTTTTTTCCTTGATGGCCTTCCATACTGAGCTCAGTTTGGAGCAGCAGTCGGAGGCTGCAAGCCGACCTGCGAGCCTGATCTCTGTGCTTCCCCTAACGAGGAAAGGGCACGAGAGGAGACAGGCTCGACACGAACACTAAAATCTAATGAACGTATTAGGTGTCGCCCAACCAGCAGCTCTGCAGATGTCTGTTAGCGAGGAACCACGAGCGAGTGCCCAAAAATGATGCAACACTTCTAGTAGAGTGAGCTCTCAAATTAAATAGACACGGAATGCCCTGCAGATTATAAGCAAGGGCGATAATAACAACTATCCAATGAGACATCCTCTGCTTAGTGACAGCTTTCCCTCTCTGCTGACCACCGTAACAAACAAAGAGCTGGTCTGAGGTCCTGAGGCTTTGTGTGCGATCCACGTAGAGGCGTAGAGCTCGTACGGGACATAATAAAGCCATGGTTGGGTCTGCCTCCTCCGGGGGCAGCGCTTGCAAGCTCACCACCTGATCTCTGAAGGGAGTGGTGGGAACTTTGGTCACGTAGCCTGGTCTGGGTCTCAGTGAGACAGCGGGACCAAACTGAAGGCACGAATCGTCAACAGAGAATGCATATAAATCCCTTACTCGCCTCACGGAGGCCAATGCTAGCAGGGTCTGAGTTTTCATTGATAAAAACTTCAGACTCGCAGACTGCAAAGGACCGAACGGGGGACCTGTAGGGCTTCAGCACCATGGACAGGTCTCAGGAGGAATAGAGGGAGGGCGCGAGGGGTTTAGCCTGCGAGCGCCTCTTAAAATCTAATAATCAAATCATGCTGGCCAACTGATCTGCCGTTAATAAGCGAGTGATGAGCAGAAATAGCGGCGATATCAACTTTAATGGCGGAGGGACAGCCTACGATATAAAAGCACAATGTTAAGCATTCTCTGGGGTCCTCGCGTTGCGAAGAGCACCAGGTGACGAAAAAGGGTTTCATTTAAGCGCGTAAGCCCGTCTTGTGGACGGTGCTCGTACCGCGTCGATGGTGTTAGATACCGCTTGCGATAAATCACCTAAACCTTGCGCGCGCTCAACGACCATACATGGAAATCGCACAGGTCGGGGCGCGGGTGCCAAAATGTGCCCCTTCCTTGAGAAAGAAAGTCCTTCCTCAGGGGAATTCGCCAGGGAGGGGCTGTCGCGAGGAGCATTAACTCTGAAAACCAATTCCTGGTCGTCCAGTACGGGGCGACTAATAAAAGGCTCTCCTTGTCCTGCCTGACTTTGCACAGTGTCTGTGCGATTAAGCTCAATGGAGTGAATGCGTATTTGCGCATCCCCCGCGGCCAGCTGTGTGTCAGCGCATCCACGCAGAGGCTGCCCTCGGTTAGTGAATAAAACAGGCGACAGTGGGTATCGTCCAGTGACGCAAATAGATCTATCTGCGCACGACCGAACTTATTCCAAATTAGCTGGACCGTCTGGGGGTGGAGTCGCCATTCTCCGGGGCGCGCAGCTCGGGAAAGTGCTTCTGCCGCTGTATTGAGCGAACCCGGAATGTGAATGGCACCAAGGGTCCTCAGATGCTTCTGACTCCAAAGAAGGAGATGACGAGCGAGATGCGACAGGTGACGAGAGCGCAAAAACCGCCTTAACGGTAAATAACGCAACAGTCGCAATGTTGTCGGTGTCGGCTAATACATCCTTCCCTCGCTTCTCCATAGCGGAGCGTACAAGTCCCAGATATACAGCGCACCGCTCGCGGCAGTTGGGGTGCTATGCACACCCCTGAGACTGCAAGCCCGTCATACGTGGCTGCTCATCCCGTGCTGGGGGCATCGCATGTGCTACAGAATGCCAGGAGACCCGACTCATATTCAATTCAATTCAATTCAATTTTATTTATATAGCGCTTTTCACAATTTGTGATTGTTTCAAAGCAGCTTTACAGTAATAGAAGCAGTGGAAAGCTTAAGAAAACGACAGATAGCACAACATAATACACGATAGCAGATAAATTTGCTGCGGCTATGAATCAACATTATAAGCGTGCGTATTGCTAATGTAACGTAAAGAAGAGGGTGCTAAGTAAAGCCCAAGAAGGCTGCCTCCCCGGGTTGAAAAACCCCCTATGAGAAAAAAAACCCCAGACTCAGCAGGGGAAGTAAAAAAAAGTCTTAGGAGGAAAAAAACCCTTGGGAGATATATTTATATATACGTTGAAACGATTAAGGAGATTAGGCGGAGGTAAAGCGGGTTCTGCTGGTTGGTCATGCATCAGCTGGGCATCACGTTGACGGTCTGCCGGTGAGTCAGAGGTGTGCCAACTTTCACATTTACCGGAACTGGGTCTGTTTGTCTCAAGTGTCCTCGGAGACGAGGACGAGACATGAAGAAAGAAAAACAAAACCCAATTAGCGTAGGGGCCATTCATATGTATACACATGTACATATACACAAACATACATATATATATATATATATATATATATATATATATATATATATATATATATATATATATATACATATACTCATACATACATACATACATACATACATACATACATACATACACACATACATATACGTATTGAAGATACGTCATCCCAGTGACAGACTCTGCACAGTTCGGTTTAGGGAGAACGAGAAAAATGCACGGGACGGCGAATGTTTTTAGGAAATGGATGCAGTGACGCCCTTTTAAGGACTGAAGTCCCGCCCCCGACTAGTGGGCTTAACACCACAAATCTATACCCACCGAGCTTTATTAAAATCCGGACGAGCAAGGGAGTAAAGGGGAGACGGGGACGTGACTGCGCCAGTCATCTCCCTGATGCCTGTCTAGGCTTCACAGTACTCCCCTACTCGACTCAGAAACCTCAGGTGGAGGGCCGAACAAGTGATAACATAATTCCATACATAATTTTCAATCACTCCTCTGCGCTTGGCAATTAATGGCCCGATTCGGGGTGTTATTGGTCTAGTGTTGAAGTTTTGGCCTTGTATTGTGGTTTGTATGTGCACAAAGTAGCGTTTCTTTTCCTTATATGTAGCCTTTTCTATTTTATACGTGAAATTTGTTTTTGAAAGTTTATGCCTCGGCCCATGGTTTGCTGCAAATATGTAAACAAGTAAGGAGAGATTAAACATTTTCTTAAGTTTATTAATAGCATTTACCATGCTTTGAAATGTTGACGAAAATGAGGATTTAGTTTATTTATTTATCAGGTTGTACAAGCTATCTATTGTGAGATGAGTACCATTACTAAAACAAATTATGTGAATGCCTTGTTAAAGAGAAAAGTTTTAAGTCTAGATTTTAAGGTATCTATTGTGTCTGATTCTCGGACAACGGTTGGTAAATCATTCCAGAGCTTAGGGGCTAAGTAGGAAAAGGATCTTCCACCTTTAGACACTTTTGATATTTTAGGGATAACTAAGAGACCAGAGTTTTGCGAACGCAGTGCACGTGATGGATTGTATTCTGATAGTAATTCTCTAAGATATGAGGGTGCTAGGCCATTTAAGGCTTTGTAGGTGGTAAGTGATATTTTAAATTGTATGCGATAATTAACTGGTAGCCAGTGTAAAGATGCTAGAATTGGACTTATGTGGTCATACTTCTTAGATCTAGTAAGCACTCTTGCAGAAGCGTTTTGAATTAGCTGCAGCTTGTTTACCTGATTTGCATGGCATCCCCCAAGTAGCGAGTTACAATAGTCTATTCTAGAGGTCATAAAAGCATGGATAAGCTTCTCTGCGTCAGATGTAGACAGTATATGGCGGATTTTTGAGATATTTCTAAGATGGAAGAATGCTGTGCGGCAGACGTTGCCGATATGACTATCGAAGGATAAATTGCTGTCGAACATCACACCTAAGTTCCTAACCGAGGAAGATGGTACCACAGTGCAGCCATCTATGTGCAACTTGTAATCTGACATATTATGTTTGTAGCGATTCGGTTCAATAATAAGCATCTCTGTCTTATTGGAGTTGAGCTTAAGAAAGTTATATGCCATCCAGTCACTAACATCGCTAATGCAGTCTGTTAGCTTAGAAAACGTGTGGGTTTCGCTGGGATGTGAGGAAATGTAAAGCTGGGTATCATCCGCATAGCAGTGAAAACTTATGTTATGTTTCCTGATAATGTCACCTAGAGGTAACATATATAATGAGAACAGGATAGGACCTAAAACTGATCCCTGCGGTACACCATATTTAACCAGGGAGTGATATGACTGTTCCTCATTTACATAAACAAAGTGATAGCGATTGGTTAGATACGACCTAAACCAGGCTAACGCCTGACCACTGATATCCCACATAGTTTTCTAGTCTATTGAGTAAGATTGTGTGGTCTATTGTGTCAAAGGCTGCGCTAAGGTCTAGTAATATAAGAATTGAGATTTCACCACGATCGGATGTTAATAGGAGGTCATTTGTAACTCTAAGCAACGCTGTCTCTGTGCTATGGTGGGGCCTGAATCCTGATTGGAACTTTTCATACGTACTATTATTTGTCAAGAATGTGCGTAACTGGCTTGCCACTACTTTTTCTAATATTTTCGAAAGAAAAGGGAGATTTGAGATTGGTCTAAAGTTATTAAGCTCTCCCTGATCAAGCTGTGGTTTTTTAATCAGCGGTTTAATAACTGCTAGCTTGAAAGCTGTTGGAACGTATCCTATTTTTAACGATGAGTTAAAGATATTTAGAACCGGGGTTGACACTACAGGGAATACCTCTTTAAGTAGTTTTGTGGGAACGGGGTCTAATATACAGGACGATGATTTGGATGATGTGACTAGTTTAGAGAGCTCATCTATTGTAGTAGGTTTAAATGAATCAAAATGTTCATATGGTAATCTAGTGTTTAGTGAACTAATGGGTAGAGTGATGGCTGCTTGGGTAGTTACGATGTTTTCCCTAATAGCCGTAATTTTGTTAGAAAAGAAGTTCATGAAATCGTTACTATTGTGTTGAAGTTTACTATTGGTTTCTGTTTGTTCTTTGTTTCTTGTCAGTTTTGCAACTGTGCTAAAGAGGAAACGAGGGTTATTATGATTCTCATTTATAAGCTTGCTAAGATATGTAGATCTGGCGGTTTTAATAGCCTGTTTGTAGTGTTTAACACTCTGTTTCCATGCTGCGCGCCATACTTCTAACTTTGTGCTTCTATAATTTCTTTCCATTTTTCTAGCTGCCTTTTTAAGGGCTGCTGTGTGATGGTCATACCATGGAGCTGGCGGTTTTTCTTTTAATCTCTTTTTTCGAATGGGAGCAACGGCATCCAATGTGTTAGAACAGACATTGTTTAGGTTGTCTATTTCAATATCTAGATCGTCACAGTTATCTGCTACATGTTTCATTTGGGACAGGTCTGGAAGAGTGCTAATAAAGCTATCTTTAGTGGTGGAAATTATTGTTCTGGCTAGTCGGTAGCATGTTGTAGATTGAGTGATCCTATCTAGAAGTACAGTGTATGACACAAGGTAATGGTCAGAAACTGCATCACTCTGAGGTGATATTTCGACGTCATTAATATTGAGTCCGAGTGACAGAATTAAGTCTAATGTGTGATTACGAGTATGCGTTGGCCCTGTCACGTTTTGTCTAATATTGAGAGAATTTAGAACATCTATAAACGCACGTCCTAATGCGTCTTTTGGGTTGTCCACATGGACATTAAAATCACCAACAATAAGAGCTTTATCTACAGTGACTACAAGCTCAGATAGGAAATCTGCTATTTCATTAAGGAAATCTGCATGGTGGCCCGGTGGTCTATAGATTGTCGCTAAAGCAAAAGAAAGCTGTTTGTGGTTACGATCAGTTATTTCCATATTTAACAACATTACTTCAAATGATTTAAATTTTAGCTCAGATTTTTGGTTTACTTTAAACATTGTGTTGTATATTGTAGCTACACCACCCCCTCTCCCATTTAATCGAGGTTCGTGTTTATAATAATAGTCTTGTGGGGTGGATTCATTTAAACTAATGTAGTCGTCTGCTTTAAGCCAGGTTTCTGTTAAACAGAGTACATCTAAGTTTTGGTCTGTAATTATTTCATTGAGAATAGGTTCTTTATTGGTAAGCGATCTAATGTTAAGAAGGCCGAATTTTAAGATTCGAGATTCATCTGTTAATGTATTGTTTTCTAATTTTATTTGAATCAGATTTGTACCAGATGTAACAAGCGGTGCCCTGTATTTATATGTTCGGGGAACAGATACAGTTGAAATGTGCTGATATTTCGGTAAGATTGACTCGAAGTGCTGGGATATATGTGATCTTGACATATCACGGCAGCTAACAGATGGACGGTTAAGCCGATCCGTCTGTTTCCTGACCTGGGCCCTGGATAGTCATACTATATCAGAATTAAGACTATTGATCAGATTTTTAGTGATTATAGCACTTCCTTCCGATGACGGATGAAGGCCATCTCGGGTTAGGAGGAATGGTCTTCCCCAGAAATGCTTCCAATTGTCTATAAACCCTACGTTATGCTGAGGGCACCACTTTGACATCCATCCATTGAGAGACACTAATCTACTATGTGTTTCATCTCCCCGGTAGGCGGGGAGGGGACCAGAGCATATTACATTGTCTGACATTGTTTTTGCAATTTCACACATCTCCTTAATATTATCTTTGGTGATTTCCGACTGGCGGAGCCTAGTGTCATTCGTGCCGGCGTGAATAACAATCTTAGAAAACTTCCGCTTAGCATTAGCCAGCACTTTAAGTTTGGATCTAATGTCAGACGTTCTGGCTCCCGGTATACAGTCGACTATGGTGTTTGGTGCCTCAATGTTAGTGTTCCTGAGTATAGAATCTCCAATGACCAGGGCACTTTTAAAAGGTGTTTCAGCTGGTATACTCCTTAGGGGATCGAATCTGTTAGAAATTGTCGTTACGTTATGGGTCTTAGAAGGACGCCTTATATGACTATGCCGCCTAACAGTCACCCAGTTTGACCGCCGACTTGACTCTGATGACGGAACCGAGCCATGTGTATTTTGATAAACACTATGCGCGCTCGATACAGTATTTGTAATATTTATATTAGCATCTGATGTCGGAACCGAGCCATTAGTCTTTTCGCTCGATAGATTATTTGCGACAGTAACATTAGCGGTTTTGCTATCCTCAACTAGCGTTCGGATGCGCGATTCTAGTTCAGCAACCTTCTCAGTTAACCTTAATACTTCAATACACTTAGTGCATGTAAACCCCTCTATGCTAACAGCAGAAGCTAAACTATACATGTGGCAAGTAGTACATGTTACAATAACAAGCGGAGTCTTACCGCTTTCATGCTGGGCGATGGCGTCTTCGTTTACCCGAACGCGGTCCCCGGAGCTGCATCGCGTGGGGTGTTCGGTTGTGACATGCCTCGGTCGCCTGCGAACGTCTGGGGCCAGGGTGATGTTTGGCTTGCCGAATCTGCGAAGGCCGGGCAGCGGTTCCTCCACAGCTTCCCGATCGCTTTCATGTCGTTCACGGTCCGTGAAGCTGCATCGCGTGGAATGCATGTTTGTTGCTCGCTTGTGGACGTCGGAAGGCAGGGTGAAGTGGGCGCTGTACCTCGCCTTGGATCTGCTAAAACCGGGAAACAACTCCTCCACAGCTTCCCGCTCAGGTGAGGATAGGTCAGAAAAGCATATATCAGATGAATCCGCCATTAGATCGGAAAATGCTAGCTTCAGCCTCCACCGTGTGGATGCTAGCGGGCTATATGCTAACAACACTGGGTGTTTATTAGTGATAAATAGTTTCACGTGGTAGTACTGCTCAATAATCGTCACGGTAAAGTATTCCTATGTAAAACTAATAAGTTATATTATATAAATAGGAATAAGATGGTAAAAAAAAGCTTTTAGATGATGAACTCGACGGAGCTACGATGCACGATCTGTTCAGCGTGAAGTGTTTATTTTGTTTGTGCTATCTTGCTATCAGAAATGCTGGGTCTGACCACGGGGTAAAATAGAAATGACACGCAGGTGTAATGGTTACACGGTGTATGCCATTGCGCCACGCTCTCCTCGAGACTCGATCGTAAAACCAATGCTGAGGCGGTCTCATATGAAGCAGCTCGAGCAGTGTCACAGCTGCAGCTGCTGCCATATGTCCAGGAGCTTCTGAAATTGTTTCAGAGGGACCGCGTACTTCCCTCGAATTAAACCGAGGCAAGTCAGAACTGACTGGTTGCGCGCTTTTGTAAAACACGCCAATTAGTCGATCGAGTCTATTTCCATAATGAGAAAAGGATCCTCTGCACGGGGCAAAGTTGCTCTTTTCCCAGTTGACCTGATGACTTAACGAGCGAGATGCTGAAGCATTAAATCTCTGTGTTCGCGCACGTCTGCCAAGAACGAGCTATTATAAGTTGACGTAAACATAAGCAGAATGCGAACAACGCTCTCTCTCGGAGATTTTAATGCCGTGACTAGCACTTTCATGGAGACACGGGGAGAGAGAGACAGCTCGAATGGTGTACTTAGTATTAATATGTCCACTCCATGAACGCAGAGCGAAAAACGGTCTAAAGCGAGGGGAGATGGACACATGAAGTACACGTCTACAGGTCTATGCTGCAAACCGATCTGAATATTGAAATACGAGCCTCGGCGTATCATCCTAAAGGATCACATTAGTAGAGCCGGTGCGTAAATAAATCGGTCGTAACCCACCGCGTATTTTGGGTACTATGAGATAAAGGCTGGAAAAACCCTATCATCATACTCGGTAAGAGGGACCGGCTCGAAACGTCCTTCGCCAGCAGGACATCGACTTTTGCACGCAGTAGATGTGCATCGGACGCTTTCACTATAGTGAAACGAATGTCCGAGAATTTGGGGGAATGCCGGTAATTGTATTTCGTAACCGAGGCGGATAGTGCGTAAAACCCAACGAGACGGGCTGGGAACTGAAGCGAAGCATCCAGGGGCCGTACAAGGAGAATTAACGACATTACCGAAGTACCCGCGGTGGGGCAGCGAAGCGAGACAGGTAGGACTGCCGGTGCGTCTGCTGTGACAGCATAAACATCTACAGTATGTGTGTGTGTGTGTGTGTGTGACACTGACCTGAGCCCGCTGAGGGTGACGGTCGTCTGGTCTCCTCTGCGGAGAGCGCAGACTCCGATGAGGGTGCTGGTGGTCCGGTCTCCTCAGTGGAGAGCTCGGACTCCTCAGGACACCCGCTGGCGATAGAGGAGAGGTAGGGTGAGCAGGTGTACGCTCACGGCTCTCTCGATCCTCCGTAGACCTGGAGAGGAAAGAGGAATGTACTCTTATGTGTGGTTAAGTGGGTACCGGCTGGACAGCCGGTGGAACATATGCAAACCAAGGATTTTCCACGCGACCCTTTACCGGGGGAAGGAGCGAATCACTGTCTCCTGAAGAGTTATCCTCTGCCACTCCGGGTCGCCCGTCTCTGGCCACTTAAACTCCCGATTTTCACGGGAAGCGGCTAAGCGGGCGGGGCGAGCTGCTGACGACCGGTTCCCCTGCGCTGCCGAGATGGGGTCCGAGGAGGGGAACGGAGGTGGCCGCCGCAGGACGCCGACGGCGAGAGGCAGACTGAGGAGCCGGCGTTGGTGGACCAGGGCAGCTCTCTTCCGCCGGGGCACGACCTAGGAAATCGCCTCAGTCTGTGCAGCGGAGCTGTACGACTCCCTGGGCTCGCCGAAGAGGCCGGTCTGTGAGACAGGAGCATTCAGGAAGTTGTTCTCGTCTGCGTCCGTCATGTAAGCCAGACACAGCCAAAAGTGGCGATCCTGAACCACTGTGGTGGACATCGCACGACTAAAGGTCGCGGCCTCCCTTGTAAATCTCTAGTGTCACTGCAGCAACGTTATTGCGTGCAGGGCTGAAGCCGCGTCTCTGCATGCCTGATAGGCAGCGCCCGTAACCTGACGACTGTCTATACAAACACGAGAGGGAAGGGTTGGGTGGTCCCTCCAGGAACGCAGCTGCAACGCAACCCCCCGCTCTACTGAAGGGATCCCCGTCCTTATAGCGGCTCCGTTGGTGAGGGAGGTGAGGGGTGAAAGCTGAACGGCCGAGACGGCCGCAAATCACGTCAGCTCTTCGTGCCGTCGGTAAAGGCAGGCACAGGAGGTGAGGACCGTAGAGGCCCGGGCAGCTCCGGAGTACCAATCATGTGGGCGGGACAGTTCGGGCGGAGAGGGGTTAACCCCTCCAACTCTACCGTCTCCGCCGCTCGAGCGGGCACGGCCGCCATCTCCGGGACGACTCCCCCTCAGAGGGAAAAAAATGGGCACCCCTCTGATGCTGCAGAAGTGACGGGATCAGAAGGAGGTCCAATGGATTCGGCAGAAATCGCAGAACACGACTCTGCAGTCTCCACCGGAGCCTCAACCGGCTGAGGATGAGAAGGCCGGTAGGTGAAGGACGCATCCTCCGTCCTACTCAGCGTAGTGATGCGAAGAGCGTCCTGCGAGCGCTTGACAGCCGCACCATGGCGGCGTTCAGCACTGCAAAGGCGCGGACGTCGTTCCCGTAGAAACGACAGTCGTCTCCGCAATCCAAGAGGGTTATGCTTTCACAGTGCGCTTGTGACCGTCACTGGAATCCCTGTACTTCTCGCATCCAAGATCGCACGGAGGAAAAGCTATCCTGAAAAGGACGCTGATCTCCGAATATACGAGAGAGTGGCTGTCTTTAAAAAGACACAGAGCTCTCACGTATCACTCTTTAGGGAAATCACTCTTAGGTGCTCAGCTGATGATGCGCACAGGGAGAGGCAACGCACACACTAAACTCAAAACAAAAAAGATGCAGAGCAGTGGAATACTGCGAGCTAACCTTAATACTTCAATACACTTAGTGCATGTAAACCCCTCTATGCTAACAGCAGAAGCTAAACTATACATGTGGCAAGTAGTACATGTTACAATAACAAGCGGAGTCTTACCGCTTTCATGCTGGGCGATGGCGTCTTCGTTGTGACACGCAGGTGTAATGGTTACACAGTGTATGCCATTGCGCCACGCTCTCCTCGAGACTCGATCGTAAAACCAATGCTGAGGCGGTCTCATATGAAGCAGCTCGAGCAGTGTCACAGCTGCAGCTGCTGCCATATGTCCAGGAGCTTCTGAAATTGTTTCAGAGGGACCGCGTACTTCCCTCGAATTAAACCGAGGCAAGTCAGAACTGACTGGTTGCGCGCTTTTGTAAAACACGCCAATTAGTCGATCGAGTCTATTTCCATAATGAGAAAAGGATCCTCTGCACGGGGCAAAGTTGCTCTTTTCCCAGTTGACCTGATGACTTAACGAGCGAGATGCTGAAGCATTAAATCTCTGTGTTCGCGCACGTCTGCCAAGAACGAGCTATTATAAGTTGACGTAAACATAAGCAGAATGCGAACAACGCTCTCTCTCGGAGATTTTAATGCCGTGACTAGCACTTTCATGGAGACACGGGGAGAGAGAGACAGCTCGAATGGTGTACTTAGTATTAATATGTCCACTCCATGAACGCAGAGCGAAAAACGGTCTAAAGCGAGGGGAGATGGACACATGAAGTACACGTCTACAGGTCTATGCTGCAAACCGATCTGAATATTGAAATACGAGCCTCGGCGTATCATCCTAAAGGATCACATTAGTAGAGCCGGTGCGTAAATAAATCGGTCGTAACCCACCGCGTATTTTGGGTACTATGAGATAAAGGCTGGAAAAACCCTATCATCATACTCGGTAAGAGGGACCGGCTCGAAACGTCCTTCGCCAGCAGGACATCGACTTTTGCACGCAGTAGATGTGCATCGGACGCTTTCACTATAGTGAAACGAATGTCCGAGAATTTGGGGAAATGCCGGTAATTGTATTTCGTAACCGAGGCGGATAGTGCGTAAAACCCAACGAGACGGGCTGGGAACTGAAGCGAAGCATCCAGGGGCCGTACAAGGAGAATTAACGACATTACCGAAGTACCCGCGGTGGGGCAGCGAAGCGAGACAGGTAGGACTGCCGGTGCGTCTGCTGTGACAGCATAAACATCTACAGTATGTGTGTGTGTGTGTGTGTGTGACACTGACCTGAGCCCGCTGAGGGTGACGGTCGTCTGGTCTCCTCTGCGGAGAGCGCAGACTCCGATGAGGGTGCTGGTGGTCCGGTCTCCTCAGTGGAGAGCTCGGACTCCTCAGGACACCCGCTGGCGATAGAGGAGAGGTAGGGTGAGCAGGTGTACGCTCACGGCTCTCTCGATCCTCCGTAGACCTGGAGAGGAAAGAGGAATGTACTCTTATGTGTGGTTAAGTGGGTACCGGCTGGACAGCCGGTGGAACATATGCAAACCAAGGATTTTCCACGCGACCCTTTACCGGGGGAAGGAGCGAATCACTGTCTCCTGAAGAGTTATCCTCTGCCACTCCGGGTCGCCCGTCTCTGGCCACTTAAACTCCCGATTTTCACGGGAAGCGGCTAAGCGGGCGGGGCGAGCTGCTGACGACCGGTTCCCCTGCGCTGCCGAGATGGGGTCCGAGGAGGGGAACGGAGGTGGCCGCCGCAGGACGCCGACGGCGAGAGGCAGACTGAGGAGCCGGCGTTGGTGGACCAGGGCAGCTCTCTTCCGCCGGGGCACGACCTAGGAAATCGCCTCAGTCTGTGCAGCGGAGCTGTACGACTCCCTGGGCTCGCCGAAGAGGCCGGTCTGTGAGACAGGAGCATTCAGGAAGTTGTTCTCGTCTGCGTCCGTCATGTAAGCCAGACACAGCCAAAAGTGGCGATCCTGAACCACTGTGGTGGACATCGCACGACTAAAGGTCGCGGCCTCCCTTGTAAATCTCTAGTGTCACTGCAGCAACGTTATTGCGTGCAGGGCTGAAGCCGCGTCTCTGCATGCCTGATAGGCAGCGCCCGTAACCGGACGACTGTCTATACAAACACGAGAGGGAAGGGTTGGGTGGTCCCTCCAGGAACGCAGCTGCAACGCAACCCCCCGCTCTACTGAAGGGATCCCCGTCCTTATAGCGGCTCCGTTGGTGAGGGAGGTGAGGGGTGAAAGCTGAACGGCCGAGACGGCCGCAAATCACGTCAGCTCTTCGTGCCGTCGGTAAAGGCAGGCACAGGAGGTGAGGTCCGTAGAGGCCCGGGCAGCTCCGGAGTACCAATCATGTGGGCGGGACAGTTCGGGCGGAGAGGGGTTAACCCCTCCAACTCTACCGTCTCCGCCGCTCGAGCGGGCACGGCCGCCATCTCCGGGACGACTCCCCCTCAGAGGGAAAAAAATGGGCACCCCTCTGATGCTGCAGAAGTGACGGGATCAGAAGGAGGTCCAATGGATTCGGCAGAAATCGCAGAACACGACTCTGCAGTCTCCACCGGAGCCTCAACCGGCTGAGGATGAGAAGGCCGGTAGGTGAAGGACGCATCCTCCGTCCTACTCAGCGTAGTGATGCGAAGAGCGTCCTGCGAGCGCTTGACAGCCGCACCATGGCGGCGTTCAGCACTGCAAAGGCGCGGACGTCGTTCCCGTAGAAACGACAGTCGTCTCCGCAATCCAAGAGGGTTATGCTTTCACAGTGCGCTTGTGACCGTCACTGGAATCCCTGTACTTCTCGCATCCAAGATCGCACGGAGGAAAAGCTATCCTGAAAAGGACGCTGATCTCCGAATATACGAGAGAGTGGCTGTCTTTAAAAAGACACAGAGCTCTCACGTATCACTCTTTAGGGAAATCACTCTTAGGTGCTCAGCTGATGATGCGCACAGGGAGAGGCAACGCACACACTAAACTCAAAACAAAAAAGATGCAGAGCAGTGGAATACTGCGAGCGTCCGCTGTGTCAGTACTGCTTGTCAATCAACTTCCGCAACTGTTCCCAGAGGAGCAGAGAGTAGCTTCTCAGTAGCAGATAATGCCGGCTTTCGAAGCGAAAAAGCTAATTTCCATATTTGCACCTGTGGCTTATATACGCACCTGGCAGGGCGGCGCCAGCATTATGCAAATATATCAATGCCAAGTTCATTGCCGTTTTAGTAGAGTATGAAGCAGATTGGTCTCTCTAAGCGAGTTCCCAATTCGTCGGTCACGACGTGACGTCGTAATGACCGACTGAAAGGGAACAGTACAGCACAAATGTTCGATTGTCTGTTGCACATTTTAAGGAGGATTACTTTCTAAACATCGCGGAGTACAACAGCTGGATGTACACAAAGGCTTCGTCTAAAAAGTGGAGCAATTGTAACTTTGCAACTACACTGACATCCTGTAAGTAGCTGATGTTTTCATATTTAATAAATTTCCTCACTGACGATTTAAAAACGAGTTTTGAGCAGAGACGCGCCTGTGTTTTAATGCATTTCCTAATGATGATCCAAACGTGAGATTTGAGAAGTGCAGATTAGTGCTTGTTTGTTGTTTCTACGTTCACAAATGCAAACATGGTTTATGTTTTAGTATCCTTACCTTACCATCTGTTACGTTCTGCTCACATCGCGCTGGTAAAGTTGATTGATAAGCTTAGCCATCCGTGTTTTCTGGGTCAGATTCAGGCTCATGTTGATAAGGTAGTAGTAAATATGATAGTTTCTCGTGGCTTTTATTATTGTTTTTTATTGTTTTTGTAGTGTAGGGAGCTCATCTTCCAAAACTTGGCCAGGAGCTTCATATATCCGATTACGTTACTGAGGTATTCAGCCAATCACAACGCACTGGATAGCTGGCCAATCAGTTCACACCCGTTGACACCGTGCTTTCTCACAACGATGAGCTTTGTACCAAACGACCTGTTTCAGATGGGCGGGACTTAGAGGTGCTAAAAAATGTATGGTATGTGGAAAATAATGATTTTTTTTAACCATAAACCACACGAACACATTGTATTACACCAAATACACAAAGTAATGTGCTTTTTAGCCCTATAATATGACTCCTTTAACTAAGATGGCAGAATAACTGTAACGTCATCTGCATCTAGAGTAGAGTTTTTAAAGATTAAAAGTTTTAAAGAATCAGATTACTTTAATTTAACTGATCAACACAAATACAAAGTGCCATAATATAACTGATTGCTTACCAGCATTAAAACCATTAATAAACACAAGATCCTGAGAAAATTGAGTCGAGATCATAAGAAAACGTAGGTTACGCATGTAAATATGGATCTGTGAGACTGAGGGATGACCGTCACTACGGTGTAAAAAAGGAATGATCACCTTTGTTCTGCTTATCACCGAGACAATGTGTCAACAAAGTCATGTCCATGACCTCCGGAGGCAGAACGACCCGCGTCTATAAATAGCAGAGAATGCTCCCGGTTCAGTCTCCTACCTTGAGCACCTCAGAATGGTCCGAGCGACAAGGATAGTGACGGTCATCCCTCGGTCTCACATATCCATAGTTACATGCGTAACCTACAATCTGTTTCGACCTCACTCTGACCGTCACTACGGTCTAAAAAAGGGATGACACATACCAACAGAGTCGCGAGGAACTCAGGATCAATTAGAACCTCGCTTGGTCACAGACATGAGGGCAGCGTCGCCGACCGGAGCTGGGCGAGTCACATCCACCCTGTAAAATCTTGTAAAAGTGCATGGCGTAGACCACGAAGCCGCTGCACAGATATCGCTTGCTGCCGCACCCTTGAGGGCAGCCCAAGATGTAGCCACACTCCTAGTAAAGTTTGCCCTCGTACCTGTTGGGACCGGTATCCCCTGAGCCTTATAAGCATGGGAAATAACTTCCACCAGCCAATGAGATAGGCTCTGTTTGGAAAGCGGCAGTCCCTGCCTTGCTGCCCCATAACAGACAAACAGTTGAGAGTGCATTCCTCTTAAAGATGGGTACGGGTCAGATAGGCTTTCAAGGCCCTGAATGGGCACAATGTGATAAGCTTGTCATGCTCTGCCTGTGAGGCAGAGGAAGGCTGGAATTGGGCCAGCTCCAAAACCTTGTTCATGGACTGCTGATCAAGAACTTTTGGCAGGAAAGCTGGATTTGGCCAGAGTGACATGCCAGTGCCCCCTGCCTGCCACCTCAGACAGTCGTCACTAACGGAGAGAGCACACAGCTCCCCGACTCTTTTGGTTGAATAGAGAGCCAAGAGGAATGCCGTCTTAAGAGACAAAGACCGTAGATCTGCGTCTGAAATAGGCTCATAAGGACCTTCAGTGAGAGATGTCAGATGTAGGCAGGTCCCACGTAACCAGCGGGCTCCCTTTAAGAACTGGCTAATCAGAGGGTGCCTACCCAGGGATGTGTTATCTGCACCCTGGTGAAAAGCTGAAATTTCCGAAGCATAGACCTTTATCGTACTGGCTGCCTTGCCTAGATCAAAAAGGGACTGCAAGAAGCATAATACTTGTGGCACAGGGCAGACTGTTGGCTCAATGCCCAAGCTGGAACACCACTCTGAAAAGATCCTCCATCTGAGTGCGTAGCCAGCTCTGGTAGATGGGGCCCTGGCATTATTCAGTGTCTCTTGTACAGCCTTATCTAGCTGTCCATCGATGGGCTCTGCAGGTGTCAAACCCATAGACGCAGGGCTCCCGGGTGCCAAATCCGCCAGTCTGCTTGGTTTAAGAGATCCGCTCTGCACCGTAACTGCCATGGCTGATCCTTCAGCATCCGGAGGAGTTCTGGGAACCATGGCCTTGCTGGCCACCGTGGCAGGACTGAGTGGTGGCCCTCTCTGATCCGTCGGAGGACCTGAGCTATGAGAGGGAGTGGAGGAAAAGCGTATAACAAGCCTGTTGGCCAGTCTTGCGACAGAGCATCCAGGCCCGAACTGCCGTCCTGCCCCATGAGGAAGTACCATTCTGGGCAGTGTGTTGTCTCCGCTGATGCAAAGAGATCCATCTGGGCAGCACCGTAACGCATCCAGATCTGGACGACTACGTCGGTGTTCAATCTCCACTCTCCCGGGAGTGGCCCTGTTCTGGAGAGAATGTCGGCCGCTCTGTTCTCCACACCTGGGATGTGCACTGCCTTCAGTGAGGAAAATCGAGGCCATGCCCATGTCAGCAACTCCTCTGCCACCTGGAGGCACTGCTGGGACCTCGTGCCTCCCTGGTGATTGATATGATACACTGCCGAAGTGCTGTCTGTCCTCACCAGAACATGTAGGCCTTGCAACACTGGCAGGATTCTCTGAAGAGCAAGATGGATGGCCTTTAACTCAAGGACATTTATGTGCTCCTTCATCCACAGTGGTTGCCATGTGCCCCTCACTGCCCTTACTTCCCAGACAGCCCCCCAGCCTGTCAGGGACGCGTCTGTCAAGACGAACTGTCTCCTGTGGGGAAGGCCCCCCAGTGGGACACCTTGTAAAATGAACTCCTGGTTGCTCCAAGGGTGTAGGGCTTTGATGCAGGCTTGAGATACACGTAGTTTCATCTGCCTGTCGTCTCTTGGGTGAAGATGGAAAGCATTGAACCAGCACTGCAGGGGGCGTGCCCTCAGCAGGCCCATAGGAATCACTGCTGCTGCTGCAGCCATCAAGCCCAATAGTTTTTGAACTCTGTGAGCTGTGACAAGGCTGCCCAAGTAGAACTGCTTCGTCATGTTGATCAAGCTGTCCGCTCTTTGTGGAGTGAGAGACGCAGTCATGCTGACCGAGTCCAGAATGATGCCAAGAAACTCTGCCTGTTGGCGAGGTTGCAGGTTGCTCTTTTTGTGTTTGACAGTGAAGCCTAGAAGCTGAATGTGGGCCAGAACTGTGCTTATGTCGCGTACTACCTGCTCCCGAGAGGGGGCGCACATGAGCCAATCGTCCAGGTAGGGCAAGATCTTCAATCCTCTAGCCTGGAGGGTGGAACAGCGCAGCTGACACCACGCAAGTAAAGACCCTTGGGGCCAGAGAAAGACCAAAGGGAAGGACATGGAACTGGAATACCCAGCCTTGAAAGGCAGAGCGCAGGAAGTGCCGGTGTTCCAGGCAGATTGGGACGTGGAAATAGGCGTCTTTCAGGTCCAGGAACGTGAACCACTCTCCCTGCTGGATAGACTGCATCACCACCCTTGTGTGGACCATCTTGAAAGGAAGCACCTTGAGATATCGGTTCAAGGGCCTGAGATCGAGAACAGGCCAATGACCGCCGTCTTTTTTGGAACAATAAAATATTTGGAGTAGAACCCAGTGAGCTGTGCGCTGGGCAGTACTTCTGAGATGGCCCCTTTCAGAAGTAACTTCTGGACCTCCTTGACGAAGACGGAAATTAAAGAGGCCCTTCCACATAAAACCGTTTTTACTTGTATTTTTTGATATGTGTTAGGTCCATATGTGTTTGTGTTGTGTATGTGAAAATTAACTTCCACCTCCTCTGTCAGCTCTAGCCACTTAAAAGAAATAAGCGGAGAAATCAGGTCAGTTTGAAAAGCTTATCAGTGTGACGGGGAACTGATCGAGGTCATTACTATTCATGAGCTCTTCAACTTGAGACCGCGCTCACATATTACGTGTAGTTGAGTTTGTTTTCATAACAAGTTACAGCAAGGATGGCTAAACGTCACCCGTACCGTATTCAGGCCATTGTTTTTTTTTGAGAGCTGGGATGTCCCGATCCGATCACGTGATCGGAAATCGGCCCCGATCACGTGGTTTCAGACTCGATCGGAATCGGACGTTACCTCCCGATCAGGACTCGGATACATATGCAGGGTTTAAAATCCGGCGTTAAGGTCTCGCTCTGCTCCGCGCCAGTGTACGTGCTGCGCTGGTGCGTGTGAACTGACCAGAAGAGAATAGGCTTGTTCGACTTCATGTGGCGCCACAAGAACCGGCAGCCGGATGACGTCAGAGTTTCGCGAGAGCGATTTAAAAGCAAACTCCTTCATATGATTTCGCGGCTCACTCTCGCGGTAGTTTGACGTCACCCGGCTGTCAATCTTTGAGGCGCCGCATGAAGTCGAACAAGCCTATTGACATGTTTTCATTCATAGGCTTCAAGCTTGTGCGTGCAGGGAACCCACGACAAAAGCGGGTTTTTCCCGCTCATTTAAACGACGCGTTGATCGTTTTTGTCATCATGTGCTCAGACGCAGCTCCGCGTCTCACTCAGAACCAAGAACGGCATTCGCGCAGGGTCATTTGACATTACTGTAGAGATGAGAGATAGAGAGAGAGGTAAGAATGGTGCCCACGTCGAAAAAACTTAACAGAAGTCTAGAAACAAAGTATTAAAGTATGTATAGCCATGTCACTCATCTCATTACACTAGATAACTGGATACAACTTATTGTATAGTTTAATAAAATGATTTATACAAGTTAATTACAACCTAACTATAGGTATTTTTTAACTAACTGCTGACCAGCTTAGGGAATCTCTATTGCTATTTTATAAGACATATTGCTGAATCAGTATGTTGTTTTTCTTGTAAAATTAGTATTTTTGGGAAGCTTATCTTATGCCTAGAATTAGTCAAGGAGGTTGAGTCTTATAACTTCCTTCAAAGTTTGATCAATTGTGCATAATGACATGTGCAACAAATGCATATAGGGTGTCAGACTCATAGATTTGCATAATTTAAAGTTCAGGTTTTAAAGTTTGGGTCAACCTGTGGCACAGCTTTAAAACTGAAACTTAAAATCATATCAGAGGTACAAAATATCATTGAAACACACAAGTGGCTTTGCTGTCGTCAGGATTAAACATGTTACCCCTCGAACCCTCCCTCCTAACAGAGCATCCCCACAAAACAAATCCCAATTTAACCCTTGTACATATACTATATATATTCTCATTATTTTTTAACACATCTATAGTTATGCGCTGGCACAGAGTTAGACTCTTTTGACTCCACACAGAAACAGCCACGCGTGCGGCATGACATAAGGAACATCCTAGATCTGTTTTTCGCTCTTCTTTATTCTATTTTTATGTATAATAGAAGTATCGGATCGGGACTCGGTGTGATTTTTTTTTTTTTTATTGTTCGTACCTGTTATTTTTAAGAGCCTTGAACTTTGAGGGTGTGTGTGTGTCGAGCTAGAGAGCATGCTAGCTGATGGCAGAACTCTTTAATTAGTGCCCTTGGAGAGCGGAATGAGGTATGAAACTCAAAAATGTGTATTGTGTATTATTATCAAAAGAGATTTTGTTTGTGGAAAAAGAGAATGTCATGAAGTTCATTTGTTTATGAGTTCATCACACATGTTGTCTTGATAAACATATATATTCTTTCTGTAAACATTTGTAATATATTGTGTTTAATTTAAAGAAGCATGTGATATTTTATTTGTCATATTAGCCTAAAAACATTGTTCATTCTATAGTGGCTATTATTTAAAATGATTTACATATGGTTTAAACATGATTAATATGTGAACATGATTTATGTGCTAATTATTTGTGAAACTACATAGAAACACTTTGTATTTCTGCTGTTTTTGTTGTAGTTTTCACGGTGTTCATGGTGCTTATGGTGCATGGTGTTCGTTGAGAGGAAATAAACCGACACACGTTTGAAACTCTCTGCGTCTTTTGATTAATAAATCCAAGGGGCCGCTACATGCACTACAGGGATTGTCCACGTCTTCCAGCATGTGGGCAGCTCCAAGGCATGTGGGGCACTCCCTGTGCCCATCCCTAGAACTCATGGAGACGTTGCAGATCCTGCAGTAGTGGGAAGCCATTGCAGCAACACAGAAGCTCAATTATAATGCCTGGAGTCCTCCTCCAGCAATCCACCAAGGTAATATGGTGGGCCGCACCAGCGCACGAATGCACTTAGCGGTCGCACACTAGCCCCACCAGCTGCGAACAGGGGTATAGGGCGCAGGAAAGTGTGGTTGTAGCCGCCACAAAGGCGGAAAAGAACCTAAAGAGCAGAAAAGCACAGCACAAAATATTATGATGGCCCGCACCGGCGCACGAATGCACTTAGCAGGCACACACTAACCCCTTACCAGCTGCGAACAGGGGTATAGGGTGTGGGGAAATACTGCCACAGCCTGCACCAGCACGAAAACGCACATAGTAGACTGAAATAGTGAACAGGAAACACAATAATAACAAGGCTGTTTATAATGTACTGGGAAAAAAGTCCCCAAACTAAATAATTCAACAAAGATAGCACTAGCAGCAGACACAATATTTCCAGTTGCAACAACAGTAAATACAAACACAGGTATAATGGCGGCCCACACCAGCGTGCGAACGCACTTAGTCGGCTCGCACAAAGCCCACGGCTGCGAACAGCAGTAGAGGCACACAAATAAACAACTTAAATTTTCCCGGAAATCTAGTGCATATAAGTTTAAATGAAAAGGGTATATAACCTGGAAATAATAAGTCAAATACACAAACCACAACAATTCTAAGGGGCACAAGGCACCCGCACCATTTATGTAACAAATTAGTGGAATGCAAAAAGAAAATAATCAGGAATTTCTTACCTGAATACGTATACTCTTACTTACGGTCTTGTATGAGGCGATCAAGGTGAGAGACTGAACCGGGAGCATTCTCTGCTATTTATAGATGCGGGACGTTCTGCTTCCGGAGGTCATGAACATGACTTTGTTGACAGGTGATAGGCAGAACGAAGGTGATCATTTCTTTTTTAGAACGATCAACTTTTGTTATCTCGAGATAACGAGAAATTAAGTCATGATCACAAGAAAACAAGCTAGCAAAAATAATAATAGTGCATGTCCTTTCTCGGCTTCCGTAGCTAACACACGACGTCCTAGTTACGTAATTTATTGCTCATTTTTGGTAATTTCATGACTTACCAGCTGGCAACGTAACTGTTCCTAGGGAGGTAATTTCATTACCATTACAGTACCAAATCAATACATCGCCAGTACAGTCTCCTAACGTTGCGAGGTAACCAAGTACGTTCCAGTTAGGTAATACATTCATACTATTTTGATAATTTCATAACTTACTGGCAACGTAACTGTTACGTCCCAGGGAGGTAATTTCATTACCATTAAAATTATATAAATATTTATTTTATTTTCTATTTAGGTTAGCAGGTTAAAACTTTTCAGTCTCAAAGTTTCCCTTAAATAAGTCAGAATAGAATAGATATTTAACCAGGTTTTAGGAAACAAAAAAACAGCACGCGTCTCCCTCCTTCAGCTGAACTCAACCAGAGCGCGTCATATTATTGAAAAATGTATGCCTAGTATAACTGTTTGGCCTGGTGATTATTAAAAGGTTAGTTCTGATCCTTGTTTCTGATGTATTAAAGCGTTAGCTAAAACACGCAAATTAACCAAACTTTTTAGTTATTAATGTGTGTGTTCTCCGTCGCCTGTTTGCTTCACGTCGGCTTCTTTATGACACATGTCCTTATTGTATTTACCCAGAGATAATTCGCCCAGAAAAATAAGTGCATTGCTCCGCGTCGCCTGCTGCTTTTATAACTTAATTACCAAGTTTAATAGTATCTTAATAACAAGTATGTTTTGCCAAATAAGCTCTATGTATTGAACAATACTGGTTGACAACAAATGAGTTCAGCAATATCAGCACCAACCACATATAACCACCATGAGCTACTGAAAATGTTATGCACGAAAATTAATGTTTAATAAAAATGTGGTAATACAGCCAGCACGATAAAAAAACATATTTTGACAAAACCATGGTAAACTTTAATGGGGACATTTTGCCTCATAGTCATTAATTACTGTGCATCAAGTTATATTTTTGACTCCGTTATGTCTCACAGGAGGCGTGTTATCTCTGACACTACAGAACCACAATACGCAGAGATGTCATTTTTGTAAGCTATATTGAGCTATTCTGCTATTTCTTTTATATAATTTCTTTGTTGAAAACTGAACCATTTTCGGGGCACAATAGCATCTGTATGTGCCAGGAAGTTGATAAACTGCCAGCTGGCGATCACAGTACTTTTTACAACCCTTTACCATGACAAATCCGCACAAAACTTATAAAAATACATTATTATACTGAGCGAGAGCAGAATTATCATAAAGTAATTCTGTCTGTTTTAACCGCTTTGAACTTGTCAAATCCTCTGAACGTGTTAATCATGCATATGAAGAGATCCATTTAAACAAATGCCTTTTAAAACATAATTTAATTTCATAAAATGATAGCAGAAGGGTATCAAAGTCAAAGCATATAAGCATTCGTCTGCATGTAGCTCTCCGTTGGATTTTTTCCCGATATCTATTACTCTTCCCTGTGCACCTTGGAAGCTTGACCTATGACCCACTTTCTGTATGATTTGAATTTCTGCGCTTTGAATTTTAGAAAATTGAATTTGAATTTGGTGTTTTGAATTTCCTCTTTATCTTGAAAACCTGAAGCTTTATTTTTTTAAACTGTGAATTCACTCTTTGAAAATACATATCTTTACAAATATGGCATCAAATTATTCAGTTTAATTAAATTACACTTGTCTATAATTCAAGTTTATGGATTTCAAATTCAAATCGTTTTGTCATATTTTAAGCTCCATAGTTCAATACATAGAGCTTATTTGGCAAAACATACTTGTTATTAAGATACTATTAAACTTGGTAATTAAGTTATAAAAGCAGCAGGCGACGCGGAGCGATGCACTTATTTATCTGGGCGAATTATCCCTGGGCAAATACAATAAGGACATGTGTCATAAAGAAGCCGACATGAACCAAACAGGCGACGGAAAACACACACATTAATAACTAAAATGTTTGGTTAATTTGGGTGTTTTAGCTAACGTTACAACGGTTTAAAACATCAGAATCAAGGATCAGAACTAACCTAAATAGAAAATAAAATAAATGTTTATATAATTGTAATGGTAATGAAATTACCTCCCTGGGACGTAACAGTTACGTTGCCAGTAAGATATGAAATTATCAAAATAGTACGAATGTATTACCTAACTGGAGCGTACTTGGTTACCTCGCAACGTTAGGAGACTGTACTGGCGACGTAGTGATTTGGTACTGTAATGGTAATGAAATTACCTTCATAGGATGTAACAGTTACGTTGTAACAATAAAGTCAGGAGTCCCATAAAAAATGAGGAGGGATCAATCACCACTTAACCCTCTGGGGTCTAAGGGGTTTTTAGGGCCCTGGGGAAGTTTTGACATGCACTGACATTTGTCTTTTTTTCAGTTGCTTAAAAACATATTAATGGCAAAAGTCTCATAACACTGTGTTCAGCACAAATTGGGCTACAATATCATATAATCAACATGTATGTACATGTTTGTATTTTTGAGAGAAAAATGTTTATGCGTGGTTTTTGAAAAAGCAAAATTTTTAAGTCACTGATATAACTCCACAAAACTCATTCTAAACATGTTTTCCCAAGACTTTCCAAACTGGATCTAGTAGTCTAGAGTTTTTTCTTCAAAATGATGTGAAAATCATATGGCCTACTCAATCACATAACGCAAGATATTGATTTACAATATTTAAGACACTTTTGCTTGGGAAAGGCTGTATGCGTGGAGGCGGGAAAGCTCCTGAATAATCAGTGATTGACAGCTGAGAGACAAAAGAGTTGAATAATGAGCCACATAATAAGCCTTGTGGGGATGTTCAACAGGAATGTAACTACCTCTGTAGTAAAACCATGATAAGGTTTACTTTTCAATATAATGTAAATACACACACACACATTTCTATTGAAATATTTTCTATTCATTTCACAAGTATAAGTTACCTTTTAAAATCCATGGTAGCCTAATCCTGGTAAAGATACTGTTTGGCCATCGTAAAATGAACACACTTCAACACAGGGTTAGTGTTTGGTTGGCCAACGAGAGGTTTACTTTTGTGCAGTAAAAAGCTCAAAAGAACAACTGCCTATCGTTGTCTGGACTCTTATTTGTGTTTTTGTAATCATTATGGTAGAAACACAACAAGGGACACGTGTGGTAAACTTATCAATGATTGTTTACAGCCGCCGCCATTACCTCACGTGTTGATCATGAATGCAGTGAACGTGTGCACACGCGAGTGATACTGTGTTTAATAAACTTGCTGTGCGGAGATATGCGCTTAGACGCAACTAAATAAGGATTGTACTGTTTGCAATCGCGTATTGCGTATTTTATAAGAATACCAAAAAGAGCGTTGAGTTTCCTGACTCGCGTGTTTGTGTATGTGCGTTCCAATCGCGTGAACTGTTTGACGGAAGAACAAAGAAAACACTCGCGTCTGGAGATACTGACACACATACGCAAGGAAATAAGGATTTAGATGTCATGTTTGGTGCAATCTGATGGAACAACAAGGAATGGAGAGACTGGATTGTGGATTGCATATCCATTGACTGCAGGAGGCACGAGTCATGCATATGGATGTTTCTGCTCATTCACTTCAATGGCGCGGGGGTGTGGCGATCCGATCTCATTACAGATAATGAGGTAACTGGCGAAATACGGTACTTCTCCTCCTTCTCATACAGTTTACACCGAATGACAATATCTGTTTTCAATATCACTTACATCATTTAAAAGGAGACATTCCAAGCATTATGTAGACATTTATCTTTTGTTTCTACGACAAGTATTCGTTAAGTAACAGTTTATTTTTCTGACGCGTTTCTGAAAGGACTTCACTGAGGGAGAGAGGACAGAACGTGCATCATGTTTATTTTCTTAATTTTGCGAAAAGCACAACATTCTGTTTTTATTCGGAGTGGACAGAAAAAAAACTAGACACTTTAACATTTTAAATGATGTATAAATCATATCTGTATGTCAAAAATCAGCAGAGTAATTAAAGTCTCTTTGCGGAGTGATTGAAAAATAAAGAGTTTGCGGCGCCCGCGCCAGAGTGTTAACTCAACATTGTATTTGCCTTGTTGTCAAATATACATTCTTGCAAAACACCACAAATGTCTCGATAACAATACATACATTGTGAACCTTTTCACCATTGAAAACAAGCATTATGAATGTCCAACCAGCGTTAAAGTCCTGAGTTACCACAAATGTCCTTGGCTTTCACTCCAGTTTAGATGTTTAAGATGTTGTGAGTATGAGATTGTAGTTCCCAGTCACATGTTAATCCAAAATTTGTAAAGGAGCTTGTTTATAATCCCAATTTGCAAAAACACATATCAAAAACCTTGATGAGATGTCTTCAAAATGAAGTAGACAAAAAAAACCTATTGAGATGTAAAACAAATGTTCCTCAACCAGGGTTTACAAGATCAAAGCATGGAGAGAGCAAACACTCCCAGCTAACATGTATCTTCACTCACCAGTGTTTCCTCTAGGATTTTTTTCAGCTGTGGCGGCAGGGGGGCCGGCCCATGAGGATTATAAATGTAAAAAAAAAATTAATGTAGAATATAGGCTACAGTAAACTAACATGTATTTTTTTATAATTTTCACGCTGTCATTTACTTTTTCTTATATTTATAGCATATTGCTTTTCTATGTTTGATCTAAACTGTATTTTCTTAAAAAAACGTTACACAGCTACGTACGTAGTTCGGATATTTCATTGTAGTTTTAATGTAGTGTGCATTGCAAGTTCGTCCTCGTGTTTAGCGTACAGAGCTGTTACAAAGTCATGCAGTCCTGTTTGATAATCCGCACCGCTGTGATTGACAGAACAACCGACCAGTTATCCGACATCAGCAGCAATTTTATTTCACACCCGTACCATTTGACATAAAGACTGTGACCCCGAGCCGGTCATACCGCAAATCGCGCAGTTAAATATAAACCTTTACCGGTCTTCAGACAGATCTTAAACACAAATAAGCACGGGACATTTAAAAACGAGTCGAATTTTGGTCTTGGATGTTAGACCCGCATTTTACTCTTGTCTATTGAGTCCCGACCTGCATCTACAACACAAATGACACGCAAATAGCCTATTACACCCGTTAGATCAAATATTATGCGGTTCACCCGCGGGGAACCCCGACCCTGCAGTTTCCTTACAAACAGATTCGACTATTAATGTCTTGCAGTCGCATATAAGTAGTAGTATTTAGCCTTTTGTTTTTGGACAAATATCTTATCATTTAATGTGAAACTTTGTGAGTGTCGATCTAAAGCACAGACGATTGACTGACAGCTGAGCGCTCAGCAGTGCGCTGCGCTTATAGCCTATACTGAATAACTAATGGCCCGATAAGTTGATAATATGAGTTCAGTGATTCCAAATGAATGTCCAAAAAACTCGTAATATGTTAAATCAAAAGTTTAATAATGTCTTTTCTCGCAGCCCTGCGCTGTGTTGGTGTAGATATGCGCCGGTGAACATTATATGCGTGATGACCTTGCAGCTTGAATTACCCTAAATTTATAGTCATAAAGATAAAAGTAAAACAACATTCGAAACTTCAAATTATGTATTTTTATTTGTGTAAACTCACAATATGGAGAAAACCTTGTGCTTATTTATAATCATTAAAAACATGACGTGCTTTCTGCTGGTTTGGCTTTAGAGCGCGTCACAAAAAAAGAACAGAAACTCAAATACTTTTTTATTCGTTTTGTCAATTTAATAATTATTTAAGTGCAACATATTTCGTATAGGCTTATTTATTTTATCATTATTTCTCAAAACAGAAACGTAGCTTAATAATCCTCTGTTGATTTAAATCTATTTGTGCATGAAACTAAACCCATGGAGGAAATTATGATATTTTAGGAGACTTATTTATAAATGAGTGAACAACGCAAATCCTGAAAGGAATTTATTTCTAGACAGCCAGTCTCGCAGAGCGGACATTTCGGTAGCTTTTTGCGAGCTGACACTGCGGGTTTTGTCTAGAAGGGATACAGCAAATGCCGAAAAGTTAAGGATTAGATTTGGAGGTAGGATTATTAGGATGAAAACAGCGGTTCTGGCTAAATTGGATACAAATACATCCTACAATCGTGTGAAATTTTGTGTTTAGAGTTGGGTTTGGTTAAAGGATTAGGATAAAACAGTGCTCATCCAACGAGATTTCGTTTGCTGTATCCCTTCTATCCACAACCGCAAGCGTGGCGGGGATGTTTTAGGAGTGGCGGGCCGCCACGGTTGAATGTATATAGCGGAAACACTGCTCACATTTCCTACTTCCTTTTACTCTATAACCTAGAGAATTCCCTAGTGCCCTCTAATGGCAGGGAGTAAAATTACAACTATTAAAGTAGAGAACACAGGTAACAGTTTACTGTAGCTGTTACCATCCCCTCCTCTCAGAAGAAGGCCTGACCTGGCCGTAGAACTTTTTAGATTTTCTACATGGTAGGTATCAACTTGTTTGGAATCGGTTAACATCTCAACTCTGTAGTTTATATTATTCAACTGTTTCAAAATTTTGGCAGGCCCTTGCCACTTAGGTGCTAGCTTGGCCATAAAAGTGTCCCCTGCACTAGACAACGGGTGAGTTCGAATCCAGACAATTTCCCCTTCTTGGAAGGTTACTTTCTGCCTCTTCAGGTTGTATCTCTGTTGCCTGGCCTGGGCCTTTGTGACATTCTCTTTCACTCTTTCCAGAAGCCATTGCTGACGTTCAATAACTTCATACGCAGATTGGTCAGGATCAGGTGAACGATATTGGAATAGTTCAGAAATTAGAAAGGAATAGGGTCCTTTCAACCTACGCCCTAGAGCAATTTCTGCGGGGGTATAGTTGGTACTCTCCTGCCAAGATGAATTAATAGCAAACCTGAACTCATGGATCCACTGGTCCCAATTCCGGTGATTATCCTTAACATATGATGCGATCATGACCTTAAGAGTCCTGTTCACCCTTTCAGTCAGGTTAGTCTGCGTGTGGTATTCAGTGGTAAGTTTTTGAATGGCACTCCGCTGTCTGCATGTAGCGTTCAGAAGTTGTGAGGTAAATTGTGGTCCTCGGTCTGACACCACATAAGTGGGTACCCCCCACTGGGTAAAGATCTCCTTGATAAGGATATTTGTTATCAATGGTGTCTTGGCTGACCGCAAGGGAAACACCTCGAGCCACTTGCTACAGTAATCCACAGTAACCAGTAAATAATCATTCAACTTCATGCTTCTCGGAAATGGTCCCATAAGATCAATACCGACCATATATCCAGGTTCTTTTACAGGAGTAGATTGAAGGGTTCTAGAAAGTTTGGATATACATGGCTTGTATTGTTGACAGACTTGGCACTGTTTGCAGTGATCCCATACATCTCGCTGGATTTCTGGCCAATATACCACGTTGAGTAATCTACGCAATGTTTTCGTGTGCCCAAGATGCCCGCTCAAAGGATTGTCATGTGCAAACTGGAGAAATTGCTGCCGTAGATCCTTTAGTATGATGACTTGCAGAGAATGGCCCTTTTGACTTTCAGGCACACATCTGAACAAAAAGCTGTTCTGTACAACATAATGGATACGTTAGGGGGTCGATAGGGTTAAGCTTGGTTCATCCCATAGAGGCTGCAGTGATAGGTCACTTTTCTGGCTTCTACCAAGTTCTTCCCAGTTTATTGGCAAGTCTCCATTCTCATCCTTTGCTTGACATACTGCAACACTCCCCTGTAGCTCTCCTTCAGGCATTGCATGGGACAGTGAATCAGGCACAATGTTGCATCTCCCTTTTCGTAACCTCACAGTAAAGTCAAACCCCTGAAGTCGGATAGCCCACCTGTGGGGCGAGGATGGTTGAATACCCAAGTGAGTGCGGCATGATCAGTTAGGACTTCAAATGGTTTTCCTTCTAGCTATTGTCGCCATTTCTCAACTGCCCAGACCACAGCAAAGCATTCCTTCTGTGAAACGGCATATAATTTTTCGGCTCATTGAAGCAGCCGGGATGCATAGGCAATGACATATTCTCCTTTTTCAGACTCTTGAGTCAGTACAGCTCCAAGTCCAGAGTTACTCGCATCAGTCTGAACTTTGAATGCCTTACTTGAGTCTGGAGGCATGAGAACTGGGGCCTTTTGCTGGGCGTTTTTCAAATCTTCTAAAGAATGTTGGCATTCCTGAGTCCAAATCCAAGGTACACCTTTTCTCTTAACTCTTTCCCCGCCATTTACGAGATATCTCTTCAATTAAGAGAAAACGTTTCCCCGCCAATGACGAGATTTTCCGTTATTCCGCAATACCGCTATTATCCACCAGGTGGCGCCCTTCCGCAACTTTTTAAACCCGGAAGTATTGCCCTATGGCAAGCGGCTGGATGTCCGTGTCTGTTTTAAAGATCGCTCTGAATGGGATCTCTATGAAAAGTCCGTCACAAAAATGGAATTATCTCTGCTTTTTGCTCAAAATGTGGTGTTTTTGCAGAAACCTACCCATATTCGAAAGCTGATTACCTCTTATCCTCCTTTCTGCTTCAACCTCATGATCATCGGGGAGAAAAGATCGCAAGAAAGCATATTTGAATTGACTCCATGTTTTAACATGCACTTTTTCGTCCACCCACCAATCCTTAGCGGTATGTGTCAACACTGATGGCAGAGTTGCTAATATCTCAGCATCACTCATGGGTCTCACAGCTAAATATTCTGTGCATTTCTCCAAGCAAGCTATTGGGTCTTCATCTGCTGTGCTCCAAAACTTAGGAAATTCTATTTTGACGGCCATTTTATAAGGGAGGTGATGTAGCATAGAAGTTAACTGTACATCTGGTGTTGACGTGTTAGTTGGTGTAGAGGTAGCTCCAGGGGAAAGACAAAACATAGACCTGAGATGGCTGTCCCGTCTTTTCATGCAATCCATCACAGCTTTACCCATCTCTTGTAGTTGGGTTTCTAGGGTTTTCTTTAGGCAGTTATTCTTCTCTTCTATTAAAGCAACAAATTTTTCTTCCAACTTTTTAAAACTCCTCATATAAGGATGATTGACTGGACATTAACTTTGTAACGTCTGGTATCTGCCCCTCTACAGCAATCAAACAATGGTCAAACTGTTGAAGAACATTCTGAATATATGTTTCGACACCCCGGACACGTTCTACACCATCTTCCTCAATCTTGTCCAGTCTGTCCTCCAGTTGTCTCACTTTTGTCGCAATGGTAAGACTGATCAGACTTTCCTCATCCTCTTCCGGTGGTGGTGGAAGGCAACTTGAGTCATTGTCCTCTTCTGGAACAGCCACACCTACTTCTGATTCTAAATACAGGCTGCTAAATGAGCTTATCAGTTCCTGAACTGGCTCACGTCGGGCTGTGAAAGGTTCAGAAGTAAAGTCCAGAAGTAGATCCATTTGGAGAACAGACTCAAAGTTGTCTCGTGCAGGAGCCCAAACCAAATCTTAAACTAAAAGATAAGGCAGTTATTGGTTACAACTCTTTTGTATGTTTTTACAAATTGTAATCAAGCACTTGTGTAAACAGCACTGACAAACAAATGATGCTTATACATAGATATATTCTAGAGACAAACATATGATTCAAAGTTCCTAGATTGGTGATTAAGGTCCCTGTTCGGGCGCCAAATTATGTAATAATAAAGTCAGGAGTCACATAAAAAATGAGGAGGGATCTATTACACCACTTAACTCAACAGTGTATTTGCCTTGTTGCCAAATATAGATTCTTGCAAAACACCACAAATGTCTCAATAACAATACATACATTGTGAACCTTTTCACCATTGAAAACAAGCATTATGAATGTCCAACCAACGTTAAAGTCCTGAGTTACCACAAATGTCCTTGGCCTTCACTCCAGTTTAGATGTTTAAGATGTTGTGAGTGTGAGATTGTAGTTCCCAGTCACATGTTAATCCAAAGTTTGTAAAGGAGCTTGTTTATAATCCCAATTTGCAAAAACACATATCAAAACCTTGATAAGATGTCTTCAAACACTCCCAGCTAACAGGTATCTTCACTCACATTTCCTACTTGCTTTTACTCTTTAACCTAGAGAACTCTCCATAATAATAACTCCCTAGTGCCCTCTAATGGCAGGGAGTAAAATTACAACTATTAAAGTAGATAACAGTTTACTGTAGCTGTTACAACGTTGCCAGCTGGTAAGTCATGAAATTACCAAAAATGACCAATAAATTACGTAACTAGGACGTCGTGTGTTAGCTACGGAAGCCGAGAGAGAACATGCACTATTATTATTTTTGATGGCTTGTTTTCTCGTGATCATGACTTAATTTCTCGTTCTCTCGAGATAACAAAGGTTGTTTTCTCATGATCACGACTCAATTTTCTCAGGATCTTGTGTTAATTTATGGTTTTAATGCTGGTAAGCAATCAGTTATATTATGGCGCTTTGTATTTGTGTTGATCAGTTAAATTAAAGTAATCTTAATCTTTAAAACTTTTAATCTTTAAAAACTCTACTCTAGATGCAGACGATAGGGTGGCCATTCGTGCCAGTTCCGCCGGACACATCCCGAACATTTTTTTGGGTGCGTTCTCCGGAAGTTGGGTTGGTTGATCGCATATGTCATCAAGGTTTAATATTTCGGGTTCAATTTCAGAAAAGCAACCGTTACATTTCAGGGTAAGAATGACACTACAATGATTGTATGTCTTAAAAGAAATAAATCTTAATTTTTTTATGTATTTTAACTGAAATGTGAGGACATCGATGACGTATGCGGTCGAGCAACGCGACTTAAACTGAAAACATGTTTGGGACGTGTCTGGCGGAACTGGCACAAATGGCCACCCTAGCAGACGACGTTACAGTTATTCTGTCATCTTAGTTAAACTTTTGCATAGTATTACATTTTGAATAGAAATGCACAAAAAACAAGTTACTCTCTTAACTCTTGACAATCTATTTTGCCTTTATTATAAATATGATGTGAAATAGGGCTGACTTCTTATAGTTTTCTGATTCGACTATGAACCTCATATTTGAATAGTAGGGAAGTGTTATATAACCAATGAGCAGCAGTACTGAGAAGCTTAACCGCATGGATGACAAGTAACGGCAACAACCACGCTTTTCACGTTAAATTGATATATAGCTATGCCTATATGCCTATAATACCTTCTTGTTTTTCACATCATATTTATAATAAAGGCAAAATAGATGGTCAAGAGTTAAGAGTAACTTGTTTTTTTTACATTTCTAATCAAAATGTAATACTATGCAAAAGTTTAACTAAGATGACTGAATAACTGTAACAAGTTACTCTCTTAACTCTTGACCATCTATTTTGCCTTTATTATAAATATGATGTGAAAAACAAGAAGGTATTATAGGCATATAGGCATAGCTATATATCAATTTATATATACCACCCACCCAACTCAACTCACATTAAATATTTGAATCAGAGGATTTGGTGAGTTGTTACAGTTAGCTGTCGGCAGGGGCGGAGTGGGACCCAAAAATCTACCGGGAAATTTCATAGACAGCCCTCTGTGGTCAAAAAAAAAAAAGAAAGAAAATGGTTTGCTGTAAATAAGCAAATGCTGAAATCTAAAATTACAATAAAATGACTGCAGAACAACATGAAATACCATGTGTAATAATTATTATTTAAAAGATCTTAAAGTCAACAGTTCCCTAGTTTTAGGTAAGCTAAAGCTTACTTTGGTTGCAAAGCAGTTGCTTATAAAATTATTAAGCCTGTTTGGAGAGAGATATTTTATGTGACAAAATGTCAGTCATCGTGTGATAACGAAAATGTAACGAGGCTTAAACTTACGTGTTCTGAGCAGGTGTTGTCAGTGAACAGTAGACCTGTTTGAGTCGCGACTCACTCGGATCTTTAACCCGGATCTTTAAATTAACTCATGAGTCGCGAGTCTCTAGTGTCATTTACCCGGATCAGTTGAGTCCTACTACAATTCAATGTAAAACCATAAACAGCGCCACCACACACACAAACCTCTTTCAACATTATTGATGAGACTTCGCTCCCACTACAGATCCACTCGTAACCGGCTGATCTGCGCGAGAACTGACCCGAAACTCGAGAGACCCGCGAATTGACCCAAGATTCTCAATCAGAGCTGGAAACATTGCAAACTCAAGAGACCTGCGAATTCGCGTGAGCCGCGAACTGACCCGAGATTCTCACTCAGAGCCGGAAACATTGCAAACTCGAGAGATCTGCTCTGACTAGAGAATCTTTCAACTCCTAACCGGCTGATCAGCGCAAACTGTCTCTCCGCCTCTGGGGGCTGCATAAGCAGGACACAGTTTTTTTTATATTATTATGCTATTATTATTAGGCCTATTTTTTTAATGGTCGACCATACACACCAAACCTAAAACCTATAAGCATGTTATCTCAGAAGTGAAAGGCTTTTGTTGTGGATTTGCTTTTGAGGAGACTTCAGTCGCTCTATAGATCCACTAACCGGCTCCCGCTGATCCACGCGAATCAGCCGGTTAGTGGATCTGTAGAGCGAGTCCTATAGTCTGCGAGTCTGCAATGTTTCCGGCTCTGAGAATCTCGAGTCACGTGGATCAGCCGGTTACAAGTGGGTCTGTACTGAGTTTCCTTGGCGATTTAGCAATACTGACTCAAGTGATTCAAGTGACTCAATATATTATATATTATTTATTGGTTGTTGCGTTAAATCTTACCCAGATACAACAGTCCTATTTTCTGATTGGCTATTGTGTAGCCTCTTTCTTTATTTTTTGATTGGCTGATAGAACTCCGGGGGAGACGGGCTTGATAGAGAGAGCGGTGCGGCCAGATACATTTTGAGCGCTGAAGCATATTAAATATATAATGGCCGGAGTGCATGACTAAAGATTGAAAGCACGGCTATTATCAGACCAGCCTTCGCAGCCTTAAAACACTACCGGCCCACTGGGAAAAGTCCCGACTCTCCCGATTGCCACTCCGCCACTGGCTGTCGGCAGATTCGCATTGCATTTATATAATTGTCAGGAAAACTGTGACCCAGAGCTTTGTAATACTTCATTTGAGATTTATTAAATAATTTGATTTGAGTTACGTGTCTGATCTCCTCATTCAAAGAACATGCAGGACATTTAAAGTTAGACAATTGGTGAACCTGTAGACGTGATGAGGAAAATCGGACATCATTGATTTTTCTTCTCGACATTCCACTTGCGCAAAATAGGAAAGGTAAGCAGATACCTGTTATATCAAAATTCTGCTTTATTTAAATGTCATGAAGAATGATTAATGATATGATACAATGATTATGGTCATTTTTATCTAAATTTCATATCTCAAATGAACTATTAAATGTGTCAATAAAATAAAAAGGGAAGTAACAATAATACGATTAAAATAAAAGAAAATAAAAATAGTAAAAGAAAAGAAAAGAAAAGAAAAAGAATAATAAATCAAGTAAGAAAAAAAACTATACAAGGAATATAGAAATGTAAAGGAAATATTATAATAGCTGGTCCGGGACCAGGCGTTTGGAACGAGAAGAACGCAGAGTTGGAAACCCGGCACTGACGAGTGTCGAATCTCCGGGTTTAGATTCACTGGAAATTGGTTAATTCCAGAAACGTAGGATCCGGGATCCGAACGTGGGCACGTACCACGTTATTTAGCGTAGTAAAATTGGACACGTGTTCCGGGAACACATAGCGGTTTGTATTGTACCGCAGGATAAAATTACATTAGAATAGGAAAACTGTATTCTGGGAATACAGAGCGGTTGGACCGCGATACATAGAGATTGAAGTGTGTTTCATACCCGAGAAAGTGGTCAGGGACCACGGGCAACGCAGCAGTCGGACCGCATAAGAGAAAGTGAAAGTGGTAAGGAAGCCACGAAATAGTTGAAAATGCGAAGAGAATATTGGTATTTGAAAAAGGTTTATTGTAAGCAATGTTGTTAAGTTGTGCTAAAGAGTAGGAATTTGAAACTTACTGAAGATTATTCACCTTATTTTCCACGACAACAAGGGCGACGCCATTGCGCTCATTTTGTCAACGTACTTCCGGCTGCATATGATGAGCAGCTGAGGCAGTGACTGAAGGCGACGCGTTAAACTTAAAAAGCTCACTCAACCGCCTTTATGTTTGTTTCTTACCAATTTTAACGGACGGGAAGCCGACTGAGGAACACCCTTATCCCAAGTAATGGTTCGACTACGATGTTCCGGTAACTTGAAGCCATGCCGGGTGTTGAAAAGGTGGTCAGTTTCACGTAAGCTATCTTAGCTGAATGTGCTCTTTCGCCTAACGTTAGATTTGTGATGCCCATTCTACGAATAAACTTAAGATCAGTAACGTTAGTTTATAAAATGCAATTATTTTGAATGATTTTCATTGCCCACCTATATTTTTATATTTAAGATAAGACAACAGTATATTATAGTACATGTACATTACAGTATCTCACGTGATTCATACAAGTTACCGAGATTTCAGATGCTAGAAGGTCAGTTCATTTCTCATTCAGATGTTGATGATATTGACCTATTAAACAACATATTATTTAACACTGAAGTTAGAGGTTGTGTGTATAACGTTACTGTCTGTTTTTAATGCATCTCTCTCTCACACACTGTTCTGTTTAAGTATGGATGTTATTTATATATTAATTCTCATGATGCAAGTTTCTTTTAAATACTAACATAAAAATGTTTATGGTTATATTATTTTCACAGATGCATTGATGTTTAGTGATGCAGCGGACAACTGTGAGGATGATACAATCAACGTGTTCCTAAACTGTGATGCAGAAACACAATGGGAGGATCAATCCGTCTCTGAACACAACTACACTTTAAAATCACAACTCAACCTGAAGCAACCTACATCTGATATGGGAAAACAACCTTGCGGTTTCCCGGACAGGGCTTATGCTGGTCCCAGGCTAAAATGCTTATTTGAGCTACGATAATTTAAAAACACCTTGTACTGACATACCTCAACATATATGAGTGCCATTGTTTTGTCACAAGATGTGGTTTGTTTGTAAAAACTAAAATGTCCTAATATAATTAAGGCCTAGTCCTGTAAACCCTGTCCGAGAAACTGCTTTAATGCTTCTGCTTCATGTGTTGAACTGGCACAAATGTACATATCTCTGCTGAGAAACAACCATCTTTGTCAGCTTTACACAGGGTTGATATTGCATCCATTACACAAGAGCACTTTACCAGAACATACACCCAGGGGCGCCGTAAGGGGGGGGAAAGTTAGGACGATTCTAAGGGCCCATGAACTTTTGAGGGCCCCAGCCAAGGACTGTGCCGCAAACGCAACCCCCTTAAACTGAGCCCTCTTAGCTCTGCCCCGTCTTTACTCTGCGTGTTAGCGCCGTCTTCAATCCACGGTCTCACAGTGCGCGTGAACTTCACAAGAGAGCAAGGTGTGTGTATTTACTGCTATTTGCTATGATATCTGCATATGTGCGCTTCCTTACTATAAATCCAGTTTACACAATGTGACGCTGGAGCAATACAATGCAGTTTTCTTTCCATTGTAAAGTCTTCGCTCTGTTCACCTCAGTTTAAAAATAAACAAGGTGATATACGTTCCCTGTTTTGTGTTCTGATTCTAACGCGAAGTCAGCCCTTATAAGCTGTTTTAATTAACGTGGCCCGTATAAGATAATTAACATAAACTAGAAATGCGATCGGAAATGCGAATGTTTTGTAACACAATATGCCAAGGAAGTATTTTTATGCAGTCGTGAATCGAGTTGATTGTGATAAAACTGAAATGCAACTAAGGCTAAACTAGTCCAGTTATGTATATTAAAGCTTCTCACCTTGCAACAGGTTTAAGAAATCAATGGAAATCTATGTTGTAATCTGCTATAGTTGTCATTCATTTTATTCTAAGTCCCGTTGATTAAAAAACAGTCTGAAGAATCATTTAATAACAGTATAGCTGTTTTCTCAAGTTCACAGTTTCAATCACCTGTCATTATTTTTGCTTTACTGAGGCTGCTGGTGTGTGAAACTTGTTCTTTACCTTATAAATAATGCTAATAATTATAATACAGACTTTGGTCAAGCATTTTTGACCCAGTCTTATAAGGTAACTGTATAGAAAAGATGCATTGTTGTTGTTCGCCATTTTTAAATGTTACAATGTCATTGGTGTGTGTAACAGCTCAAGTATACAGTATGTCACTGAGACTGCCTGTGAAAATCAGACTAAAGTCTCAAATCTTACTGTGAAATAAAAAGCATCACAGTTTAATTTCAAGCATTAATTTCACTATGATTTCAATCGCCGACATGACATTACTCAGTCAATATTAAAGATATCAAGTTTATATTTTCACAAAATGTTCTATACATTATGTAGGATGAATTTATGTGGGAAACAGTAAATCACAAAGAAATACTTCAGCTAGGTTTTCACAGGCATGGTCACATTTATCTTTAATCTTTAAGAACGTTGCATTTTCTCTGAATATTAGATGAATGTCAAGGTCAAGGTCAAAGTTTATTTCTAAAGCACATTTACAAGCAGACACCACTGCCCCAAAGTGCTGTACAAGTATAAAATACAGTAAAAACACAGGATACAAATATTCCAACAATATTAAAAAAACCAAAAAAATAAAATGTCACTGCTCAGTCATGATTCGAAAGCCAATGCAAACAAGTGGGTTTTTAACAATGATTTAAAACATTCCACAGAGGTAGCTGCTCTAATATAAGGAGGGAGCGAATTCCAAAGTGTTGGACCTGCTATTGAGAAAGCTCTGTCTCCTCTTGTTTTTCGTCTGGACCTTGGACAGTCTAAAGACAGCTGGCCAGTAGACCTCAGAGTCCTACTTGGAGTATGCAAAGTAAGCATGTCAGATAAATATAAAGGTGCCAATCCGTTTAAAGATTTATAAACAAACAATAAAATCTTAAAATGGATTCTAAAAACAACAGGCAACCAATGTAGAGTCGACAATATAGGGGTTATGTGTTCATTTCGCTTTTTACCTGTCAAAAGACGTGCCGCTGCATTTTGAACTAATTGTAAACGGCGGATCGAGCCCTGATCAAGACCATAGTATAATGAATTGCAATAGTCTAGACGATTTGTAATCAGAGCATGCACAACTTTTTCCAGTTGGCTATGTGGCAGATAGGGTTTGACCTTCCTAAGAAGTCTAAGTTGAAAAAAGCTTGATTTTACCACAGAACTAATTTGCCTGTCAAGTTTAAAAGTGCTATCAATTAAAACGCCAAGGCTTTTTACATAAGAACAGCAGTTTGAAAATGTTGGGCCAAAAGCATCCAAGCCTGAGATATCTGCATCTCCAAAAATTATAACTTCAGTTTTGTCATTGTTTAAATTCAGAAGGTTCAGTGACATCCAATCCTTTACTTCACCCAAACAATTTCTCAGTACTTCGACTGAGTTTGTTTTAGTGTTCAACGGTAAGTAAATTTGGACGTCATCCGCAAAACAATGATAAGAGATGTTGTATTTTTGGAAAATAGATCCCAAAGGTAACATATACAATGAAAATAAAACTGGGCCCAAAATTGATCCTTGAGGGACCCCGCTAGTAATTGGGGCGCTTTTTGAATTGAAAGGTCCAAGGTTCACTGTAAAAGACCTCTCTGACAGATATGACCGAAACCAATTCAAAACAGTACCTTTAATGCCAACACAAGACTCAAGTCTGGACAATAGAATCTTGTGGTCAACAGTATCAAACGCTGCGGTCAAATCTAAAAGTACCAGTACAGCAGATCTACCAGCATCCGAAATTAGCAGAAGATCATTAAAAACTTTTAAAAGAGCAGTTTCAGTACTGTGGCCGGATTTAAAACCAGACTGGAATTTGTCACAGATTTTGTTTAAACTTAGGTGTGATTGTAGTTGGGCATATACCACTTTTTCTAAAACTTTGGATAGAAAGGGGAGCTTAGAAACAGGCCTATAATTAGACAAAACGGAGGGGTCTAAGTTGTGTTTCTTCAGTAAGGGTTGTACAATGGCCTTTTTAAAAGCCACTGGAACATATCCGGCTGATAAGGACATATTTATCAGACTTAAAACAAAAGGCCCAATTGTCTCAAAAACATCTTTAAATAGTTTAGCTGGAAGACTATCCAAAGAGCAAACGGAATATCTTAAACCTTGAACCGTCTTGGATAAATCGGTAATAGATACTGGTACAAAATCTTCAAAGACAGCTGTACATAGTGATATAATGCTTGGATCAGGCACAACATGATGGGTTGCAGTTCGGATATTGGACACTTTATCAATGAAAAATTTACAAAATCTGTCACACAAAAGAGCGCAAGGGACAATACCAGCCTGATCTGGAGGATTAATTAACCTATTTAAAACATTAAAAAGTATATAAGGTTTGTGGCTATTATTCTGTATCAGATTTGATATATACAGAGATTTTGCGGCTCTAACAGCGTCCTGGTAGTCAGACAGACTCTCTCTTAAAATTCCCAAGGACACAGTCAGATTGTCTTTTTTCCATTTTCTCTCCGCACGTCGACAATCCCTTCTGAGAGCACGGGTAGTATCATTGCACCATGGCTCTCTCTTTTGGTTGGAATTCTTTCGAATAAATGGTGCTATTTGGTCGAGAGTTTCCGTGCACATAGAGTCAAATGAAAAGACCATCTCATCAATATCCAGAGTTGAAAAGGACACGTCCAAGGACGTTAATAGAGGAATGTCAAATGCTGGAGCAAAAAGTGAAGCCGTAGATGAATTAACTGCCCGCCGCCGCTGCATAGGAAGACATGGTATATTTTGTGAACCCGGCAAAAAGACCGTAAACAATACGGGCATATGGTCGGAAATGCCTGCCTCAGAAATGTCTTTTATGGACAAATTTAGGCCATAAGATAAGACCAAGTCCAAAGAGTGTCCCTTATTATGAGTTGGGGAATTCACAGATTGTGTAAGATTAAACGATTCTAGAATGTTCATAAAGTCCTTGACCAGAGGCTTAGAAGCACAACACACATGAATATTAAAATCACCAACAATTAAAAAGTGATTATAGTTGACAGCAATGCCAGCCACAAACACAGAGAAGTCCTTAATAAAATCCTTATTAAATTTAGGAGGGCGATAAATAAGTGCACATAGCAATGATAAATTAAGATCAATTTGAAAAAGTTGCAACTCAAAACTTCCGTAATGTTCACATGGAATCCTCTTACACTTTAGATCAGTTTTAAAAATAGTCGCTAGTCCTCCACCTTTTCCCGTAAATCGTGGAGAGCTAAAAAACGAACATGCCGGAGGGAGAAGCTCTGAAAAGGACATGAACTCACCGGGTTGAAGCCAAGTCTCCGTTAGAAGCATAAGGTCAAGCCTTTTGGACAAAAAAAAATCATTTAATATAAACGTCTTATTGGTCAAGGATCTAACGTTAATCAGTGCTAGCTGAAGAACGGTATCCTCCAAACGCGGAGATTTGGCTCGCGCCAATGGTCGGAGATTTGTTTGGTCCACGCCACGCTTGATCGCTCGAAAGTGCCCAGATCGCCGAGGGACAAACTCCCTTTCCAATGCAGGCCACCGGTCCCCAGTGACAACAACTCCACATCGAATCGGGCGAAGCCATCGCATCCCAAAGTCTAAGGACGAAAGGGCAGCGCGTGAGGGACAGTCGCGATGAAATTCCAATCCACTTCTCTGAGCCGAACGCAGGTATGCCCTCACTCTAACAACCACTCCACCACGCTTTCTCCGTCTTCTAGGGCGTTTCCTCCGCTGGGAAGCATTAGGTATACGCTGTAAATACGCCGGCAGATCAAAGCATGGAGGACGGGGTATATCCGAAGATTGATGGTTGACACTCTTCAGAAACAAAGCATATTGATCCCGAACAGAGAGAAGTGTCTGGCGATCGTATAAAAACAGAGCTGAGACATTTTGATAACTTAAACTAATAAGACAAACAAATAAAAACCAGAGTAAGACAACAAGACAGTGCGCCATGCACACTGCTGGCGCCATCTTGCAAATCATGGTCATGGGAAGAGTTCAGGACAAGTCATTAATGTAATGTATTTTTCAATTAAATTTACATTGCACAATAAATTATTTTAGCTGCAGAGTGCAGACATTGTAGGTGTCTATAAATACTGATAATTGTGGTCATAACAATAGCAAAATAAATAGTTCTGTATTATTAAATTACAGACAAAGATTTTGAATAGCTACAGTAGGTTGGATTGTATGTTTGGTGCGAAATGGGTATGGTGGGGGCCTGACCGCCTATTCTTTCATAGGGCCCAAAATTGCTAGCGGCGCCCCTGCATACACCAACAGATTCCAGATATACGCTTGGGATCAGCACCTGATGACTCTGATAAAGCTGCGTCTTAATTTATTGCTTATTATTGTCTTGCTGAAAAGTTAGCTGTTTCTTTGTCCATAGTTACGAACTGAACAACGTCATTCATTCAAGCTGTGATCACTGGTAGTAAACATCAGAACAGAGATTTACCGAGCAGTAAACACATAAAGCCTTGAAGGAATGAACAATTACAATTATGATTGTAACTGACGTTATTTACTTTCACAACAACGTATGGCATACGTTTCCCCTCCTGAGCTTCAAGAAATGACTTTATAAATATAATTACTTTGACCCGTGATACGCGATGCTAAACGGCTAACATTCCAATGCCGACCGGCAGCATGAGCATGTTGTCAGATTGATAATACTATATTTATGTAACACCTCACACAATCTTTGTAAATATAATTACTTTGACCCGTGATACGCGATGCTAAACGGCTAACATTCCAATGCCGACCGGCAGCATGAGCATGTTGTCAGATTGATAATACTATATTTATGTAACACCTCACACAATCTTTGTAAATATAATTACTTTGACCCGTGATACGCGATGCTAAACGGCTAACATTCCGATGCCGACCGGCAGCATGTTGTCAGACTTATAAAAAGATATTTATGTAACACCTCACACAATAAAAGTATAAATAAATGCGTACCTGTGCAACAAAAAGTCTGCCGTGTCAGCGTCGGTTTTCAGCCCCAAATCTCCCTGAAGCTTCCTCCAACGGTCAATGGCGGACCCTATATTGATTCTACTTAGAGTCCGGTGTTTTTCAAATTTTTTTAACCTCTGCTCTTTCTTCAACAGACTTCCTTTTTCTTCCAACCTTTACTGTAGGGACAAGCAGGGGCTGCTTGCTGCTGTCGTTTAGTTTTTTTTCCATTAGTGAGATGTTGCTGCTTCGCTAGCTACCACACACTGACACAAATTTCATGTCGCAGGCAGGAGAGGGGCGGGGTTGGGGTGCGATGGGGTGGAGATGCGAGCACGAGGTGGATTTTCAAATGTAGCAGGGATTGGATGAGAGCAGTTAACCAATGTAAGCTGTCCGGCCGGACAGTTTACATTGATCAACTTATCTGCTACCATACACCCAATAGACTGAATGGATTTTTTAAATTCTTTTTTCTCTTCATATTGTTAGGATTTTACTGTAGAACCATAACCAGCATCTAAACGAGGTTATTAATAATGAACAATCTTTGAAATCGTAGACCATAGCTTTAAACATTTAAAATGTGATCTGTTGTGCATTTATATTAAACCTTTACAATGTAGTCAGATATTACTTGCCATGCAGTTATATTCAACCTTTACAATGTGATCAGATATTACCTGCCATGCAGTTATATTAAACATTTACAATGTGATCAGATATTGTGCAGTTATATTAAATCTTTACAATGTGAAGATGTTACCTGTCATGCAGTTATATAAAACTTTACAGTGTGATCAGATGTTGTGCAGATATATTAAACATTTACAAAGTGATCAGATGTTACCTGCCATGCATTTATATTCAATCTTTACAATGTCATCAGATGTTACCTGTCATGCAGTTATATAAACCTTTACAGTGTGATCAGATATTATCTGTAAGGAATTTCTTAAACCATATGTGAGCTTTGTAGATTCCACTTAAAAGGATTTAAGTCTCCTGATTTGAAGGAATAAGTGTTGGCAAGTTTGCAAATGAATTCAATCATGGTACATTACCACATAAAAACGAAATAGTTATTGGACTGGCTAAGGTGCACATTTGCTTTAAAAAAGACAAAATCACTGTGTAAATATTGGTAGGCATAAGTATTTTAATAATTTTCATTGCTGCTCCTTTTGACAGGACGAGGTAATTAAATATGTCCAATAGTTACTTGCCGCAGCTGCTTCATATCGTCTAACCACGAGACGATTGATGGGACATTATAAGACTATCCGAGCGTGGTACAGTATGAAGTTTTCTCTGTGCTCCTAATTTAAAACATTTACAGCAGTTGCGATATTTGTCATTTCGCTAAAGTTATACTGAACTACAAACAATCTTCTAACCACCAAACTAGCTACCGAATGCACTGTGCCACATTAGCAGCGAAAGTCGGTTGACAAAATGCGGAAGAGCGAAGAATTGAAAAGGGGCGTGGCGGAATAAGGTGAATACGGAATGGCTGCTTATTTTTAAATGTGCTGTCTGTTTGCTACCGGTATATTATCAGCTTTACTGTGAGTATATTTTAATTCAACTTTTTCTTTGGACAAATATTTTTATTGATTTTTGCTGCCAGTAAATTGCAATTCAGTGTTATACTTATAAATATTTTTATTATTATTCAGTTTCACTATTAGTACATTTTAATTCAATTTTCTATTTTCCTTACTCAGTTCTATTATCAGTAAAAAATTTACTTAATTTTCTATCTTACATTTTAATTCAATTTTCTATATTTCTTATTCAGTTCCATTATCAGTAAAACATTTTATACTTAATCTTCTTAAATTTTAATTCAATTTTATATTTTTACGTTTTACATTTTATTTTGATTCAGATTTATGATCAGTAAATTTTTATTTAGCATTCTAAAATCTGAGTATTATCTAGTTTTATCATAAGTAAAATCATAATTCAGTTGTTATGTGTTCAATCATTAATCATTTTACTGCAAGTGAAATTGGAATAAAATCTCTAGTTTAAAAAGCTGTGGGATTATTAGTCAATCTAAATGGTAACCCCATGTTCCGTCTTTAGAAAATTTATTATTATTGCAATTTACTGTCAGTAAATCTTAACTCAATTTTTGGAAAAGTTAATATTTTAATCCTGTATATTATTTTTTTGTGTGTATATTTGGGGGATTTAGTGTAGTGTAATTTCATTTACATGGTACATGTTTTTACGGATCCGATTTTTATTTTTGTTTTATTAGTATGAATGTATGATTCTCTGGAGTTGTTTAGTCTTGTTTCATGTTTAAATGAGTAGAAATTTCTGCAGTATATTTTATGTTTATTTTATTTTAGTGTGGATGTTGATTTTCTTATTTCATTCCGGGGTGTGACTCGGGAGAAAAGAGTAGTTCCCTTTCAGTCGGTCACTACGACGTCACGTCGTGACCAACGAATTGGGAACTCGCTTAGAGAGACCAATCTGCTTCGTAAACTACTAAAACGCCAATGAACTTGGCATTGAGATATTTGCATAATGCTAGCGCCGCCCCGCCAGGTGCGTATATAAGCCGCAGGTGCAAATATGGAAATTAGCTTTTTTCGCTTCGAAAGCCGGCATTATCTGCTACTGAGAAGCTACTTGCTCTTCTGGGAACGGTTGCTGAAGTTGATTGACAAGCAGTACTAACACAGCGGACGCTCGCAGAATTCCACTGCTCTGCATCTTTTTTGTTTTGAGTTTAGTGTGTGCGTTGCCTCTCCCTGTGCGCATCATCAGCTGAGCACCTAAAGAGTGATTTCCCTAAAGAGTGATACGTGAGAGCTCTGTGTCTTTTTAAAGACAGCCACTCTCTCGTATATTCGGAGATCAGCGTCCTTTTCAGGATAGCTTTTCCTCTGTGCGATCTTGGATGCGAGAAGTACAGGGATTCCAGTGACGGTCACGAGCGCTGTCTTTGTGCTTGGGCATCGAGCACTCCGAGGCTGCGTTCGTGGAGAGCTTTTGTTCTCTCTGTGAGAGCATAACCCTCTTGGATTGTGGAGACGACTGTTGTTTCTACGGGAACGACGTCCGCGTCTTTGCAGTGCTGACACCACCATGGTGCGGCTGTCAAGCGCTCGCAGGACGCTCTTCGCATCACTGCGCTGAGTAGGACGGAGGATGCGTCCTCCACCTACCGGCCTTCTTATCCTCAGCCGGTTGAGGCTCCGGTGGAGACTGTAGAGTAGTGTTCTACGATTTATGCCGAATCCATTGGACCTCTTTCTGGTCCCGTCACTTCTGCAGCATCAGAGGGGTGCATATTTTTTCCTCCGAGGCGGAGTTGTCCCGGAGATGGCGGCCGTGCCCGCTCAAGCGGCGGAAACGGTACAGTTGGAGAGATTAACCCCTTTCCGCCCGAACCGTCCCGCCCATATGATTGGTCCTTCGGAGCTGCTCGGGCCTCTCGGTCCTCACCTCCTGTGCCTTTCTTTCCCAACGGCACGAAGAGCTGACGTGATTTGCGGCTGTCTCTGCCGTTCAGCTTTCACCCCTCACCTCCCTCACCAACGTGGACCCCTTCAGTGGAGGCGTTCCTGGAGGGACCACCCAACCCTTCCCTCCCGTGTTTGTAGACAGTCGTCCGGTTACGGGCGTTGCCCATTAGGCATGCAGAGAGGCGGCTTCAGCCCTGCACGCAATAACGTTGCTGCAGGTTCACCAAGCAAAGGCTTTGAGATTTACGAGGGAGGCCGCGACCTTCAGTCGTGCGATGTCCACCACAGTGGTCCAAGATCGCCACCTTTGGCTGTGTCTGGTTTACATGATGGACGCAGACGAGAAAAATTTCCTGAATGCTCCTGTCTCACAGACCGGCCTATTCTGCGAGCCCGGTGAGTGGTACAGCTCCGCTGCGCAGACTGAGGCGATCTCCTAGGTCGTGCCCCGGCGGAAGAGAGCTGCCCTTGGTCCACCAATGCCGGCTCCTTAGTCTGCCTCTCGCCGTCGGCGTCCTGCGGCAGCCACTCTTCAGGAGACGGTGATTCGCTCCTTCCCCCGGTAGAGGGCCGGGTGGAAAATCCTTGGTTTGCATATGTTCCACCGGCTGTCCAGCCGGTACCCACTTTACCACACATAAGAGTGCATTCCTCTTTCCTCTCCAGGTCTCCGGAGGATCGAGAGAGCCGTGAGCGGGCACCTGCTCACCCTACCTCTCCTCTATCGCCAGCAGGTGTTTTTCCGGAGTCTGCGCTCTCCGCGCAGGAGACCAGACGACCGTCACCCTCAGCGGGCTCAGGTCAGTGTCACACACACACAAATACTGTAGGTGTTTATGCTGTCACAGCAGACGCACCGGCAGTCTCACCTGTCTCGCTTCGCTGCCCCACCGCGGGTACTTCGGTAGTGTCGTTAATTCTCCTCGTACGGTTCCTGGGTGCTTGGCTTCAGTTCCCAGCCGTCTCGTTGAGTTTTACGCACGATCCGCCTCGGTTACGAAATACAATTACCGGCACACACCCAAAATTCTCGGGCATTCTTTTCACTATAGTGAAAGCGTCCGATGCACATGTACTGCGTGCAAAAGTCGATGTCCTGCTGGCGAAGGATGTTTCTAGCCGGTCCCTCTTACCGAGATGATGATAGGGTTTTTCCAGCCTTTATCTCATAGTACCCAAAATACGCGGCGGGTTACGATCGATTTGATTTACACACCGGCTCTACAAAGGTGATCCTTTAGGATGATAACGCAGAGGCTCGTATTTCAATATTTAGATCGGTTTGCAGCCTTAGAGCTGTAAGACGTGTACTTCATGTGTCCATCTCCCCTCGCTTTAGATAGTTTTTTCGCTCTGCGTCGTGGGGTGGGCATATTAATACTAAGTACACCATTCGAGCTGTCTCTCTCTCCCCGTTTCTCCATGAAAGTGCTAGTCACGGCATTAAAATCTCAGAGAGAGAGCGTTGTTCGCATTCTGCTTATATTTACGTCGACTTATAATAGCCCGTTCTTGGCAGACGTGCGCGAACTCAGAGAGTTAATGCTTCGGCATCTAGCTCGTTTAAGTCATTAGGTCAACTGGGAAAGAGCAACTTTGCCCCGTGCAAAGGATCCCTTTTCTCAGTATGGAAATAGACTCGATCGACTAATTGGCGTGTTTTACAAGAGCGCGCAACCAGTCAGTTCTGACTTGCCTCGGTTTAATTCGAGGGAAGTACGCAGTCCCTCTGAAACAATTTCAGAAGCTCCTGGACATATGGCAGCAGCTGCGGCTGTGACACTGCTCGAGCTGCTTCATATGAGACCGCTTCAGCGTTGGCTTTACGATTGAGTCTTGAGGAGAGCGTGGCGCAACGGCATACACCGTGTAACCATTACACCTGCGTGTCATTTCTATTTTACCCCGTGGTCAGACCCAGCATTTCTGATAGCAAGATATGCCCCTGAGTCGGGTCTCCTGGCATTCTGTAGCACATGCGATGCCCCCAGCACGGGATGAGCAGCCACGTATAACGGGCTTGCAGTCTCAGGGGTGTGCATAGCACCCCAACTGCCGCGAGCGGTGCGCTGTATATCTGGGACTTGTACGCTCCGCTATGGAGATGCGAGGGAAGGATGTATTAGCCGACACCGACAACATTGCGACTGTTGCGTTATTTACCGTTAAGGCGGTTTTTGCGCTCTCGTCACCTGTCGCATATCGCTCGTCATCTCCTCCTTTGAAATGTCAGAAGCATCTGAGGTCCCTTCGTGCCATTTACATCCCGGGTACGCTCAATACAGCGGCAGACGCGCTTTCCCGAGCTGCGCGCCCCGGCGAATGGCGACTCCACCCCCAGACGGTCCAGCTAATTTGAAAGAAGTTCGGTCGTGCGCAGAGATCTATTTGCGTCACCGGACGATACCCACTGTTGCCTGTTTTATTCACTAACCGAGGGCAGCCTCGGCGTGGATGCGTTGGCACACAGCTGGCCGCGGGGGACGTGCGAATACGCATTCACTCCAGTGAGCTTAATCGCACAGACACTGTGCAAAGTCAGGCAGGACGAGGAGAGCCTTTTATTTGTCGCCCCGTACTGGATGACCAGGAATTGGTTTTCAGAGTTAATGCTCCTCGCGACAGCCCCTCCCTGGCGAATTCCCCTGAGGAAGGACTTTCTTTCTCAAGTAAGGGGCACATTATGGCACCCGCGCCCCGACCTGTGGGATTTCCATGTATGGTCGTTAGGGGTGTAACGATATTACGAACCGAACCGAACGATCGCGATACACCACCCACGATACGAATCGCGAACCTCCCGTGTCGTGTCGCGGTACTCTCACGCCTCCTGCTGCCCATTGTTGAGGTTAATGTCACTTATCTCTGACTAACTAATCTATTTATTAAAAAATATATTTGCATATATTTGATTAAAGTGTATTAGTAATGACTAATAAGAGCTTTTTAAATGCTGTTCTAAATAGTAAATTCCAAAGTTACTGTTTTCCAAGTGCATGTCATGTCACATGACTTGGGAGTGAGCGCAGGTCACAGGATGGCTGCTCCGCCTGAGATTGCGGATCCCCCGGACACATTTAAGTCTCTTGTTTGGGAGCATTTTGGGTTTCCAGTGGAGTACAGGAATGGAATTCGTGTCGTAGACAAATCACACACAATCTGTCGTAACTGTGTGCGTGTGTGCTTGCTTGTCAGATCGGGTTAACCGAAGTGAAATAGAAGAGCGCGAGATCATTCTCCAGAACAAAAGTAAAAATGTAACAAGACGTCGTCTGTCTGAGGTAAAAACAGAGGGTTTACACGTTTGTTGCCATTTTAATCGCAACTGAGATTTGATTTGTTTATTTTTGCCTGTTAAGCACAAGTTCACGTGTTAAATCGCCTCCGCTGTCACTGTGAGAAAAAAATCATTAATTCATCTGTTTCATGATGTTAAACATGTAAAGTGATACATGGTCTCTGTTCATCTGTTCTCTTCTTCACAAATAATTAAACACATTTTAACTTGAATGCTCGTTTTGTAACTCCATGATTAAAAATGAACATGTAAACAAAAAAAGTATTATCATTAAAGCATGAAATGACGAATAATAAGTGATAGTGATGGCAGAATTTTTAAAACTGAAAGTCTAACGCGACCTCTGGTGTGTGTGTGTGTTGTGGGATTTGATTTTGTTTTACTAATCGTGCTGTTTATAATCTTAATTATGTGTATTGTTACAACAAAGATTTCTGTGCTGAATACAAGAAAGTTGTCTGTGTGGTTTCGGTTGGGGGAGAGACAGCATATGCTGAGGAATTTACGCCTGGCATGGATCAAGATAAGAGAGAGGTCTGAGGGGGAAAAGTATTTAATGATGTTATTAACTAATGCTTTAATATTCACAGGATAAAATATGCCATGTATTTCTTACTTAATCAGTATTAATCATTGAATAATTGATGTAGTAAATATAAGATGTTGTCTTTGATAAATGTGTATTAACCAATGAAATGAAGGTTGCATACAGAATAACTTAATGGGGGCAGGGCAGCTCAACCTTGAAGAAACAGAATTTCCTGTGTGTGTGTGTGTGTGTGTGTGTGTGTGTTTTCTTTCCTCACAGATGGTTTTTGCTTAGAAGTAGTATTGCAGTAAAAGATTTAATATGTGTTTATCTATCTAAAGAAGTTAATGTGTGCCCTATTCATATAACCAATTTTACAAATAATGAAATGATGTCATGATATTGAAATATGTTTTACATAATAATCACTTTCATCTTACAGCTTATGTTTTTTATAAATGAATGTTTTATTAATGATTTGTTTCTAAGAAAGCATTATAACATGCTATTCAAAGTGGAGGAGTACTGGAGAGGAACTGCAGGGCTCCCAGGGATGAGAGGAGAACAGTTTGTTTTTCTTTGTCTATGTGTGTCCATCTTTGCCTACAGGCTAAAATTGGGTGTGGTGATGGAGTCAGATGGACGAGGGGAACGGCCTTTGTGGGTGGAGATTTTCTGAAGAAAGATCGACGTCACATATCTTATAAATATGCATGTTACTTCCTGAGCGGGTGGTTCGCTACTTGAGAGGACCCAGCGCTGTTAAACTTTTTCAATCTGATCAATAAATATTTGAACTTAGATATTTGTATCTTGTGCCTTTCCTCTAAATTATGAACATGCAATTGGACGCCTTAAAGTCCAACAATTGGTGACCGCCGACGTTTTGTGGAGGGAAAGGAGAGAGTGAGAGGAAGGAGGGTTTCACATTGAAGAAACCAGAGTAAGGGAGGGCTCCATTTCAACACAAAAGACCGGTCTTCTAAAATAAAGGTAAGCAGAAACCTGTTATATCAAATTCTGCTATTGGACATATACCAAATTACTTGTGTTGATAAGGAGATCCGAACTGAATTACAAATTTACATTTTTGTAAATTGATCAGAGTGAAAAACTTTTATTTTTATAGATATTAAGAGATTTATTAAAATTGGGTTTGAGGCCCTTAATGTATTAGACATTATAAAGTAATAAGTTTGGGTTAGAGTCCCTTAATGTATTAGACATTATAAAGTAATAAGTTTGGGTTTGAGGCCCTCGGGTTAAAGTCCCGTAAAGGTAAATTGTGGTTGGAGTCCATTAATGTATTAGACATTATAAAGTACCAAGTGGGTTAAAGTCCCTCGGATGCAAATTCCGTAAATTCTAATTTTAATCCGGATATTATTTAATCGCTTTCAACTTTCGCTAAAAAGACGGGTCAGTAGTCGCGCGGGTGAAACCCCTGAAAACTACTGGTGTATATATTCTTTTGTTAGATTAGAGTGACGTTTTGTGGTTTTTGAAATTCTGCATGCTTGTAAATTGTGTGAAAATGGCTAAATTCCAGAAAGAATGTGATGAGTATGAGTGTCCACCAGTGAATGTGTATTTGCAAAAGATTGTGAGGCTTAGGATGGTCCGCACAGATCCAAATGATTTTGTATATAAAGAAAAGACAAAAAGAGGTTGCATTAGCGTGGAACACGTTGAGAGAAGAAAACTGTTGGGAGGCAGAGGAGAAAAAGAGAGTTCCTCTCACGCCTATTATTTTTGCCATGGAACATAGACTGGTAAACAAAATTAAGATTGCAAAAGCAGAAGGAAAAAGTGGTTTGGTAAAGGACCAAATGTGACAAGCTTAGAGAAAGAGTTGAGAATTCAGACGAGATTAGCTCTGGTTGCTGGTGCCATGCAGGCTATTAAATCAAATAGAAAAGGGGAAGTTTGCAGTGGTGCAGCTGCAAAGCAAAAGGAAGTTAAAACAAGGAAACAGTCAGCCAGACTCAAGTGTGACACCTACGGCTCCTCCTCCAGTTCCACCCCCAGTGAAATCGATCTACCCCTCCTTGCACACACCTCCTCCTTATGAGAAAGCCAAAGCCCAAATGAAACAGCCTGTTTTTCAAATCAATAGCGGTGAATTAAATGTAGATGTAGATTTTATTTGTATGAAAATGTAGTGTGTCTGTGATATAGTGAGTCTGTTAAAACCATAAATGGGATTAAGCAAAACCTAGCAGAAAGACAGAAGCGAAGCTTTGAAAGAAAAAACAACAAATTACAGAAAAGAGTAGAGACCAAGTTATTAAAGGTGGAAATAAAGATGAATAATTAAACAAGGACAGAAAGTTGTTAAAAGGTGAATGACACAGATAAATTGTATAGAGGACAAAAAGATTTAACAAAATGAAGAGGAGTCTTCATCTGATGGTGGAAGGTGGTCACAAGATAAATTTTATTTTAAATTGAAAGGCAATATTTTGCAATGGGTTAAGTTAAATCTTGAAAGGCTGAAAGCTCTCATCCTTTGACATTCAAGAAAGTGACTAAAAAGCTGGCAAGAAACAGACAATGAAAAACTGTGTGTGATATCAAAGTGCTGGAGTTGCAAAGAGAGGAGTAACTCATAAACTGGACTGAGAACACATTCTATTTGAATGGGACTATACTTGAACTCAAGCAGTGAAGGGGGCACTGCATATGGTCAGAGACATTTACAAGGATGAAACACCAAAAAGACTGAGTGGAATCCAGAAAGAGACTAACAAAGACAATAATGTTCTTGGAGGCAAGAGAAACTGGACAATATTTCACTGGACACTGAACTTTTTCGTCTTCATACGAGCCTTTGAGTGAAAAAGGGGAAAGAGTAAACAGCCGTTCAATGTTTAGTAAAGACTTTGTTACTATAGGGACACAGACAATCTTTATGAGAAAATCAGCTAGACACATTTAAAGGCTGATCAAGAACTTTGTTGTTAGGTGTGACTACCTGTTCTGAAATCAAATCAGACTCCTATTAATCTGACAGGAAGAAATGCATAATTAAATTTGGTATCTACAGAGGAAGTCAGAATTCCACTGATGGTATTAGGCTAAAAAGCAAATATATATGGCATAGAACAGCTATGGCAGAAAGGAAATTAAAATAGATATAAGAAATAAATTGAAAAAGAAAAAAGAACACCATAGAACACTATAATAGGTAAACAAGAAAAGCTGTGAGTATAGAAAATAACTGATTGTTGTGACCAACTTTGTATTTAAGGAAATCGCCAGCCCAGACATCATATATGTGCATGAAGGTGTTCACATGGCAGATCTAATCACTGAGGGTGAGCCGCAGGATTGTATACCATTGACTGATATACAAATTCTTATTATTGTAATTAATTATAATTGTTATACCATTGACTGAAAAAGCAAATAAATTGAGAGATGGTTTGTTCGCGGTACCACTGACAACTACCCCACCGTTAATCAAACTGTTTACAGATGGTTGTTGTTTCAGAGCAGCAGATGACACATTCAAGGCAGGCTTTGCTGTGGTTGAGCAAGTTGTGGGTGATTTTGTAACACGACTGAGTGGTAGATTGAAAGGTAAACGGTCAGCACAGAGAGCTGAAATGACAGCTGTTATCAAAGCCTTGCACTACACTGGTGAAGAGAGGGTGATTGTTTATAGTGAATCTGCATATGTGATTGGTGCAGTATATATGGAACTGCCATATGGCAGATAGGTGGGTTTGGAACCAGGAAAGGCCGGCCTATAGTAAATGCTAGCAAAGCCTGACACATACTACAGGCTGTGAAGGTACCTAATGAAGTGGCTGTTGTCAACTGCCTAACACACCACTTATATCCCCAACCATGGTTTCCCAAGACAAAGTTAGATCTGACAAAATTGACAAACACGCAATGGAATTGACATATAGTTTCGGGGCTGCTTATCACCCCAATGTTAGAGTAAAGCTGAAATAGTGAACCTGACTTTGACATTAAAACTTGACTTGACAAACTATGTGCACAGACAAAAATAACATGGCTTGACGCATTACCAATTGCATTAATGTCTATTCGCTCTTCTGTTAACAGGATTTCTGGTTTCACACCCTTTGAATTGCTTACAGGTCGACAGTTTCCAGGTCCAAGGCATGACGTGGTACAGGATCCCATCCTGCCTCTAACACATGACGTTTCATCTGACAAACTAACTGCTATGATTAAACATTTTTCTTGCCAGGCTACCACAAAAAGAAATTGTGAGAACGACCCAGCTGTTAAAAATTATGATTGGGTTTCTAACAGACACAGGTGTGGACCTGAGGACTCAGGTCCAAGAGAGGGAGAGTGTTGAAAGTGAAAGTGAATCAGCTGGAATACAGAGAGGATAAACAGGAAGTGGTAACACATCAGTGGTAACACTCACACAACACTAACAACAAAGTCAACAAACACTGTAAAATTGTGCATAAAAGAGGTGACATTTTTTCCAGCCCAGTAACAGAACCCCTAGCACACTGTGTGAGCACAGATTGTGCCTACGGAGCAGGTATAGCCGTACAGTTCAAAGCGAAGTACGGTACACAAAAGGTTGTAAGACAGAACAAACACACAGGTGAATGTGCAATTACCCATGAGGACGACGGCAGATTGATTTTTCATTTAATAACAAAACAAAATTGTACTGATTTACCAATATATGAGAATTTTACCCACAGCCTAAGACGTATGAGAGAGTGGTGTGAGAAAGAAAACATAACAAGTGTATGCACTCCCCGGCTGGGGTGTGGCCTGGATAAATTGGATTTCCACAAAGTGCTGGAAATCCTGACAGAAGTGTTTAGAGACCTGAATATCACAATTACCATATATTCATTATAACCTGGGTAACTACATACCAGATTGACCTTTGAATTTTGATCTTTGAATTTCTTAAGTTTCTTATACAATTCTACAGTATTAATTTCATATTTAATTTTTCTTTTTCTTTTTGAATTTACGATTGTTATTTGAGTATTAGCCAATAGGCATAAGTGTATTTTTTCCACAGAGATGAAGCTATATGGAAATTGGAAGGTTCTGTGGGCCCTAGGAGTTATAACTGCAATTATAATCACCATAATATTTGGCATAAACAATGGAGATCCCTATGTAACAGACTGATAGTGTCCGCAATAGAGAAAAAAGAAAATCCACCCAAATACAGCATGCCGCTATTAGGCCTACAGAACCTGGAGGATGATGAGGAGAAAATGTGTGACCTCTTTCAGAGGTCAAGAGAGGGAATTGTGGGATTTGATTTTGTTTTACTAATCGTGCTGTTTATAATCTTAATTATGTGTATTGTTACAACAAAGATTTCTGTGCTGAATACAAGAAAGTTGTCTGTGTGGTTTCGGTTGGGGGAGAGACAGCATATGCTGAGGAATTTACGCCTGGCATGGATCAAGATAAGAGAGAGGTCTGAGGGGGAAAAGTATTTAATGATGTTATTAACTAATGCTTTAATATTCACAGGATAAAATATGCCATGTATTTCTTACTTAATCAGTATTAATCATTGAATAATTGATGTAGTAAATATAAGATGTTGTCTTTGATAAATGTGTATTAACCAATGAAATGAAGGTTGCATACAGAATAACTTAATGGGGGCAGGGCAGCTCAACCTTGAAGAAACAGAATTTCCTGTGTGTGTGTGTGTGTGTGTGTGTTTTCTTTCCTCACAGATGGTTTTTGCTTAGAAGTAGTATTGCAGTAAAAGATTTAATATGTGTTTATCTATCTAAAGAAGTTAATGTGTGCCCTATTCATATAACCAATTTTACAAATAATGAAATGATGTCATGATATTGAAATATGTTTTACATAATAATCACTTTCATCTTACAGCTTATGTTTTTTATAAATGAATGTTTTATTAATGATTTGTTTCTAAGAAAGCATTATAACATGCTATTCAAAGTGGAGGAGTACTGGAGAGGAACTGCAGGGCTCCCAGGGATGAGAGGAGAACAGTTTGTTTTTCTTTGTCTATGTGTGTCCATCTTTGCCTACAGGCTAAAATTGGGTGTGGTGATGGAGTCAGATGGACGAGGGGAACGGCCTTTGTGGGTGGAGATTTTCTGAAGAAAGATCGACGTCACATATCTTATAAATATGCATGTTACTTCCTGAGCGGGTGGTTCGCTACTTGAGAGGACCCAGCGCTGTTAAACTTTTTCAATCTGATCAATAAATATTTGAACTTAGATATTTGTATCTTGTGCCTTTCCTCTAAATTATGAACATGCAATTGGACGCCTTAAAGTCCAACAGTGTGTGTGTGCGCCTGCATGCATGTGTGTGCGCCTGCGTGCGTGTGTGTGTGATGATTACCTTGATTAGTTCATTACTGATAATAAACCCACATTATACTCAGATTTACAGATTCATAGTACATTTATTTCATGCATTAGTTGACTTCAACAGTAACATTTTCAGCATTTTAGCTAAGGAATGATATTTATCACCTGATAAACAGCTAATTACAGTCCTGCATTACCAAAGTTAAAGTTTGATTTTAAGTGAATAAAGAAAACATCAAGTTATTTTTGTTGTTGTTATTAAGTTAAGTTAATCTATTGTTCCTTAGCATTGCTGGTAAAATGACAGGAACCCTACACCTACAGCAAACCGAACCGAATCGGACCGAACCGTGGCTAAAAAAAAAAACGTAAACCGATCCGAACCGTGCAATTGGTGTATCGTTACACCCCTAATGGTCGTTGAGAGCGCGCAAGGTTTAGGTGATTTATCGCAAGCGGTATCTAACACCATCGACGCGGTACGAGCACCGTCCACAAGACGGGCTTATGCGCTTAATTGAAACCCTTTTCGTCACCTGGTGCTCTTGCAACGCGAGGACCCCAGAGAATGCTTAACATTGTGCTTTTATATCTTCAACTTAGGTTAGATGGTAGGCTGTCACCCTCCACTATTAAAGTTGATTGCGCCGCTATTTCTGGTCATCACTCACTTATTAACGGCAGATCAGTTGGCCAGATTTGGTTATTAGATTTTAAGAGGCGCTCGCAGGCAAAACCCCTCGCGCCCTCCCTCTTTTCCTCCCTGAGACCTGTCCATGGTGCTGAAGCCCTACAGATCCCGCGTTCGAGCCTTTGCAGTCTGTGAGTCTGAAGTTTTTGTCAATAAAAACTCTGACCCTGCTAGCATTGGCCTCCGTGAGGCGAGTAAGGGATTTATATGCATTCTCTGTTGACGATTCGTGCCTTCAGTTTGGTTCTGCTGTCTCACTGAGACCCAGACCAGGCTACGTGCCCAAAGTTCCCACCACTCCCTTCAGAGATAAGGTGGTGAGCTTGCAAGCGCTGCCCCCGGAGGAGGCAGACCCAACCATGGCTTTATTATGTCCCGTACGAGCGTTACGCCTCTACGTGGATCGCACACAAAGCCTCAGGACCTCAGACCAGCTCTTTGTTTGTTACGGTGGACAGCAGAGAGGGAAAGCTGTCAATAAGCAGAGGAGGTCTCATTGGATAGTTGATACTACCGCCCTTGCTTATAATCTGCAGGGCATTCCTTGTCTATTTAATTTGAGAGCTCACTCTACTAGAAGTGTTGCCTCATTTTGGGCACTCGCTCGTGGTTCCTCGCTAACAGACATCTGCAGAGCTGCTGGTTGGGCGACACCTAACACGTTCATTAGGTTTTACAGTGTTCGTGTCGAGCCTGTCTCCTCTCGTGTCCTTTCCTCGCTAGGGGAAGCACAGAGAACAGGCTTGCAGGTCGGCTTGCAGCCTCCGACTGGTGCTCCAAACTGAGCTCAGTATGGAAGGCCATCAAGCCAAAAATGCGTAATAATTTGTTTTGTCTTCCTCCGCTGCCTTGGCAGCCTGATGTTGCGGAGCATCCGCTGCCTTGGCAGCCTGATGTTGCAGAGCACCCGCTGCCAGCCTCTCACTAGCTGCATCCTCGCGAACCTATGTGTTTGGCTCAGGCTTCCACAATGCGTCCCACTGGGTTCCTTTGTGAGTATTTTTCCGTGAGGTTAATCCTACTAGCCCACGTTTCCCTCAGCAGAGCACTGCTTTGCTTACACAGCCACGGCTGTCATTTATACCTCAACTACGGTTGACTTTCGCCCACCAATAGCCCTTAACGGGGCGGTGGCTTCCGCAGCGTTCCTATACCGCTCAGATAGGGTGCTTCCCAGTCGCTGGCACTACTGTGGGGTTAAAGGAACATCTAATGCCCGGCCTTCTGCCTTAAAACCTAATTCTCCTTATCCTTAAGTGGAACCGGAGGGCTTTACGCAGACACTGGAAGAGGTCAGCCCTTAGTGGCGTTTTGGTAGGGATTCCCAATTCGTCGGTCACGACGTGACGTCGTAGTGACCGACTGAAAGGGAACGTCTCGGTTACATATGTAACCCTCATTCCCTGAAGGAAGGGAACGGAGACTTCACGTCCCGTCGCCACAGGGCTGCTCCCTGCTGTTTATTGGCCGGTCACACTTTCCGGCTTTCTCAGCGAAACGAAGCTAATTTCCATATTTCCACCTGTGGCTTATATACGCACCTGGCGGGGCAGCGCTAGCATTATGCATAGGGGTGGCCGGTTTCAGAATTGGTGATGACGGTTATGACGTTAGTCAAATGTGACGGTTCGTAACATAACCGTCTGTGGGGGGCGTTTTATTCGTTTAAATGCTTGTGGATTGACGTGAAAGTGTCATTTTACCATAAAATCATGAATGTGATGCCAAGTGTGTTTTTAACAGTAATGACTTTAAGCAATTTAACAGAAAGCAATGAAATATTTAAAAACACACTGTTGACAGAAGACTGCGCTGTCACTCCCTGCCCAGAATAAATGAATCCTCTCTCATCTATTTTGATAATGTTCAGAGAAACAGATTTAATTGTGTCTATATCTGTCATTACATGGACCAGAATGTGGGTTAAAAAGCGTCTTGAAGAGGTTTTGCTCATAAATGCATGTAAAGTAAAGTAATATGAACTTGAGATTTTTATACTGTTATTAAACTGCACAGTATGCGCAGCAAACGCAGCCGACAATGGCCACGCGCGGCAAACGCTCTCCACATACAGTACGCGCTGTTCAGTGCTCACACTTGCGAAGTAAACCGGCGTTTGAATAAACAAGACACTGATTAGCTACTTACTCTACGTTTATTTAAAATTAACAGCAAGACAAGCAGTGAATGTGCTTTCAGGAGAGTTAGTAGATTAGCATGGGAGAATTTGAACTTGTAAAGCGGAGTGTACTGACGTCTTTCCGCGGTTAAAACAACATTCCTTCTTATGGTCATTCATGTTTATTTGATGCTATAAATTAACTAGAAGGAAGAGATGATTTGAAAGATGAGACTTTGTTTAATATGTTTAATCTCAAAAGTAACCGAAAAGTAACCTGGTCTGTCCTGTATGTCAGCGCGTTGTCAGTGTCTGCTCCGCTCTGTATTTTTCACTGCGTGAGAACATGGTGGGGCGTATAACACAGACTGTTAACAATTGTTTTAAATAGTATTTAAAAATTCTGTATGATAAATTTTTTTTTAAAAATATTTTAATAACACGGTTTTGCCGGTTATAGAGTTCTAATGACAGTGTTCAACTATAACCGTCGGTCTCACGGTTATATAATGACCGTCACAGCCCTAAGTTTGCAAATATCTCAATGCCAAGTTCATTGGCGTTTTAGTAGTTTACGAAGCAGATTGGTCTCTCTAAGCGAGTTCCCAATTCGTCGGTCACGATGTGACGTCTCCGTTCCCTTCCTTCAGGGAATGAGGGTTACATACGTAACCGAGACGTTTCTTTGTGATTGATTTTAAAATTAATTGAAATTGAGAATTGATTTCGGTGAATTTAGTACAAGAAGAGACCGTTTCATTTTTAACAGATTTTAAAAATAAGGGAGAGAAAACTGTGAACCTCTTAGCTCGTAGCGTAATTTAGTTTCACTTTAGTCAGAGTGCTCTCATTCTGTTGTCTGTTCGTGACGGGGCTGTAGTTTTTACTTTCATTTTGGAGAAAATACAATTGAAGAAGTTATATGTTATAGATTATCCGTGCTGAAAAAGGCGTACGGAAGAGAGATCAACCCAGTCCGAGACAGAGAAGAGACATAAAGTGTAGAAGTGAAAAAGATTCAAACGATTACTGATATTTAATGATTTTGATTGCAGTATTGGAAGAGCTTTTAATAAAAGTCAACCGACTTGGTTTAAAACTCAGCCGTGGCTATCATAAAAGTATACAGTGCCTGTGAATTGATTGAGACGTGTATTAGACAAATTGTTTTGAGTTCTAATAAGAGTATTGTAACTTTCAGGAAAATGTTAGAAAATTGGTGAGATCAGTAAGAGATTAGAGAAGTGCTGGTTGTTTTATGGAAATTGGCATTTGAACGAGTGATAAGAAATAAATGTTATTGATGTGAATTTTATTTTTAATCTTAAAGCAACACTATGTAGTTTTTTACCTTTAAATAATGTCTCTAAAATTATTTCAGTGATAGAACAACTTTTAACTGGATAAATTGTACTGTTGCTGCAACCTGAGCAGCCTCCTAGCTGCTACAAGCACACTCTGAAAGTGGCGGTGGAGGGTAGAGCACACAGCCCCGCCCCTCCCCCTGCCTGCAGAAGAGTGTCTGATACCAGGCACTGTTGCGCTTTTCAACCACATTGTGGAGCTGTAAGTCATTTTTACATGGAAACTACATAGTGTTGCTTTAACAAGTATTGAATGTCATTACATTTTTAAGACGAAGTTTATTTGTAGTTTCTAATTTTAACAAGTTTTACATATTACTTTTTTAATTTTGACAAATTCTACTTTTAACTTTAACAAGTATCAAATACTATTACATTTTTAATTTTGACAGATTTTGTTTTAAATTTTAACAAGTGTTAAATATCATTACATTTTTTGGGGGCTTTGACAGATTGTAAATTTCAAAGTTGACAAGTATTATATAATGAGTGTAGCTTAAATATTGACAAGAGTTACAGTCTTGTTCAAAATAATAGCAGTACAATGTGACTAACCAGAATAATCAAGGTTTTTAGTATATTTTTTATTGCTACGTGGCAAACAAGTTACCAGTAGGTTCAGTAGATTCTCAGAAAACAAACAAGACCCAGCATTCATGATATGCAGGCTCTTAAGGCTGTGCAATTGGGCAATTAGTTGAAAGGGGTGTGTTAAAAAAAATAGCAGTGTCTACCTTTGACTGTACAAACTCAAAACTATTTTGTACAAACATTTTTTTTTCTGGGATTTAGCAATCCTGTGAATCACTAAACTAATATTTAGTTGTATGAACACAGTTTTTTAAAACTGCTTGACATCTGTGTGGCATGGAGTCAACCAACTTGTGGCACCTCTCAGCTGTTATTCTACTCCATGATTCTTTAACAACACTCCACAATTCATTCACATTTCTTGGTTTTGCTTCAGAAACAGCATTTTTGATATCACCCCACAAGTTCTCAATTGGATTAAGGTCTGGAGATTGGGCTGGCCACTCCATAACATTAATTTTGTTGGTTTGGAACCAAGACTTTGCCCGTTTACTAGTGTGTTTTGGGTCATTGTCTTGTTGAAACAACCATTTCAAGGGCATGTCCTCTTCAGCATTGGGCAACATGACCTCTTCAAGTATTTTAACATATGCAAACTGATCCATGATCCCTGGTATGCGATAAATAGGCCCAACACCATAGTAGGAGAAACATGCCCATATCATGCTCCATGCTTCACTGTCTTCACTGTGTACTGTGGCTTGAATTCAGAGTTTGGGGGTCGTCTCACAAACTGCCTGTGGCCCTTGGACCCAAAAAGAACAATTTTACTCTCATCAGTCCACAAAATGTTCCTCCATTTCTCTTTAGGCCAGTTGATGTGTTCTTTGGCAAATTGTAACCTCTTCTGCACATGCCTTTTTTTAACAGAGGGATTCTTGAAAATAGACACAGGCGTCTTCTAACTGTCACAGTACTTACAGGTAACTCCAGACTGTCTTTGATCATCCTGGAGGTGATCATTGGCTGAGCCTTTGCCATTCTGGTTATTCTTCTATCCATTTTGATGGTTGTCTTCCGTTTTCTTCCACGTCTCTCTGGTTTTGCTCTCCATTTTAAGGCATTGGAGATCATTTTAGCTGAACAGCCTATCATTTTTTGCACCTCTTTATAGGTTTTCCCCTCTCCAATCAACTTTTTAATCAAAGTACGCTGTTCTTCTGAACAATGTCTTGAACGATCCATTTTCCTCAGCTTTCAAATGCATGTTCAACAAGTGTTGGCTTCATCCTTAAATAGGGGCCACCTGATTCACACCTGTTTCTTCACAAAATTGATGACCTCAGTTATTGAATGCCACACTGCTATTTTTTTGAACACACCCCTTTCAACTAATTCAACTACTTGCCCAATTGCACAGCCTTAAGATCGTGCATATCATGAATGCTGGGTCTCGTTTGTTTTCTGAGTATCTACTGAACCTACTGGTAACTTGTTTGCCACGTAGCAATAAAAAATATACTAAAAACCTTGATTATTCTGGTTAGTAACATTGTACTGCTATTATTTTGAACAAGACTGTACATATTACTAAATTGAATTTGCTTTAAGTTTTGACAACGCCTTGAATCCTCTTTTAACCGTAATCGAGCAAGAGTTGAATATCATTACATTTTCATTTCAATAAAGAAGTAACAGTACTGAATTTTATTATCTGGCAAGTATTGAATATTATTAAAGTGAACTTTAATTTTGATAAAGAGGTGATTATTATTAATTTGAATAAGAAAGAACACACAAAATAATTTTGTGAGATTTTTTTGTGTATTTACAGAAGGATTGGCAACAAATAACATTGAGAGGAAGAATAAACCACATATTCAGGGTAAGAACTACTCTGTGGAAAATAAAATGAAAACTATTAAGAAGAATGGGAGAACAAAGATAGGGAGAAGAAAATTCAGAAATTTAAAGAAATATATGAGGATTGGAAGCAAACGAAAGGATATGAAGATAAAAAAATTAAGTCTGAAAGAAGTCAGAATACAGGAAGCAGATGCAAACTGCAACTTTCTGAGAAAGAATGTACATACAAGTAGGGTTTTTGTGTAAGAAGAAACATGAGAGGAAATGAAGAGATGCGAAGCTAAGGAGAAAGAAGAGAGAGAGCGCTGAGCTGATGAGACAATATAAAGAGCTGGCTGTGCAGGCAGAACAGGTGAAAGCAACACTGGAGAAAGAAATAAGGGAACAATGGAACAGCGTAGTACAGGAAAAGACATTTCAGCCAGGAGCACAAAGCACCCCAGGAGAAACATTGAGTAGCAGGTTTATAACAGTGGACGAGACTGGGAGTCAGACGGAGGTTGAAGACCAGGGAACACATCCAGTTGAAATCAGAGGAGAAATGAGGATGGGTAAGAGGATGAAAGAGGAGAGCAGATATAACTCTAGTATAAAGACAACAAAGAAAGGACAGGTACTGACTGTAGGACAGATTATGGAAATTGAGCGAGAGGCAGGAACGGTTGGGATATATGATGAAAACAGTTGCTAAAATTACAGTTGCATGAAGCCAGATCTAAAATAAATGAAGAGAAAGGGGAAAAGAAAGATAAACAAATGGTATGGTATGAAAACCCCTCCAAGATATAACAAAGAAGAGGAAGTTGACCCATCAAATGTTAAATGGGAAAGAACCTCCCAAAGACCAGTGTATAACTCCAATAGAGGTAGGGGTGGGGATTACAATAGGGGGAGGGGAAGAGTGCAGTATCAGGACTGGTGTTTCCATTGTGGTCGTCCAGGACACTTCTTTCGTGAGTGTCGGCAACCTGTTAACGGAGCCCAACAGAGATCAAATCGGGGCAGAGGCCATAACACACACATGGCCCCTAACGTGGAGAAAGCACCACAACCACACTCCCAGTACCCTTTGTCCACTGGAGGGGAAGAGGAGTGGTACTGAGACAGCCCACGGAACGACCTCAGCAGGGTTAGGGCGGAACCCTTGCTGACTGTGGAGGTGAACACACGTCCTGTTGAATTCCTGGTGGATACTGGGGCAACATATTCCACAATGAACTTCCAAAAAATCTTATTTCAGATAAAACCACTGAAGTAAGGGGGTTTTCCAGGGCTATAACCATTCTCCAAAGAACTCACAGTGCAGTGCATGAAAAAACAATCACTGACTCACTCTTTTCTGCTGTCATGTTCCTCGCCGACAAATTTGTTGGGAAGAGACTTGCTAGTGAAACTCAAAGCTGAAATGATATGCAGCCCGTAGGGGATTATAGTAACTATGAAAAATGGTATTACCATGAACTGTTCCACCATGACCACAATGAGAACGCATGGACAATGGTTACTTTCTGCAAACACCTCTCCACAGGGAGCTGACATTTACTGGGGGAGGGTGCTTCTGGGGGACACAGGTAACACCCTGAACGATCTGTACTCTCAATGGGAACCTTGGATATTATCATTAGCGCCATACACCCAGCTAATAGATCCACTGCATGTCACTTTGTTTTATGATAGAACACAAGAGTACTGGTACCAAGAACAATTTGATAACATCGCAGGAGAACAATGGGAAATTTTGGGGGCAGGAATAATGATAGGCAAAGAGGGAGTGGCAGGTATAGGATGCCTATAGAATGAGGGAGGCATCACCCCATATATCATTATTAGTACACCCCCAACACCAAGCTAAAGATCTAGGACCAATGGTAAAGAAGGGAATAAATTTAACAGATTGGAGGGAAACCCAACTTCCTGGTGTAAAATATTCACCTAGCTCAGGGTATTATTTGATCACACAGGAAACACAAGACACTGTAGTGTTGGAACATGAAAGGCTCACAAGATGGCATGGTAGGGAGAAAGTGATCACAAAGATGCTGAAACAATGTTGAAAAGTTTGCCCGATCAGTTATGGACACAGAATCCCACAGATGTAGGGTTTTGTAAAAATTACCCTGAAATTTCGTTCGAGCTGACATGTGATGATCCAATTTGGAGGCCTCAATAAAAGCACAAACCAAAGGCAGAGGAAGGTATCAAAGATACCATTGAAGGTTTGTTAACTGCAGGGGTTTTAGAATACGCTGATTCCAATTGGAACACACCCATTCTGCCTGTGGAAAAACAAAACACAGGACAATTCAGAGTGGCACATGATTTGAGAACAATCAATCAAATCATTAAAACTCCAACATTACCTGTTCCAAACCCATACACTTCTATGAATGAAATCACTAAAAATCAATCATGGTATACTTGCATTGATCTCGCTAATGTTTTCTTCTGTTTACCCCTTGCAGAGCACGTGAGGGACATTGTTTGACCGTACTAACCACACACTCTGTGGTAGCTTATGTGAATTCGTCATCATTTACATTTTCCACTCTGAGACAAAGAAAGTTGGAAAACTGTCTCTCACAACCAAATTTGGTTTTCACGCATGAGGGCATAAACATGGCCTCATATTGGACAGAAGGAGAACCCCATGACTGTTGTATGACCGTGGAAAAGGAAGAGAAAATTAGACCAGATTTGTTGACACACATCATTCCGGAGGGAGTTATGGTGTTTTCAGATGGATGTTGTTTCAGAGATTGAGTTTAACTTTAACTTTATTGTCCAGTCTGTTTTCACAGAGCGGAAATTTGTCTTTGACACTGCAACATACAAACACATCACACATCAACAACAAAAATCATACAATTAAACACTTTTAAAAAGATAAAAACAGCCCTTCTATTGCTTCACTTAAAATACTGTACGATTCAAAATAATCACTGCCATTGGGAGAAAAGATCGTTTATAAACATTTTTCCTAGCTAAGGGAATTTTCAGTCTTCGCCCAGATGGGAGCAATTCAAAACTAGAGTGTAGAGGGTGTGTATTGTCTTTAACAATCGCAATTGCCTTTTTTCCCATAAAATGATCGAACAAGCTCTGAAGTGGCTGTTGTTTGTGCCGGGTGATCTTGTTTGCTTGGTTAATTATTTGTGAGAGTTTGTTCTTTTGTTTTAATGTTAAATTGCCGTACCATGAAACAATGTTATATGTTAGTGTACTCTCGATCACTGATTGATATAACATAGTTAAGGTCTGAGGACTGACATTGAAACTTCTTAATTTCCTGAGGAGTCCCAGGCGTTGTCGTGATCTTTTATAAATGTACTCAACATTACTTTCAAAATTAAGTTTCTCGTCGATAATTGTACCCAAATATTTAAAATTCGCGACCTGCTCTACAGTCTTTCCCTTTATGACAACTGGTTTATATTCAAAAGCAGTACCTACTTTTTTCGATTTATTTCCCAGACATAGCTCTTTTGTCTTTTCAATATTAAGATGCAGAAAACTGCTCTCAAACCAAGAGGTAATACTGTTATGGACTCAAAGTATGAGGAGCAATTAATTCCCTTCTGACATGAGACTAATGCTATATCATCGGCATATTTTATAAGGGTAAGGTTATCGTCATTACGCTTCAACTCATTGATATATACTGAAAAAAGAATTGGAGACAATACACATCCCTGCGGTACCCCAGTATCTAAAACCAAGCAGTCTGACATAACACTATTATTAATACGGACTCGCTGAGGTCGACATTTTAAAAATTCCTTAATCCATAAAATCATCCAACTACTAGCACCCAAATCATAGAGCCGTTTTAGAAGAAGATGTGGTTGAACAGTATTAAATGCAGATGAGAAATCCATGAAGAGAATTCGAACATAGGAGTTTGGGTTATCTAAATGATTTTGAACCTTATTTAAGAGAGTGAGGGAGGCATCCACAGTGCTTCTATTTGCCCGATAGGCAAATTGCAAGGGGTCTATAGATGTCTCAATTTGTGATAACAATTCCTTACACACTATGCGCTCCATGCATTTACAGAGAACAGATGTGAGTGCGATTGGGCGAAAGTCTTTGGGAAATTTTGCATTTGGTATTTTCGGCACCGGGATAATGATGGAATTTTTCCAGGCTAATGGTACAAAACCATTGTCCATGAAAATTTGAAATAACCTTGTACACACATATCCAAGTTGTACTGCACATTCTTTCAGAACTTTCCCCTTCAGGCCATCTGGACCAGTTGCCTTATGCGGTTTAACTTTACGAAGCACTGTGACAACCTCTCTCTCCTGAATAGTCATCATAGGCTGTGATTGGGTCATGGTCATCATTAATTCATTATTAACAGTCAGATCATCATTAAAAACATTATCAAATCTTGAATAAAAAATATTAAGATTATTTGCAAGATTGTGAGGGTCATCATGTTGTTGAACTCTTTTCTTTTGTCTACCCATCATTGTATTCAATCCCTTCCATGCATCTCTTACATTCCCTGTTTTTAATTTCTCTTCCACATTCTCTTTATATTCATTCTGTGCATATTTTATCTTACGTTTTACAGCTTTATTTAACTCTTTTACTCTCTGCTGATCATTCTGCAAGAAAGCAGTTTTCTTCATGTTTAAGTAATATTTCAGATCTTTGTTGATCCATGGCTTATTATTTGGGTACACTCTGATATTCTTTGTTTGAACCACAGAATTTACACAGAAATTAACATAACAGGTTATTGTATCATTTAACAGTTCGTGATTACTACAACAGTCATCATCATTAAAAAACAAGTCCCATTCAGTGCACTCAAAACAGCCTCTTAGCTTTTCTGTTTCGTCTCTGGACCATATTTGAACCTGCTGAACGGCAGGCTTAGTCCTCTTTAATAACTGCCTATATTTTGGTAACAGATGAATAACGTTGTGATCTGAGCGTCCTAGAGATGGATGTAGCCTTGGCACATATGCCCCTTCTATGTTACCGAAGCATTTATCCAGAGTCTTAACCAGTCTTGTCGGACAGGTTACATATTGTACAAGATTTGGCAACAGCGTAGATACATTGCATTTATTAAAATCTCCAAGCAAAAAGACTGGACTATCGGCAGAATTGCAAAGCATTCTGTTGTAACTAGCGGCTATGCATTCGGCAGCGAGTGCAAAGTTTGGACCAGGCACATAAACTAAAATTACTGTTATTTGTCCAAACTCACGAGGCAAATAATATGGCCTAAAAGAGACAGTCAGTAGTTCATAGTGAGCAGAACAATGTGTTTCACGTACCGTAATATTCTTTGCCCACCTGCTACTGACGAACATACACAGTCCTCCTCCGATGGTTTTAGTTGACTTGTTGCTATCACGGTCCAGACGGATTAGTGAGTATCCTTCCAAGTTTATGTTGTCAGTCGCCTCCGTCAGCCATGTCTCCGTGATGCAAATCAAGTTAGCTCTTTTAAAGTCTCTGTTGTATTTCACCAGTGCTGTGAGTTCAGACATTTTATTTTGAAGCGAACGAGCATTAGTTATAGTAGGAAGGGGGAACCGACTGCCGCGAGATTTAAGTCTGTTTCGGATTCCGCCTCTAGATCCTCTCCGTTTTAGTTTCTTCCTTCTATATGCTGTATCTATAGAACGGATTATTTCCGGGGGTTCATAAAGAAGCTTTGGTGGAGTTTTAACATGATGTCGGAATCTCAGCAGATCTTCGCGGCTGTAAAACATTGTCCTCATTGGTCCATTGTTGTTCCTTAGATTTTTAGAATCCACACCGTCTCCCAACGCAGACACGCAGTCCAAAGCGCATTTTAAAATCCATAGCACAATAATTATCTTTAAAAGCATATCTGCTTTTAAAACATAGGCTGTTTAGACAGTTTAAAACAAACAAAACAAGTTTAAGACAGACAAGCAAACAAACTGAGCACACCAGCGTCTAGGGTCAGCACGTGCGCATGCGCCCCTATCCCTATTCAGGTGGAACGCTGAGGTCAGGAATTGGAATTGCAGCACTACAAGAGGAAGAGATTGAAATATTGATAGCAGAACCTTCACAGGGACATCAGTCAGCTGAGAGAGCAGAAATTGTGGCAATGACAAAGGCTCTGGAGTAGGGAGAGGGCAAAATATTTAGCCTTTTTAAGTGACTCTGGCTATGCAGTGGGTTCAGTAGTAACATAATTACCTAAGTGGAAAAGATGTGGTTTTATGGCAGCTAACAACAAACCTACTAAACATCAGGAAGACATCATAGCATTAGGAGCAGCTATTTTGAGACCCAAGAAGGTGGCGATCATAAAGTGCAAAGGTTATGATACCAGTAACTCAGATGCGGCACAAGGTAACCGGATAGCGGACATGGCGGCAAAGCAAGGTGCCGGGTACATTACACAAATGGTGTTGCAAGATGCGGAACAGGAAGGTACCAATAACATTTTACCTGACCAAGACATAGCAGTAGAACAAGACAAAGCATCACCTGAGGAAAAGGCTATGTGGCTTCAAAAGGGTGCGGTACGTTTGAACAACGGCTGGTTGTATGACAAAAAAAAACCCTTATCACTTCTTAACCAGTGGTGGCACCAATACCTGGCTGCTACAGTTAAAGAATTTATCGCTAACTGCAAGGTATGCTCCATACACAATGTACGTGCCGGAGTGAAATATGCCTCAGGAGTCTTCCCTCCACGGGGACCTGGTGAGGAAGTGGTTTTGATTACACAGACATGGGGGAGAGAGTGGAAGGTAAACGTTATCTTTTGGTTTTCGTGGATGCGTTTTCAGGTTGGCCAGAGGCGTGGCCCACGGGGAAGGAAGATTCGATTTCGGTGATTAAGTGTTTAATTAAGCAATAAAATCCGCGTTACGGTTTTCCGTGAATAAATCGCTCAGACACCGGTACACATTTTAAGAATGCGGATTTGCAAAAGGTTGAGAGTGCACTGGGATTGCGTTTCCGTTTCGGTACCGTATACCATCCTAAGTGACAGAGCAAAGTAGTTCCACAACAGAAAGCGGTGGGACAGTGCGCGGTAACACAGGAAGGGCAAAGAACAATTTTTCACCTGATAACAAAAGAGAAAGCCAAAGATTTGCCCACATACGACACATTGAGACAGGCAATAAAAGAACTCCATAAACACTGTGAAGAACAAAAGGGTAAAAAGTTGGCTATACCCAGGATTGGGTGTGGTCTGGACAGACTAGAGTGGGAAAAAGTAAGGGATTTAATCAAAGAAGAGTTCCAAAACACAGAAATAACCATTACTGTGTATGTAGGGGAATAATAAGTGGAAAAAGGGGATATTGTGATTGTGAAGTATTTTACTATTTTTTTGTGATTTTACATTCTACCACTTTATGATTTTCAAGTATTTTACATTTTACTATTTTATGAGTAAAGACATTTTATTATTTTTGAGATTTTACATATTTTACTTTTTCAATTTTACTCTTTTTTGAGAATTTCAAAGATTGTACATTTTTCTACATATTGTGATTTTCAGGGGTTTGAAAATATTTGATAACATTCTACAATTTTCATATATTCTTTCATGAGGATTTTTGAAGACACCATACCATTGTTTTACATTTTTATAGATTATTTTACGAGGGCATTTTGAAGATATTTTACAATTATCTTGAATTAACATATATTCTTGTGGTATAGATTTGTAGGCTTAACAGTTTACTTTTAAAGCAACACTATGTAGTTTCCATGTAAAAATGACTTACAGCTCCACAATGTGGTTGAAAAGCGCAACAGTGCCTGGTATCAGACACTCTTCTGCAGGCAGGGGGAGGGGCGGGGCTGTGTGCTCTACCCTCCACCGCCACTTTCAGAGTGTGCTTGTAGCAGCTAGGAGGCTGCTCAGGTTGCAGCAACAGTACAATTTATCCAGTTAAAAGTTGTTCTATCACTGAAATAATTTTAGAGACATTATTTAAAGGTAAAAAAACTACATAGTGTTGCTTTAACATGTGTGTTTTGAAATTATTTTACATTCAGTTTGACTATATTTTACAGCCTTCATCTATATTTTTACAAATGTTTTATAATTCTTTTATTTCTGGGATATTTAACATTTTTATTACGTGACAGTTTTTAGAGGAATATTTACTATATTTTGGTTATATTTGAGTGTGTGGAGGATATACTTTTGCTATATTTTACAGGACGTTTATAATACATGTTCACCAAATTTTTCACAGTTCTTTTATGATAATCTATATTCTAAGGTTTGTGCCTATCTTCTTAGAATATTTTCAAGCAGAGATAATATTTACAAGAAATCATAATTCGCGGTATTGCCTGTTTAAAAATAAATAAACAAATAAATAAACTGACAAAATTTCAGGGATTAAGAACCCATGTAATAGCTGGATGACAAAATGGTTTGGGCGATACAGCGCGCTGATAACCTCATTGATAATGTCTATTGCGGTGGCGGCAGCAATACTGGTATGGATGAACTGTGGATGTTGTTGTATGCCATGAATCAGATCTTTGTGTAACAGAGGGATCGTGAAGACGGTGGAGGGAAAGGATCCTCCACCGTATCAGATGCCACTGCTGGGAGCAGTGGGGCTAAACGAGGAGGAACCAAAAGGGGGAGGAGGAGTCAGAGGTTGATCTCCTGTAAAGGAGATCAAAAGGGGGAATGAAGGAAAATGAGAACATTCCCCACATCAGTATATCCTTGCATTATTAATAATTGCATTGCTTCTTATATTATAAAGCAGTTATGAGTATTAATATTTAGCATTTTATCACATAGTATTGAAATTAGTTATGCTTATGATTGATAGTCTTATTTGCTGTGCATAATCAAAGCTTATATATTAATCCATTGCATCGGGCTTATAACGTTTTACCTTTAAAGGTCATGTTTGCATGAAACTGTGTTCTGTGTGTGTGTTTAACTTGTTGAGTTTCAGAAAGCCAGGTCGGTGAAGAACAGGATGTAGACAGGACTTGCACAGCCTACTATAGCTATTTCTGCAAAGGGACTTTTCAAAAACAGAAGTGAAACTTTCCATCTGAGGAAACCCACCCCAACTCAACTCACATAAATATTTGAATCTGGCGAGTTGTTACAGTTAGCTGTCGGCAGACTCGCATTGCATTTATATAATTGACAGGAAAACTGTGACCCAGAGCTCTGTAATACTTCATTTGAGATTTATTAAATAATTTGATTTGAGTTACGTGTCTGATCTCCTCATTCAAAGAACATGCAGGACATTTAAAGTCCAACAATATGATCGTAGTTTTTATCACATATATTTTTATGCGCATGTTCAGCTCTGCAGTGATCGCTTTTATCCTGACCAGTTACAATGAATGGTCTGTTGCTGTGGGAAATTGTTTATATGGCGGAGGCTTGGTGCGGCACTTTTATTTGGTAAAGTTTGATCAACCAGCATACTCTAGGCCACCTGCGGATTTAAATTTCCCTAATATCGCAGATACAATTTATAATACTGTTCAGGAAACAACAGGCAATGTCAGCCAATGCCCCAAATTTAATTCTAGGTGATTTTAACCATTGTTCACTGGACAAAATTTTAAAATGTTTTTATAAATATGTGTCTTGCCCAACTAGAAACGGGAAGATTCTTGATCAGTGTTATAGCTCCATTAAAGGGGCCTATTAACCTGTCGTCCCCTCTGGGCTCTGCTGACCACAACTGCGTGCCTCTTATACCAGCGTATCCCACTTGCCTTCAGAGGGGGAAAGTGGATATAAGGCAAGGGAAGGTCTGGTCTGAAGAGGCTTCGCTGGCTCTTCAAGGCTGTTTGGACTGTACCTTGTGGGAGGAGTTTGTTAAATCCTTAAGGGACTTAGATGAATTGCCTGATGTGGTGAGCTTATGGGTTGCATATTGTGAGGACACTGCAATTCCTAAAAAAAAGTTGTCAAAATATACCCCAATAACAAGCCTTGGGTAAGTTAACAACTTAAAGATTTGTTGAAAAATAAAAAGCAGAAACAATCTTCAGGAATTGCATAGTAAGGAGATTAAATGTGAAATCAAAAGAGCTAAACACGACTATAAACTTAAAGTGGAGCATAAACTGAGTAATAATCTTCTAGGCTCAGCATGGGACAGTATTTAAATAATGGTTGGTCGAAATGATTAAACCAAAACTAAAGTAGCATTGTAAGTCTTTACCTCAGATATCTTTGGCCCAAGAACTGAATACATTTTTATTCTAGATTTGATAAGCATGATTTTAGTAATGAAATGATTGGCCAAAAACAGTTTTTAATGTCCCATCACCAGTCAGCTGTATGTTTTCCTGTACAAAGTTTTGCGAACACTCTTAAACATTGCAAAGCTAAAACAAGTCCGGGTCCATATAATATTGGCAGACAATGATTATAAACCCATAGTCCTTACGTCACTTGTGATGAAGTGTTTTGAAAAGCTGATCAAAAGTAAACTGTCATCTATGACGAACAGTAAGTTACTCAAAAAAAGTAATTAATTGCTAGTTACTAATTACATCTTCAATCATGTAATAAGATTACCTTACAAATTACTCTCTCCAAAAAAGTATTTAATTACGTATTAATAATTACTTTCTAAATCCTATTTAGTACATGATACAAGGATAGGCTTGAAATGGCTCAAATAAATAATATATAATAATAATAATAAGTTACATTTATATAGCGCTTTTCCAGTGCTCAAAGCGCTTTACATATGAATGGGGGAATCTCCTCAACCACCACCAATGTGCAACATCCACCTGGATGATGCGACGGCAGCCATATTGCGCCAGAACGCCCACCACACAGCAGCTTATTAGTGGAGAGGAGACCGAGTGATATAGCCAATTAGTATGAGGGATGATTAGTAGGCCAATGGGCAAGTTTGGCCAGGATGCCGGGGCACACCCCTACTCTTTTTCGAAGGACATCCTGGGATTTTTAATGACCACAGAGAGTCAGGACCTCGGTTTAACGTCTCATCCGAAGGACGGTGCTTTTTTGACAGTATAGTGTCCCCGTCACTATACTGGGGCATTAGGACCCACACAGACCACAGGGTGAGCACCCCCTGCTGGTCTCACTAACACCTCTACCAGCAGCAACCTGGTTTTCCCAGGTGGTCTCCCATCCAAGTACTAACCAGGCTCAGCCCTACTTAGCTTCAGTGGGCAAGCTGTCTTGGGCTACAGGGTGATATGGCTGCTGGTATAAAAGTACATCAATAATTCTGGTCCAACTTTAGGGTCCAATTCTCTCTATTAACTAACTATTAACTACTTTTGCCTCAATATACTCCAACTACTGCTTATTAATACTAAAGAAGTTGTTAATTTTAAGTATTGGTAGAAATGGGTAGGGTTAAGGATGTTAAAAAAGGTTTAGCAGAATCAGGTATTAATATGTGCTATTAATAAACAGCCAACATCTCATGCTAAATATAGCTGCAAGCAGCGATGCCGGGGTCAAGCCGAAAAGGGCACAGAATGAAGTATTGGTTGATGACCGTCATGATTTAAGATTTAAGAAGTTTTCAGTAGATTAAGGCAAATATAGCCATTTTTCAAATCTTGAGTGCTGTGTAGAAACAATGGGTTTTGCCTCAGGTCATGTTTGTGATGACACCCACCAAATTTAATATACATATGATTAAGCAATGTTGAGATATAGCCTCAAATGACTTGACCACTAGGGGGCACTGCACTAAAACAATAGATGGTGCCTCAGGTCACGATTGTGAAGACACCCACCAAATTTGGTGTACATACGATTAAGCAATGTGGAGATATAGCCTCAAATGACTTGACCACTAGGGGGCACTGCATCGAAACAATAGATGGTTCCTCAGGTCATGATTGTGATGACATCCACCAAATTTGATATACATACGATTAAGCAATGTTGAGATATAGCCTCAAATGACTTGACCACGAGGGGGCACTGCCCCGAAACAACAGATGGTGCCTCAGGTCATGATTGTGATGACACCCACCAAATTTGATATACATACAATTAAGCAATGTTGATATATAGCCTCAAATGACTTGACCACTAGGAGGCACTGCACCGATACAATAGATTGTGCATCAGGTCATGATTGTGATGACACCCACCAAATTTGGTGTACACATGATTAAGCAATGTGGAGATATGGCCTCAAATGACTTGACCACTAGGTGGCACTGCACCGAAACAATAGATGATGCCTTGGGTCATGATTGTGATGACACCCACAAAATTTTATATACATATGATTAAGCAATGTTGAAATATATCCTCAAATGACTTGACCACTGGGGGCACTGCACCGAAACAATATGGTGCCTCAGGTCATGATTCTGATGACAAATCCAAATTTGGTGTACATACGATAAAGTGATCTGGAGATAAAGCCTCAAAACTCTTAACCAGTAGGGGCACTGAAAAGTTTACAAGGGCTTTCAAAAAATGTCACTGATGAACTAGGTGGTGCTGTAACAAAACATTCCATACACCCTCAGTTCATGACATTTACAAGTTGTGAAACATTCACCTATTCATACAGTGTCAGCCACACAAGAGCCATCCAGCTCATCGGGAGCATTTGGGCTTAGATGTCTCACTCATCACTTGGTCAGGTGGAGCTGGGGTTTGAACCACCAACCTTCCGATTTGTGGACAACCTACACTAACCACTGAACCACTGCCAATACACACATCAATGTGCAAAACCTTTGCAAAGATATAGCCTCAAATCCATTTTCGTGCTCGCCATTATATTTGTTGATGTGCTATACAACAACTGACAAAAACTTTTTCTCTAGAGTCTAGATTGTGTGTACCAAATCCAAGCCAATCAAACGAACGCTGTAGGAGGAGTTTTGAAAAAGTTGGTATGCTTTGTTATTGAAAATGGCAGACAGAAAAGTTTTGATATCATTTGACTCGGCATGCCTCAAGGAATCTAACAATAGCACTTTCATGAATTTAGACTCAATTTTGCAGTAGTTATAAGCAAAAAAAATCACTTTTCAATGACTGTTATGACATATAACTCATGGACATTTTGACACTTGGTCAGGTGGAGCTGGGGTTTGAACCACCAACCTTCCGATTTGTAGACAACCACCACTAACCCCTGAACCACTGAACCACTGCCAATGTGCAAAACTTTTGCGAAGATATAGCCGGAAATCCATTGCAGCATGCTCATCAACATGCTCAAACTAGGTGGCGCTGTACCGAAACTGTGCACGCACCCTCAGGTCATGACTGCCATCAAAACTACCAAATCTCATGTGAATATGTTTAACTTTGGCGAAGATACTGCCTCAAATCCGTTTGTTCCCACTCTGCGTAAAATTTGTTGACGCGGTGTACGGAAATGGATTGGCGAATCGACACGAATTCCATAACTTTTTGCCATGAGTGTCTGTAGATGCTACACACCCATTCTTTACGCAAATTGGACAAAAGCTCTATGACGAGTTCGAAAAAGTAGGTTTTACAAACAATTCAAAATATCGAAATAATTAGCATGACGGAAATGATGTCATATGCTGCAATCGAATTGGCATGAGCCAAGGAATCAGAAGAAACAAGAATTGCGTTTCTATGACGTACGGGTCAGCAGTTATAACCAAAAATGTAAATGAAAATTTGGACTGTTGGTGGCGCTATCGGGTTTGACATAGACACTCCAAATTTGGTGTGGGGACTATTTGGAATGTCCTCTTTGAGTGTGCCAAATTTCATAACTTTCCTACAAAAAAAGTTAAAATTCAAAATGGCCGACCCCCAAAATGGCCGACCGAAAACCTTTTGGTATCGTTTGACTCGGCATGCCTCAAGGAATCTAACAATAGCACTTTTATAATTTTAGACTCAAGTTTGCAGTAGTTATAAGCAAAAATAGCCATTTTTCAAATCTCGTGAACACTAGGTGGCGCTGTGATGAAACTGGGCATGGACCCTCAGGTCGTGACTGCCATCAAAACTACCAAGTTTCGTATGAATACGCTTAACTTTGGTAAAGATACAGCCTCAAATCCGTTTTTTCGCGCTCTACGTAAAATTCATTGACGCGTTATACGGTAACGGATTGGTGAATCAACACGAATTCCATAACTTTTTGCCATGAGTGTCTCTAGATGCTACACACCCATTCTTTACGCAAATTGGACAAAAGCTCTAGGACGAGTTCGAAAAAGTAGGTTTTACAAACAATTCAAAATATCGAAGTAATTAGCATAACGGAAATGACGTCATATGGTGCAATCGAATCGGCATGAGCCAAGGAATCAGAAGAAACAAGAATTGCGTTTCTATGACGTACGGGTCAGCAGTTATAACCAAAAATGTAAGTGACAATTTGGACTGTTGGTGGCGCTATTGGGTTTGACATAGACACTCCAAATTTGGTGTGGTGACTATTTGGAATGTCCTCTATGAGTGTGCCAAATTTCATAACTTTCCTACTATGGGCTGCCATAGACGCAATGGCGGAAGAAGAAGAATAATAGATAAATATAGCTGCAAGCAGCAATCACCGGGGTCAAGCCAAAAAGGGCACAGCAGAAAGTAAAGTTGACTTCGGATGAGCAGTTTAAAGTACCTAGGAAAATCTCTTGATTTCAGAAAAACAATATAACAGTTATCAGCAAAAAAGCTGTTCTCATTTAGTGAAATCTCTCCCTCTCTTTCGTCGAGCATTGATAACTAGAACACTGACGTAAAAATGAGTGGTGCTTCTAGTGGCAATACTCAGCTCACAAAATGTTACAGTGGTGTTAATGAGTCAAAAGAGCCCACCCCCATGTCTCTGCGATGTTCTGATGCAGAGAAAAAGCTCTTGCAAAAACAGTTGATAACGTATTCTCATTGGTTGCTAGAGAGTAAATGGACATCCACTAGTGATTATAGTCAAAGCCATGAAAGGAATAATCCATGATGACTCATGGTTTTAGATGTGTTGTTGCAGTAGTTTTAGGCAAAAAAATGCCATATTCTATCTCAAAACCAGTAGGTGGCGCAATGACAAAATTGTGCATGCAACCTCAGGTCATAACTGTGTTACATCTAGCTAGTTTTATGACTATACACTTTAGTTTAGTGAAGAAACAGTTGTATGACCATAGGGTGGCTTGATTTCAAAGGTTTTGTTAAATTATAAGGCCAACTAGTGGTGCAACCATACAATTATTTTTGTGTAGCCTCAGACTGTGGTCGTACATCAGCGTATCAAATATGGTGAAAAAATCTCTTTGCGTTACGAAGTTATAACCATTTATGTGTAAAAACACAAAATTTAAAGGTAATTTTTCGTTTTTTGCAATTTTCAGCCATTTCTGATGAAAATTTTAATACAATGCCAATAGAACTTTTTGTTCAGAAGATAATGCAATATTCTTCCTATGATGTTTTCGAGTTGATCAGAATTACGCTCGCGGAGATATTCGCGCGTGTTTTTTAAGTGCTGTTTTGCTGCGCAGGGCTAACCGTAAGGCGAAATCTGGCATGTTTGGTAACGTTGGACTCGGCAACTTTTCTGGACTTCAGCGAAACAAGTCCCGTGAAAAAACACAGATCAGAGCCAAAGTTATAAGCATGTACAACATTCGTATGACCACTAGGTGGTGCTGTGACGAAAGTCTGCATGCCCCCTCAGATCCTCACTGGCATCACAACTACCAAGTTTGGCGTCAATAGACATAAGATTGGTGAAGATACACACTAAAACCTGTTTTTTTGGGCTCTACGTAAAATTTGTTGACGCGTTATACGAAAACGGAATGGTTTATCACAATTCTTTTAATAACTTTTTGCCCTGAGTGTCTCTAAATGCTACATACCGTTTTTCATGGCAATTGGGCAAAAGCTCTAGGACAAATTCGCAAAAGTAGGTTTTATGAATAAATCAAAATGGCGGAAAATTTTTCATGACGGAAAATGACGTCATAGGGTCCAATCGAATCGTCTTGAGCCAAGGAATCAGAGGATACAAGAATTTAGTGTCTAGGACTTACGGATCAGAAGTTATAAGCAAATACATAAGTGCAAATTTGGACTGTTGGTGGCGCTAGCGGGTTATAGATACAGACTTCAAATTTGCTGTGGAGACTTTTTGGACAGTCCTCTATCAGTGTACCAAATTTTATAACTTTCCTATGTACGCTGCTATAGGCTGCCATAGACCGCAATGGTGGAGGAAGAAAAAGAAAAAGAAAAAGAAAAAAAAGAAAAAGAAAACTAACAGATACAATAGGGGTCTTCGCCCATTCTGGGCTTGACCCCTAATAAATATAGCTGCAAGCAATCACCGGGGTCAAGCCGAAAAGGGCACAGCAGAAAGTAAAGTTGACTTCGGATGAGCAGTTTAAAGAACCTAGGAAAATCTCTTGATTTCAGATAAAACAATATAATAGTTATCAGCAAAAAAAGCTGTGTTCTCATTTAGTGAAATCTCTCCCTCTCTTTCGACGAGCATTGATAACTAGAACACTGAAGTAAAAATGAGTGGTGCTTGCAGTGGCAATACTCAGCTCACAAAATGTTACAGTGGTGTTAATGAGTCAAAAGAGCCCACCCCCGTGTCTCTACGATGTTCTGACGCAGAGATATAGCTCTTGCAAAAACGGTTGATAAGGTATTCTCATTGGTTGCAAGGGAGTGAATTGGCAACCATCAGTGATTATAGTCAAAGCCATGAAAGGAATAATCCATGATGACTCATGGTTTTAGATGTGTTGTTGCAGTAGTTTTAGGCAAAAAATGCCATGTTCTATGTCAAAACCAGTAGGTGGCGCAATGAAGAAATTTGTGCATGCAACCTCAGGTCATAACTATGTTACATCTAGCTAGTTTTATGACTATACACTTTAGTTTAGTGAAGAAACAGTTGTATGACCATAGGGTGGCTTGATTTCAAATGTTTTGTTCAATTATAAGGCCAACTAGTGGTGCAAGCATACAATTTTTTTTGTGTAGCCTCAGACTGTGGTCTTACATCAACTTATTAAATATGGTGAAAAAATCTCTTTGCGTTACGAAGTTATAACCATTTATGTGTTAAAACACAAAATTTAAAGGTAATTTTTCGTTTTTTGCAATTTTCGGCCATTTCTGATAAAAATTTTAATATAACGCCAATAGAACGTTTTGTTCAGAAGGTAATGCAATGTTCTTCCTATGGTGTTTTCGAGTCGATCGGAATAACGCTCGCGGAGATATTCGCGCATGTTTTTTAAGTGTTGTTTTGCTGCGCAGGGCTAACCGTAAGGCGAAATCTGGCATGTTTGGTATCGTTGGACTCGGCGACTATTCAGGACTTCTAAAAATCAAGTCCCGTCAAAATACGTAGATCACAGCCAAAGTTATAGGTGTAAAAAACATCTGTCTGGCCACTAGGTGGCGCTGCGACGAAACTGTGCATGCACACTCAGTTCCTGACTGGCATCACAAGTACCAAGTGTCGTGTCAATAGGCCAAAGTTTGACGAAGATACAGCCTAAAATCTGTTTTTTTGCGCTCTACGTAAAATTTGTTGACGTGGTTTACGGAAACGGATGGACGAATTGACATGAATTCCATAACTTTTTGCCGTGAGGGTCTGTAGATGCTACATACCAATTTTCGTGGAAATCGGGCAAAAGCTCTAGGACGAGTTCGAAAAAGTAGGTTTTACGAATAATTCAAAATTGCGGAAATTTTTTTTATGACGGAAAATAACGTCATAGGGTCAAATCGAATCGTCTTGAGCCAAGGAATCAGAAGAAACAAGAATTTCGTTTCTAGGACCTACGGATCAGAAGTTATAAGCAAAAACATAAGTGCAACTTTGGACTGTTGGTGGCGCTAGAGGGTTAGAGATAGAGACTCCAAATTTGCTGTGGGGACACATTGGACTGTCCTTTATCAGTGTGCCAAATTTCATAACTTTCCTACGTACGGTTCTATGGGCTGCCATAGACCGCAATGGCGGAAGAAGAACCAGAATAACTAATAATAAGAAAACTAACAAATACAATAGGGGTCTTCGCCCCTTCGGGGCTTGACCCCTAATAATAATAATAAGAAAACTAACAATCCCAATAGGGGTCTCGCCCATTCTGGGCTTGACCCCTAATAATCAACCAGTTAATAGTGAGAATTGTAAACTTAAACCATGTTAAATTCACTATTGTATTATAGTATACATAATTGTTTTAGAGTCCATACACAGTATTTAGTCACATCAGAAGTAACTGTAAATATAGCTGCAAGCAGCAATGCCGGGGTCAAGCCAAAAAGGGCACATAAGAAAGTAAAGTTGAATTCGGATGAGCAGTTTAAAGAACCTGGGAAAATCTCTTGATTTCAGACTAAATAATATAACAGTTATCAGCTAAAAAGCTGTGTTTTCATTCAGTGTCATCTCTCCCTCTCTTTCGTCGAGCATTGATAACTAGAACACTGACGTAAAAATGAGTGGTGCTTCTAGTGGCAATACTCAGCTCACAAAATGTTACAGTGGTGTTAATGAGTCAAAAGAGCCCACCCCCATGTCTCTGCGATGTTCTGATGCAGAGAAAAAGCTCTTGCAAAAACAGTTGATAACGTATTCTCATTGGTTGCTAGAGAGTAAATGGACATCCACTAGTGATTATAGTCAAAGCCATGAAAGGAATAATCCATGATGACTCATGGTTTTAGATGTGTTGTTGCAGTAGTTTTAGGCAAAAAATGCGTTATTCTATCTCAAAACCAGTAGGTGGCGCAATGACAAAATTGTGCATGCAACCTCAGGTCATAACTGTGTTACATCTAGCTAGTTTTATGACTATACACTTTAGATTAGTGAAGAAACAGTTGTATGACCATAGGGTGGCTTGATTTCAAAGGTTTTGTTAAATTATAAGGCCAACTAGTGGTGCAACCATACAATTTTTTTTGTGTAGCCTCAGACTGTGGTCGTACATCAGCGTATCAAATATGGTGAAAAAATCTCTTTGCGTTACGAAGTTATAGCCATTTATGTGTAAAAACACCAAATTTAAAGGTAATTTTTCGTTTTTTGCAATTTTCAGCCATTTCTGATGAAAATTTTAATACAATGCCAATAGAACTTTTTGTTCAGAAGGTAATGCAATATTCTTCCTATGATGTTTTCGAGTCGATCAGAATTACGCTCGCGGAGATATTCGCGCGTGTTTTTTAAGTGCTATTTTGCCGCGCAGGGTTAACCGTAAGGCCAATTCTGGCATGTTTGGTATCGTTGGACTCGGCAACTATTCAGGACTCCAAGGAAACAAGTCCCATGAAAATACGTCGATCACAGCCAAAGTTATAGGTGTGTAAAACATTCGTCTTACCACTAGGTGGCGCTGCGACGAAACTGGGCATGCGCTCTCAGTTCCTGACTGGCATCACAAGTACCAAGTGTCGTTTCAATAGGCTTAAGTTTGGCGAAGATACAGCCTCAAATCCGTTTTTTTGCACTCTACGTAAAATATGTTGACGCGGTTTACGCAAACAGATTGGCGAATCGACATGAATTCCATAACTTTTTGCCGTGAGGGTCTGTAGATGCTACATACCGATTTTCGTGGAAATCGGGCAAAAGCTCTAGGACGAGTTCGCAAAAGTAGGTTTTACGAATAATTCAAAATGGCGGGAAAATTTTCATGACGGAAAATTACGTCATAGGGTCCAGTCGAATCGTCTTGAGCCAAGGAATCAGAGGAAACAAGAATTTCGTTTCTAGGACTTACGGATCAGAAGTTATAAGCAAAAACGTAAGTGCAACTTTGGACTGTTGGTGGCGCTAGCGGGTTTGAGATAGAGACTCCAAATTTGCTATGGGGACACATTGGACTGTCCTTTATCAGTGTGCCAAATTTCATAACTTTCCTACGTACGGTTCTATGGGCTGCCATAGACCGCAATGGCGGAAGAAGAAGAAGAAGAAGAAGCAGAATAATTATTATAATAAATATAGCTGCAAGCAGCAATACCGGGGTCAAGCCGTAAAGGGCACAGAAGGGTGTAAAGTTGAGTTTGGATAAGAGTACTAAAGAACCTAGGTAAACCTCATGATTTTAAATGAAAAAACCGCAAAAGTAATCTACAAAAATAATCTATGTTATTGACAATCATTCAACATTAGAGCACAAAAGGACATGTAAGTGATGTTTGCAGTGGCATAACATGGGTCACAACATGTTACAACAAGTTAAATCAGTCAAAAGAGACCATCCTCATGTCTCTACGATGTTCTGATGCAGAGAAAAAGCTCTTTCAAAACGGTTCATAAGGTATTCTCATTGGTTGCTAGAGAGTAAATTCACATCCACCAGTGATTATAGACCAAGCCATATGAAATGAAGAATCCATGATGACTCATAGTTTTAGATGTGTTTTTGCAGTAGTTTTAGGCAAATATAGCTATTTTCTATCTCCAAACCACTAGGTGGCGCTATGACAGAATCGTGCATGCAACCTCAGGTCATGACTGCGTTACATCTAGCTAGTTTCATGACTAAACACTTTAGTTCAGCAAAGAAATAGTTGTATGACCATAGGGCTTGCTTGATATGAAAGATTTTGTTCAATTATAGGGCCACCTAGTGGTTCAGGCATACCAATTTTTTTGTGTGGCCTCAGACTCTGCTCATACATCAGCGTATCAAATCTGGTGAAAAAATCTCTTTTCGTTGCGAAGTTATAACCATTTATATGTAAAAAACACAAAATGTAAAGGTAATTTTTCGTTTTTTGCAATTTTCGGCCATTTCTGATGAAAATTTTAATATAACGCCAATAGAGTTTTTTGTTCAGAAGGTAATGCAATGTTCTTCCTATGGCATTTTCGAGTTGATCGGAATAACGCTCGCGGAGATATTCGCGCATGTTTTTTAAGTGCTATTTTGCCGCGCAGGGTTAACCGTAAAGCGAATTCTGGCATGTTTGGTATCGTTGGACTCGGAAACTATTCAGAACTCCAAAGAAACAAGTCCCGTGAAAATATGTCAATCGGAGCCAAAGTTATAGGCGTTTAAAGCATAAGTCTGACCACTAGGTGGCGCTGTGACGAAACTCTGCATGCACCCTAAGTTCCTGACTCGCATCACAAGTACCAAGTATCGTGTCAATAGGCTTAAGTTTGCCGAAGATACAGCCTCAAATCCGTTTTTTTGCGCTCTACGTAAAATTCGTTGACGTGGTTTACGAAAACAGATTGACGAATTGACATGAATTCCATAACTTTTTGCCGTGAGGGTCTGTAGATGCTACATACCGATTTTTGTTGAAATCGGGCAAAAGCTCTAGGACGAGTTCGCAAAAGTAGATTTTACGAATAATTCAAAATGGCGGAAAAAATTTCATGACGGAAAATGACGTCATAGGGTCCAATCGAATCGTCTTAAGCCAAGGAATCAGAGGAAGCAAGAATTTTGTTTCTAGGACTTACGGATCAGAAGTTATAAGCAAAAACATAAGTGCAACTTTGGACTGTTGGTGGCGCTAGCGGGTTAGAGATAGAGACTCCAAATTTGCTATGGGGACACATTGGACTGTCCTTTATCAGTGTGCCAAATTTCATAACTTTCCTACGTACGGTTCTATGGGCTGCCATAGACCGCAATGGCGGAAGAAGAAACGGAAGAAGAATAACTAATAATAAATATAGCTGCAAGCAGCAATACCGGGGTCAAGCCGAAAGGGGCACAGAAGGGTGTAAAGTTGAGTTTGGATAAGGAAACTAAAGAACCTATGTAAACCTCATGATGTCAAATGAAAAAAACACAAAAGTTATCAACAAAAATAATCTATGTTCTTGTCTACTGCAATCGTCCTTCTGTTATTGACAATCATGGAACATTAGAGCACTGAAGGACATGTGAGTGATGTTTGCAGTGGCATAAAACACAACATGTCACAACATGTTAGAACAAGTTAAATCAGTCAAAAGAGACCATCCCCATGTCTCTACGATGTTCTGATGCAGAGTAAAAGCTCTTTCAAAACAGTTGATAAGGTATTCTCATTGGTTGCTAAAGAGTAAATTCACATTCACCACTGATTATAGTCCAAGCCATATGAAATGAAGAATCCATGATGACTCATGGTTTTAGATGTGTTGTTGCAGTAGTTTTAGGAAAATATAGCGATTTTCTATCTCCAAACCACTAGGAGGCGCTATGACAGAATCGTGCATGCATCCTCAGGTCATGACTGCGTTACATCTAGCTAGTTTCATGACTATACACTTTAGTTCAGCAAAGAAGTAGTTGTATGACCATAGGGCTTGCTTGATATGAAAGATTTTGTTCAATTATAGGGCCACCTAGTGGTTCAGGCATACCAATTTATTTGTGTGGCCTCAGACTCTGCTCATACATCAGCGTATCAAATCTGGTGAAAAAATCTCTTTTCGTTGCGAAGTTATAACCATTTATGTGTAAAAAACACAAAATTTAAAGGTAATTTTTCGTTTTTTGCAATTTTCGGCCATTTCTGATGAAAATTTTAATATAACGCCAATAGAACTTTTTGTTCAGAAGGTAATGCAATGTTCTTCCTATGGTGTTTTCGAGTCGATCGGAATAACGCTCGCGGAGATATTCGCGCATGTTTTTTAAGTGCTGTTTTGCTGCGCAGGGCTAACCGTAAGGCGAAATCTGGCATGTTTGGTATCGTTTGACTCGGCGTCTACTCAGGACTCCTAAAAATCAAGTCCCGTCAAAATACGTTGATCGCAGCCAAAGTTATAGGTGTATAAAAAATCTGTCTGGCCACTAGGTGGCGCTGCGACGAAACTGTGCATGCACACTCAGTTCCTGACTGGCATAACAAGTACCAAGTGTCGTGTCAATAGGCCTAAGTTTGACGAAGTTACAGCCTAAAATCTGTTTTTTTGCGCTCTACGTAAAATTTGTTGACGTACTATACGACAACGGATTGGTTTATCAAAATTCTTTTAATAACTTTTTGCCGTGAGGGTTTCCAGATGCTACATACCAATTTTCGCGGCAATCGGGTAAAAACTCTAGGACGAGTTCGCAAAAGTAGGTTTTACGAATAATTCAAAATGGCGGAAAAATTTTCATGACGGAAAATGACGTCATAGGGTCCAATCGAATCGCCTTGAGCCAAGGAATCAGAGGATTTCGTTTCTAGGACTTACGGATCAGAAGTTATAAGCAAAAACATAAGTTCAACTTTGGACTGTTGGTGGCGCTAGCGGGTTAGAGATAGAGACTCCAAATTTGCTGTGGGGACACATTGGACTGTCCTTTATCAGTGTGCCAAATTTCATAGCTTTCCTACGTACGGTTCTATGGGCTGCCATAGACCGCAATGGCGGAAGAAGAATAACTAATAATAAATATAGCTGCAAGCAGCGATACCGGGGTCAAGCCAAACATGGCAAAAAATGATTCATACGTGATGACTGTCATGATTTAAGATCTAAGTTTGCATTAGTTTTATGAAAAAAAGCAATTGTTTCGTATCTTGAGACCACTAGGTGGCACTGTGCTGAAAGAATAGATGGTGCCTCAGGTCATGACTGTGATGACACATACCAAATTTAGTGTAAATACAATAAAACGATCCGGAGATATAGCCTTAAATGACTTGACCACTAGGGGGCACTGACCAAAAAATAAATTGTGACTCAGGTCTTGATTGTGATGACACCCACCAAATTTGGTGTAAATACAATAAAGAGATGCAGAGATATAGCCTTAAATGACTTGACCACTAGGGGGCACTGACCAAAAAATAAATTGTGACTCAGGTCTTGATTGTGATGACACCCACCAAATTTGGTTTAAATACGATAAAGAGATGCAGAGATATAGCTTCAAATCTCTTGACCACTAGGGGGCACCGGAAAGTTTACAAGTCCTCCCAGAACATGTTGCTGAGGAACCATACCAAGTTTCATAACAATACACAATTGCGTTTCTGAAATACTTGAACTTAAAGAAAAATTCAAAATGGCCGACACACAAAATGGCCGACCAAAAACCATTTGGTATTGTTTGACTCGCCATGGCTCACGAAATCTAACAAGACCAGTCTCATAATTTTACATTCAAATTTGCAGTAGTTATAAGCAAAAATAGACATTTTTTATATCTCGTGACCAGTAGGGGGCAGTGTGACGAAATGGTGCATGCACCCTCAGGTCATCACTGTTATGACATATACCAAGTCTCATATTAATACGCAAAAGTTTTGCGAAGATACAGGCTCAAACACATTTTGGCGTGCTCGCCCTCGCATTCTTTGATGCGTTATACGAGAACGGATAGGTCTAACGAAAATCTTTTGATAACTTTTTGTCTAGAGTGTCTCTAGATGATGCATACCAAAAATCAAGCCAATCACACAAGCGCTTTAGGAGGAGTTCGAAAAAGTAGGTGTTCAATATAATTCAAAATGGCCGACAGGAAGTAGGTTTGACTCAGACATATTTGGTACAGTCGGACTCAGCATGAGCCAAGGAATCAATAGAGTGAAGTCTTATGTCATAGTGGCAATTTAATCAAATGACATAAATATAAAAAAAAAAAAATTACATATCCTGACCACTAGGTGGCGCCGTCCTAAAGATTAATAAGTGCGCTCAGAACATGTCACTGATGAACCATGCCAAATTTCGTAGCGATACACCATTCTGTTTGTGAAATACTGAACTTAATGAGAAAATTCAAAATGGCCGACACCCAAAATTGCAGACCGAAAATCGTTAGGTATCGTTTGACTCGGCATGCCTCAAGGAATCTAACAAGACCACCTTCATGATTTTAGACTCAAGTTTGAAGTAGTTATAAGCGAAAATAGGCATTTTTCGAATCTCGTGACCACTAGGTGGCGCTGTGACGAAACGTTGCAGGCACCCTCAGGTCATGACTGTAATGGCATATACCAAGTTTCGTGTCGATACAATAAAGTTTTGCGAAGATAAGGCCTCACGTCCGTTTTGGCGTGCTCGCCGCCATATATGTTGTCAATTTATATGAGAACGCATTGGTCTATCAAAAAGCTTTTGATAACTTTTTGTCTTGGGTGTCTCTAGATGCTACATGCCAAAGGACATGCAAATCGGACAAATGGTCTAGGAGGAGTTCGAAAAAGTAGGTTTTACGAAAAATTCAAAATGGCGGAAAGATGTGCATGACACAAATGACATCAATGTGTGCATTTGAATCATCATGAGCCAAGGATTCAGAGGAAACAAGAATTTAGTTTCTAGGACTCACGGGTCAGAAGTTATGAGCATGAACATAAGTGGATTTTTGGACTGTTGGTGGCGCTAGAGGGTTTGAGTCAGACACACCAATGTTGCTATAGTAACTTCTAAGACCGTCCTCTACATGTGTGCCAAATTTCATAACTTTCCTATGTACGGTTCTATGGGCTGCCATTGACTTCAATGGCGGAAGAACAAGAAGAAGAAATATAGCTGCAAGCAGCGATACCGGGGTCAAGCCAAACATGGCAAAAAATGATTCATACGTGATGACTGCCAAGATTTAACATCTAAGTTTGCATTAGTTTTATGAAATAAAGCAATTTTTTCGTATCTTGAGACCACTAGGTGGCACTGTGCCGAAAGAATAGTTGGTGCCTCAGGTCATGACTGTGATGACACATACCAAATTTAGTGTAAATACAATAATGCGATACGGAGATATAGCCTTAAATGACTTGACCACTAGGGGGCACTGACCAAAAAATAAATTGTGACTCAGGTCTTGATTGTGATGACACCCACCAAATTTGGTGTGAATACAATAAAGAGATGCAGAGATATAGCCTTAAATGACTTGACCACTAGGGGGCACTGACCAAAAAATACATTGTGACTCAGGTCTTGATTGTGATGACACCCACCAAATTTGGTGTAAATACGATAAAGAGATGCAGAAATATAGCTTCAAATCTCTTGACCACTAGGGGGCACCGAAAAGTTTACAAGTCCTCCCAGAACATGTTGCTGATGAACCATGCCAAGTTTCATAACAATACGCAATTGCGTTTCTGAAATACTTGAACTTAAAGAAAAATTCAAAATGGCCGACACACAAAATGGACGACCAAAAACCATTTGGTATCGTTTGACTCGACATGCCTCACGAATTCTAACAAGACCAGTCTCATAATTTTACATTCAAATTTGCAGTAGTTATAAGCAAAAATAGAATTTTTTTATATCTCGTGACCAGTAGGGGGCAGTGTGACGAAATAGTGCATGCACCCTCAGGTCATCACTGTTATGACATATACCAAGTCTCATATTAATACGCAAAAGTTTTGCGAAGATACAGGCTCAAAGACATTTTGGCGTGCTCGCCCTCGCATTCTTTGATGCGTTATACGACAACGGATAGGTCTACCGAAAATCTTTTGATAAATTTTTGTCTAGAGTGTCTCTAGATGATGCATACCAAAAATCAAGCCAATCACACAAGCGCTCTAGGAGGAGTTCGAAAAAGTAGGTGTTCAATATAATTCAAAATGGCCGACAGGAAGTAGGTTTGACTCAGACATATTTGGTACAGTCGGACTCAGCATGAGCCAAGGAATTAATAGAGTGAAGTCTTATGTCATAGTGGCAATTTAATCAAATGACAAAGATTTAAAAACATTTTTTTACATATCCTGACCACTAGGTGGCGCCATCCTAAAGATTTATAGGTGCGCTCAGAACATGTCACTGATGAACCATGCCAAATTTCGTAGCGATACGCCATTCTGTTTGTGAAATACTGAACTTAATGAGAAAATTCAAAATGGCCGACACCCAAAATGGCCGACCGAAAACCGTTTGGTATCGTTTGACTCGGCATGCCTCAAGGAATCTAACAAGACCACCTTCATGATTTTAGACTCAAGTTTGAAGTAGTTATAAGCGAAAATAGGCATTTTTCGAATCTCGTGACCACTAGGTGGCGCTGTGACGAAACGTTGCAGGCACCCTCAGGTCATGACTGTAATGACATATACCAAGTTTCGTGTCGATACAATAAAGTTTTGCGAAGATAAGGCCTCACGTCCGTTTTGGCGTGCTCGCCGCCATATATGTTGTCAATTTATATGAGAACGCATTGGTCTATCAAAAAGCTTTTGATAACTTTTTGTCTTGGGTGTCTCTAGATGCTACATACCAAAGGACATGCAAATCGGACAAACGGTCTAGGAGGAGTTCGAAAAAGTAGGTTTTACGAAAAATTCAAAATGGCGGAAAGATGTGCATGACACAAATGACATCAATGTGTGCATTTGAATCATCATGAGCCAAGGATTCAGAGGAAACAAGAATTTAGTTTCTAGGACTCACGGGTCAGAAGTTATGAGCATGAACATAAGTGGATGTTTGGACTGTTGGTGGCGCTAGAGGGTTTGAGTCAGATACACCAATGTTGCTATAGTAACTTCTAAGACCGTCCTCTACATGTGTGCCAAATTTCATAACTTTCCTATGTACGGTTCTATGGGCTGCCATTGACTTCAATGGCGGAAGAACAAGAAGAAGATTAACAAGAAATCTAACAAGACCAGTCTCATAATTTTACATTCAAGTTTGCAATAGTTATAAGCAAAAGTAGACATTTTTTATATCTCGTGACCAGTAGGGGGCAGTGTGACGAAATGGTGCATGCACCCTCAGGTCATCACTGGTATGACATATACCAAGTCTCATATTAATACGCAAAAGTTTTGCGAAGATACAGGCTCAAACACATTTTGGCGTGCTCGCCCTCGCATTCTTTGATGCGTTATACGACAACGGATAGGTCTACCGAAAAGCTTTTGATAACTTTTTGTCTAGAGTGTCTCTAGACGATGCATACCAAAAATCAAGCCAATCACACGAGCGCTCTAGGAGGAGTTCGAAAAAGTAGGTGTTCAATATAATTGAAAATGGCCGACAGGAAGTAGGTTTGACTCAGACATATTTGGTACAGTCAGACTCAGCATGAGCCAAGGAATCAATAGAGTGAAGTCTTATGTCAGTGTGGCAATTTAATCAAATGATATAAAGATTTTAAACAATTTATTTACATATCCTGACCACTAGGTGGCGCTGTCTTAAAGATTTATAGGTGCGCTCAGAACATGTCACTGATGAACCATGCCAAGTTTCGTAGCGATACGCCATTCTGTTTGTGAAATACTGAACTTAATGAGAAAATTCAAAATGGCCGACACCCAAAATGGCCGACCGAAAACCGTTTGGTATCGTTTGACTCGGCATGCCTCAAGGAATCTTACAAGACCACCTTCATGATTTTAGACTCAAGTTTGAAGTAGTTATAAGCGAAAATAAGCATTTTTCGAATCTCGTGACCACTAGGTGGCGCTGTGACGAAACGTTGCAGGCACCCTCAGGTCATGACTGTAATGACATATACCAAGTTTCGTGTCGATACAATAAAGTTTTGCGAAGATACGGCCACACGTCCGTTTTGGCGTGCTCGCCGCCATATATGTTGTGAATTTATACGAGAACGCATTGGTCTATCAAAAAGCTTTTGATAACTTTTTGTCTGGGGTGTCTCTAGATGCTACATACCAAAGGACATGCAAATCGGACGGACGGTCTAGGAGGAGTTCGAAAAAGTAGGTTTTACGGAAAATTCAAAATGGCGGAAAGATGTGCATGACACAAATGACATCAACATATGCAACTGAATCATCATGAGCCAAGGATTCAGAGGAAACAAGAATTTATTTTCTAGGACTCACGGGTCACAAGTTGTGAGCATGAACATAAGTGGATTTTTGGACTGTTGGTGGCGCTAGAGGGTTTGAGTCAGACACACCAATGTTGCTATAGTAACTTCTGTGACTGTCCTCTACATGTGTGCCAAATTTCATAACTTTCCTATGTACGGTTCTATGGGCTGCCATTGACTTTTGGGTGGAAGAACGAGGAACAAGAATAACAATAATAATAATAATAATAATAATAAGAAAACTAACAATAACAATAGGGTTCTACGCCCCTTCGGGGCTTGACCCCTAATAATATATAATAATAATAATAATAACAAGAAGAAGATTAATAATAATAATAATAAGAAAACTAACAATAACAATAGGTGTCTACGCCACTTCGTGGCTTGACCCCTAATAAGAAAACTAACAATAACAATAGGGTTCTACGCCCCTTCGGGGCTTGACCCCTAATAATAAGAAAAAGAAAACTAACAGATACAATAGGGGTCTTCGCCCATTCTGGGCTTGACCCCTAATAATAAGAAAACTAACAAATACAATAGGGGTCTTCGCCCCTTCGGGGCTTGACCCCTAATAATAAGAAAACTAACAAATACAATAGGGGTCTTCGCCCCTTCGGGGCTTGACCCCTAATTAGATTTTAGAACAGCAAATTGCCCCATTGGGGACAAATAAAGAACTTTGATGCAAAGGGGTATCCGTGGCACAGGCAATGGTCAAACAATAACAGGCAGTACAATCCAGGCAGACAAAATAAAGGGGCAATCCAAAAGGCATAAACACAAGATAACAGGCAATAGCCACAACAGGTAATCAGAATACAATGTAGAAAAACGCTTTTGCATCGTGGCTTTGGAGTGAGCGTGCTTATGAAGGAATGGAACAGGTAGTCATGAATGAATGACTTTGGTGACGGCTCCCTCTGCTGGCGTGGTGTTACAACATTCTCTGCAATCCCAACCAAACATCTGCGTAACTAATGAACAAAATTCTTTCATCATTAACCCGCAGGAAAAAACAACCCACGGAGACAGTTAAAACAATCTGAACTTGAAAAAAACAGATGACTTGGCAACCGCACCAAGCGCACAACATCTCTCGTCCAATTCACACTTTATCTCTGGATAAATGTACAAACTCAAAGTTGAGTTAGAGAAAGTTGTTCTTAAGATGTTTTAGATGTAGGCAAAGAAATTTTTTTCAAAAGGCACGCCGCAATTTTATTACTTTATGGAGCCTCGTGTTATGAAAGTACACATGAACGCTGCAGAATGTACAGCTCGTAACCCCATTAGCTTAATAATGCGTGATACCCTTGCCTTGCTATTGCATGTTTACATGCATACTTTTTACCTGATGATCGGATCACAGATCAGAGTACACCACTTCTTTGAAAATGATCGAAATTTGCATATGATCGACCCCAATCATATTGATTAAGGTGTTTACATGAAGGCTTTTCAATACGATTGTGCCATCAATACGATTACAAGCAGATTATTTGGTTGCATGTAAACTTACCTATTGAGGCAGCAGAATGAATACAAATGTAACTGTATAAGTATTACCCAAAAGTGTGCTTCAAAGTGATCTGCTGTTAATTATTTTATAGACTATTTGAGCAGAGCAAGCAAGCAACACTTCCTCTCAGTTTAACTTTATTGTTATTGTTATTTTTTTTTTTTTTACAAAATCCCTAAAACCATTTAAACAGTTTATGAGATAAAACATAATTTTAAACATGATTAAAAGAACAAAATAACAGAAAAAAATAACTTTGACCTGACATTTCTCAGAGAAAATAAAAACCTATAAACCTAGCGATGAGGCTTCAGGGAAAACTAACATTTAACATTTTGCAAGAGTTTAACTGCTGATTGATTTTAAATGTATCTGATCTGTTTAGTTCATTACTGATCAGGAAAGTGGATAACACACACACTATTAAATATATGACATTCAACAAACCACATGGCAAACCTCAATGATGTGTATTTGAATTAAAATCATTTGATCTTGCATTCTATGGTCTATCACTTCATTTCATTACATTCATGACATGGCAAATACAGTACTGGCATGTACAGGGACATTGCACAAGATCTCTGGCCCTATGCATAGGCAGGCCTGATGGGCCCCCATGCCCCACCCCCATAATATATTCCAGACTTTTTCAAGGGCCCTCTCTTTCTTTGGGGCCCTGGTAATCAGTACTGGTTTTACCCCCTGTCTGATGTCCCTGGCCATATAAAACTAAAATAAAAATCTGATTTTGATGAGGACTGTAATGAAAATATTAATTAAATAAATATGAAGCAAGAGTTAAATGCCTCAGTCTCTAACCAGGACTAACCAGTAACTAACCAGGACAAATGTCTAGACAAAGGCTGCCAGTTGCTAGCTGGCAACGTTTCAGATTCAAATCATTGTATGGCTTTCAATTCTTTTCACATACAGACACTTAATGTCCATGACATGAACATGTACATCGTATCTAGAAGACAGTATTTCTCAGTCCTTGGCATTCGCAATATATGAACGATCCCTCACTAAATGAACTCGAGTCCCTCGTACTTTACATTCCCAATCTTAGTTTCAGGAAGTAGTATTCGCCCATCCAAGGTGAACGCTACAATGTAAGTGGCGATTTTTCCAGCATCCTCCTCAGACTTTAAGGCGACAATAATCTGGTCATCTGTGTTGGGGACAAACTTAAAGGAAGAAAAGCCATGGGTGGGGTTCAGGGGTCCCACCTGTCTCACTTTAATGTTCTGGAAATCAGGTGAGCAACTAAGCATTAGATTGGTGCCACGGTGCTCGTCGGCGGTCTCGTCATAACGCTCGCTGCTAGCGCGCCGAGGCAGGAAAAACCAGCGCTGCAATGTGTCGCTCCAAGCTGCTGACTCGTGTATGAGGTATCCTGAGATGACCAAAGAGAAGACTGTTAACAGAAATAAAGACAATACTGAATAATATTAATAATAAGTCTATCGCATCGAAAACATGCCAAGGTCATAGTTCACGCCCAAAAACTATACTAGACTGCATGAAAATCATTTAAGCATATAAAGACAATAAAGCCTTTGAGGACAATTTCTACATTGCCAACATAATTTGCTCCTCAGTTGTCATTTCTATAATGTTAAACTCTTTAACATAAATGTCATTATTCACAGTTTTACATGAAAACCAGCACAAACACCAGCTTCAGTACAAGAACTACTATAATGATTATAATGTAAAACTAAAAGAAACAAACAAAAAAAAGCTACATGTAAATTTCTTGTCCAAAGATCTATACATGGTCTGTGAATGACATCCAAACACTCTTTAGATTCAATTACAGACAACTGTCACTTAATGTAGTTGAAATGAGAAGAGGTTTTAGAAATGTTCCTTTTAACTTTTATTGACAGCTATGGAGTTATTTGAACCTACAGCTGTAAAGTGTCAATGACTTTTACTTTCTCTTTTCTTTAAAAGTACTTTTATTACATCATATGACAAATTATAATCAAATCGGTTTAAATGACCAAACCATGAGACCTCCAAAAGCAACTTTGACCTTTACTACAGTACTATATAGATTGAATTGTTAAGAAGGTTATAAAAACATTGCATGCTATATATCATTGCAAAGCTAAAAGAGTTTAGCATCAGTACATTTAAAGGAACAGTATGTAAGAAATGTATATCAATTAATCATAAAATGGCCCTGATATGTCCCTAGACAAAAATAAATCATTTTCATTTCAAATACTTTTATCACTGACAACAGTGGTCCGGGCCAAGATATTGTCATTTAAAAAGGGGAGTTGCAGCCCTCAACTGATGTTTATGTTGTCATGTTGTGTATTGACCACCAGTTGTGTGAAAAAGTTGTGTTAAAGTTATCCATGTGCTTCAATATTTCATCTAAAGGCTAATATATAGGTTTCACATAGGGATGCACCGAATATTCGGCCACCGAAAATATTCGGCCGAAAATCGCCCAAAAGAGCATTTTCGGTTTTCTGCCGAAAGATTTTTATAACCGAAACAATATGGCCGAAATGTTGTGATGGCGCAAACAGAAACTGCGACCTTTACGTGCTTGTCTGAAGCAACATGTCTGTGGTGTGGATGTATTTAACTCTTTAGGCACATGCGGTTGAATGTGTCCGGTCCAGACGTGATCATCACAGTATGCCCTTCAAAGATCAGAACTTTTTATGTGTAAACTTTAGAGAGAGTCGCGCTGTGTCTCATGCTGTAGGCCATTAACATACATTTGGCGAATAAAGCAATGAAAAACAACGTAACGTTTTTATGTGGAGCGACTGTTGTGCTGTTTGAGATTCCCTCTCGGTCTCTGTGTGCGCGGCGCGTGCGCGTTTAAGTGCCCTCAATAGTGCATACACGAGAGAGACGTGTTTAAAAAAACAAGCAAACATAAAATCTTTTTTAATTGACAGGGCACATACAAACAAAATGATCTCCACAGTATTCTTTTTCTAATAAAAATATTTGTTTATGTCTTAAGCTTATTTGGTCTTAAAGAGACCTCAATTAAACTACTTAAGTCTGTCATTAATGTTAATCAAACAACCCAAGACAAAGAGAAAATCACTTCTGTAGCTCTAAAAAATAATAATACATTTAATTTATACAAGACAGTGTTATAATTCATTTAATTTCTGTACCTAATGCTAATTTCAGACCTTATTAATGTACAACTTTGTTCTTTTTTATAAATGTTTGCAATTTCTTTATTTGTTATTAGATTTTTCCCTCCCCTTTTTGCTGATCCGAAAAATAATCCGATCCGTGCCCCAAAAATTTACATTTCGGTGCATCCCTAGTTTCACATATATAAGACGACGTATATGAACCCACTGGAGTCTTGGTCCGATATATGACTTACACATGTTGTCATCACTGTAAAACAAATCTCATTTTAAAGCACATCTGCACACAGGAGGCTGAATAAAAAACAAATATTCAGATTTCACAGCTGTTTACTTCAGTTTTAATACAAATACACATAAAGGTGTTGCGTACCGGGTGGACTGATGCCTGCAGCTCTGCAGAGAGCGTTGTACTGAGGAACCCAGTTGTGGTGCTGCACATCTCCGTGAAAGCCAACTAATTTCACCCACTCAGGATTGTTATTGAGCACCTCTCCGGTGGTGGTGGTCCACTCCTTCCCCAAACCTCCGACATACAGATGCTCATCTTTTACTGCCAACCATTCTGCCTTAAATCCTGAACAAGACAGAAACCAGCTATTAAGACTTAATCCACCTTTAATTTTGAGTTTTAAACATGTGTTTCATATTTCAAGATTATATTTAAAGACACAAAAACAGAATTGGACACATTTACGTGACATTAAACAGAATGCTGAATTAATTGGATCAAGAGTTGAACGTTTAACGCAGTTGATGGAAGAGTAAGAGGGCTTGGTTACTTTCAGGAAAAGCCAGTTTATTACATTTTGTAACACTCTACAAGACAAACAATCTCACTAAACAACTGAGTCGATACATGGCCCACAGGATCCTTATGTATCAGGATTCCTTCTCGACACAATCCCAAAACTTCATCCTCATGAAACCTTGGGCAGAGTGAAATGTTGACAGTAGAAATGTGCACACTGAAGTGATTATTGTGTTCTGCGATCAACAACTAAAGAAACATTATATATGAAGTGTTTGACCCATATAATGCATGCTGGGCTTTATGTAGTAATGCACTTAATCAGTACTCAGCTCATCAATGAATTCAGATCGGACTCTCATAAAGACTAACCTTTTGAAACAGAGCCATCTCCATCGGGCAGTATGACCCAAGGCACTGCCTTAAGTCCTTCAATGCTATACACAATGCCCGTTCGATCATCCACGCTGTACAGTTTCCCGTTGAAGACGACTAATTCGGAGAGCTCCATGCCCCGACCCTTCTCTGCTAGGTGGCTTTCCAGGACCGATCTTTCCTGATCCCACTCAACATCCACTCGATCTCCACTCTCCGACACCAGCAGGTGACCCTTAAGCATATAGCTGAACCAGGTTAGCTTCTTTTCACTACCCGAGTTCGTGTCCAGGTCCGCGATGACGGCGATCCTGTAGCGTGTGCCCAGTTCTGTGCGTTCTGCCGGGCTCAGCGGGTACGTGTCGTTGTAGCCCTGTTCTGCTCTGATGTCTGGATGACTTAACCTTGTGCCTTGTCTGCCCCTATGTCGGGGGTGAAAGGGCAAGAACTGCATGTAGATGAGGAGGACAAGGGTTAGCGCTGATGCTACCAGCACGATAGCTTTCCATTTGATGCGGAACCGAGAGTCTGTGGTGTTGGTCATGGATGCCAGCATCGGGAGTCCTCCTACAGAGATACGCAGCGAGTTCATAGGCTCATTCTGACTAGGACGTGCATAGCCTGCAGAAACAGGCATGGGGAAGGGATGGCAGTCGCACCTGCGCGTAGAAAAACACATACTATATGAGCGGTGCACATAGGTAACCATGACACACATAACATGATTTGTCCTAGTGTTGGGCGATATGCCCCATTTTGAGATCATCCTATCCTCAACCTGTAAGATCGCCAAAACACAATATAATCGGGGGGCGGGGCAAGTTTACTCATTTATTTATTAGTTTTTTTTTACTAATTTATGACAAGTCACTGGGATTGGTCAACAAAAAAGAAGCTGATTTAAAGGGCAAGATGCGCACATTACAAGTCAAATAATAATAATAATAATACAATCGGCAACTATCGTCATAAAAGCCCACTATCGGCCATATGTCTGGTAATGGTCAATACACGATAGTATCATCCATCGGCGCAACGCTAATGTGTCCATCATTAGGACTTAAAATAAAATTTCACTACGAAGATTTTCTTTCTAAATCTTATTTAGTAAATGATACAAAGATAGGCTTGAAACGGTTTGAATGAGTCTCATAAAAGTACCCTAATTATTCTGGCCACACTTTTTAAGGTCAATTCTCACCATTAAAGATCCAATTTGTAGAATCTGCCACTAGAGGGCACACAATCAAAACAATAACACTGACGTTGATTAAAGGACAAGTTCGGTATTTTACACTTAAAGCCCTGCTTTCAGATTGTTTATGATGAAATAGAAAGGTTTTGAAGATCAAAACAGTCAAAACCGTTCTATTTCGTCATAAACAATCTGAAAACAGGGCTTTAAGTGTAAAATACCCAACTTGTCTTTTAATGGTGCTCTGAATCAGCGTGAAATTATGGGATTTGCTATCTTTAATTTAAATTCTGATGGCCATCAACCAGACGGGAACGAGAAATCATGTTAATGGATGAGGTAAACTACAGATGCATAATTCCACATTTGTCATGTGGTTTCTACGTTAATAAAGGCGATAGTAGAAGGGTAACGTGGATATTAGCGTCATTGACAGGCCACTGCACTGCCCCATGTCACTGTTTAGAATGGCAAATTTCTCATAAGTAGTTGAAAACATTAGCGATATTGTTAGTAATCAGCTGGACAAAATAGATAACACTGGCCTAGTGGTTTTTGGACATTTTACTGCAAATATCTTACAAATTATACTAACTATTATCTACTTTTGCCACAATATACTCCTTATAAGTGCTTTGTAAAGTAGTTAAGAATTGGGTAGGATTAAGGATGTAGAATAAGGTTTTGCAGAATCAGGAATTAATGTGTTTTTTAATAATATGTGCTTTGTATTAATAAACAGCCAATATCTCAGTAATATTAATGCTAATAACCAACCAGTTAATACTGAGAAACTACACTAGAGTGTTACCATTATTCATATTAACTAATGTTCATATTAACATTATTCAGAATTAACTCCAATTAAATTACTGGAAAAATAAGAGTAATCCATTTTCAAGGAACAGTAATTAAATTACACTAACTTATTACTTAGTAACTAGTTACACCCAACACTTCATGTCATTTTTAAAACATTGCTGGTTTTTCTCATGTAAGTAACAAGAAATGTATTTCTTGTTATTTAATTGTACTCCGTAAACAACACAGAATTATGATCATGGTTGTTGTGTTTGTTATAAATCAAAGAACGTACAGATGTCACATGACGATGAACACATGGAAGATGTGGTATGCCCGTAATAAAACTGTATCCAAGCATACTGTATAAAACTGTGCTATTTTAATGATAAAGCAGTAGATACTGCATCTGATTCCGTACATGATTTCACAGGGCATATGCTTGCACAGTACGTGTCGGTTACAATCATTATCTAATTTTTTACAAAAGATGACGTTTAGCCGGCTTTGCAGCTGAACTCTTCAAATGTTTAATTCATTTAATTCTCAAGTAACAAGCCTAAATAGTTTTAAACCTAAATTTACAGAAAATACCCAAGGATTAGGAAGTGTGAGAATATTTCCAGACATGAGACACTTACCTGCTCCTCTCCTGTGTCCCTCATAACTAAGTAAAGACACTAAACCCATCTGATATCTCCGAGTATGAAATGAAAAGTGTATACGTGGAGGTAGGGAGTGGCTTACTGAATAGAGATTAGGCAAATATGATGAAAACAGGTAAGACTGGATATCATAGCTGTTATGAGGTGTTGGACGAACCCAAGTGCAGACAGAGGTAACTCAAAGACTTTTATTATATGTACAAAAACCAAAAACAAAACCCACGAGGGGGCAAAACAACATAAACAGGATTATATAAGGAACACTAAACTGTACAAGACACAATACAAGACTACACTATGACATTAAACATGATAACATTAAACAATGAACTAGACTGGATACAATAAACACTACTAAACTTCAAGACAGCATACTCACAGGATCACAGAAACAATGCACAAGCACAGGACAATGAATACAAGAGGATTAAATAGGGGAGCAAATCAAGAGGGGAGCAGGTGATATAAATCAAACAATAATGAGGAGAAGATGACAAGGGACTCAAACTGAAAGTAAGGGTAGAACATATTGAGAATCCCCTCCCCTTTTAAAAATAACCAATAGCATTTTGCTTACCGCATTGGACAGTTTGTGAGCTCCACAGTATTAAAATGAATTCTAACAGAGTTCTGATCTTCTGATAAAACAGAATAAAATTACAGAATAAAAACAATAATAAGATTGATGTGTCATTTATATTTGTGTGTATTTTAGGGGTGGACTATATGACTAAAATCTTCTATCACAATATAGGATTAATTTTATTTCATGGTTACAGTAGAGTTTTCCTTTAATAAGGTTTTTTATGTTATTAAAATATTTAATGTCAAATAATTTAAAAAGCATATAAAAAGACACAACAAAAGCAAAACTCAAGCTCACTGAAGATAAACAGTCAGTGATGAAATAAGGATAATTAATAATATATCTTATTAAAGGTAGAAAAAGTGATTTAGTCAAGAGCAGTGAGGGATTTTCTCTCAATGCTGTTTAATTAACATGAGTTACAGACAGGAGCAAAATTAGGTAACTTCCCCTTTAAGACCAAAGTCTGGACCCAATATAGTGTTACACATGTATTTGATTTTTCAACTGTTTACTTTCTCTTACAAGAGTACAATTTGTAAGATATTTGCAGTAAAATATTCAAAAACCATTAGTCCAGTGTTTATATATATATTTCCAGCTGATTACTAACAATATCTCAAATGTTTTCAACTTCTTGTAAATTATGAGTAATTGCCATTATAAACAGTGACATGTGGCAGTGTAGTCGCCTGTCAATGACGTTAATATCCACGTTACCCTTTGTTACCGCCTTTACTGACGTAGAAACCACGGCAATAGTGTTGTGAACAAATGCGGAAGTAGCATTTGTCGGGCCACTCGGTTGTTTATGGTAAGTTTGCTAATCTGAACACTTAATTCTGTGCTCTGTTAACATGCCATCATATTGGACTAATACTGTAACATCTATGACTAACAATTGCGTTTTAACATTGCAGGAAACTCTACATAATTAAATAAAATAATGTCATCAAACACAACATTTATAAAACTTGATTACCTCATATGTTAACATGATTTCCCATTCCCATCTGATTAATGGTCATCAGCATTTGAGTTAAAGACAACAAATCCCATCATTCCACGCTGCAGCATAGAATCATTAATCTACGTCATTGTAATTGTTTTGATTGTGCGCCCTCTAGCGGCACGGATTATACAAACTGCATCTTTAAAGGAACACTCTACTTTGTTTGGAAAAAAACTTTTACAAGTATAATAAAGAAGATTAAAAGCAAACAAAACTCAGGCAGGTGCAATGATATTACGCAGCGCTCGAAAGTAGTCCCCAACTAGGTAACTTTCAATGTAACCGGCACTAAGTTTTAGCAGTTGCAGAGTTGCAGTCGGGACTATTTTCTGGAACACTTTTGGCTGCACCCATGGTACAACAACAAAGTCCTTGATTATTACGCCGGAATGAGAGTATAGTCCCTAGTCAGATCTCCCTAGAATATTACAACTTTTAATTTTCTTAGTACAAGATGTAACTACAGAAGAGTCAAGTTTTAAATAGGAAAAATATTGAAACTCTTTGGTCATTTTAGAGTGCAATGTTAAAGGTCTAATCAGATTCAATGAATTATGCTAAGCTATGCTAAAAGTGATACCGCCAGGCCCAGAGATTGGCTGAATACGGACAACCGGCGCAACGTCATAGAATCTCTCTGAACAGGTTCACGCCCACTTTTGGGGGAAAACAAACTAGACCTCCCATTGACTTCCATACAAAATAGCGGAATAAAGCAACGTTCGTACACACCCGGCAGGCGTAAATAACTTAAGAAATCACTCAGATTAAACATGTTGAGTAATTATCTGTCCACCCTGCCTGCCATAGAGCGCGAAAGATACATTAACACATTTAATTTGGTCAATATAAAAACACGTCTCTTTCATTACCCCACTGTGTAACAAAGCTCCCTATTGGCCAGAGGTGTCTTATCCAGACATACTCGTACCTCATCGAGTCAACAGGGAAGACAGTGAATGATTTTACTTCGTATTTGAAAGTGACTTCGTATTTATATATTATGTCTTTATATTTAGAGTACTGAGTGCACTTTTCCGTCCAGCCATAATAGATAATATAGCCAGATAATTACTCAACATGTTTAATCTGAGTGTTTTATTATTTACACCTGCCGGCTGTGTACAAACGTTGCTTTGTTCCGCTATTTTGTATTGAAGTCAATGGGAAGTCTGGTTTATTTTCCCCCAAAAAGGGGCGGTGACAAAATTTACAGTCAAGTTCCCGGATGTGCCGGTAGTCCATATGGATTCCAAAACAGTTAAACTCAGCTGTTTAATTCTAGGGGAGCTGGAAAATGTAACTATTTTTTTAAAAACTGGAGTGTCCCTTTAAGACCTAAATAGTTGTGTTTATGAGGATACTTTTTGATGTGTATGTGTATTTAAAGGAATAGTCTACCCTTTTGCCATATTAAACTATGTTATTACCTCAACCTAAACGAATTAATACATACCTATCTTTTTTCAATGCGTGCACTGTACAGCAGCTGTGTCCCAATTGAAGGGCTGCAACCTTATGAGCATTCGACCTTAAAAGGTGAGCACTCGGTCTTTCAAGGTGGAAGCCTCAGAACTTCGCGAAGAGAACTGAAATGAGACGGTCTAACCTTCGGAGGACCCATAGTTAGCATCACCTGCTGCACGCGCCCACCTGCATGTTTCTGACTTTTTAAAATAAATATGACATCAGAAAAATTATTAATTTATTTTAGAAATATGACACGTTGATGTATATTAAACTATTCAACAGTATACCAATTAATCAACCTTATAAATATACGCAACATATTAAGAATATTATTAACACAAAACATAACTTATAATACTAAAACAGTGACAAGAAAAAAAATTTCTGATAAATACACTTCTATTTAATAAAGGTTTTAATTGTTTATTTTAGAATATTCACCCATTATATGCAGCCGTTGCAGACGCGCAATGACTCTTGGGATATCCTCGGCTGTTAAGGATCCATTCGTTCTATCCTTAACAGCGCGGAGAAATGAGGACGCATTTTGAGGCTTCATTCTAAGCATCCTTTGAATTGGGACGGCCTTACTGGCCTTAAGTGGCGCTGCTGTGACGCAATCGCTCTTAAAATACGTCCTTAGAAGGTCGCAGCCTTTGAATTGGGACACAGCTAGCATGTTGTGAATGTGTTAGCATTTAGCCTAGCCCCATTCATTCCTATGGTACCAAAAAAAAGTTTTATTTTGTGGCACCATACTTACTGGTATAACTCCTCATGTCTTTAAATAGGGAAAACACGGAAGTGCTTGGTGGCTTCCCAGAGGTACCGAGGCTGCAATACTCTTCCGGGACTGATGGGGGCAGCATATACGCGCGTGTGTATTTGACGCTCCACAAGAGTTAAAGAAGAGGAAGAACGCCTCAGATGAGCACACGGGAATCTCTCTAAAGTAGTTTGTCGCTATCAAACATAGAATTTGGCAAAGCTCTTGAAAGACAGACACCCCGATCTTTTTAAAGAATTCGAGGTAAGTTTTAATTCACATTAACATTATATACAAACTGTAAAACTTTAATTTTATACTGAAACCCAGACCCTATATTATGTTTGTTTGAGGCAGCTGGCATTAATGCCTCGTAACTAGGGATGCACCGATACCGATACTGGTATCGGCCTCGATACCACATTTTCTAAAGTACTCGTACTCGTTAAAAGTCCCCCGATACCTGGTATCGATACCACAGTCTGAGAAATGTCTATGTTTGAGCGGCGTTTAAGGGGTTAATGCCTCTTGTGTTGTCCAAAGAGGCAGAGTTTACTACAAACTGGAAAAATAGTCCTTTGTTTTTTGTTAAATTATATGACTAAAGCTGTTACCTGTAAATTTAAATCATGTTTTTTTATTAAGTACTCGGTATCGGTATCGGCAAGTACTGAAATGCAAGTACTCATACTCGTACTCGTATTCCAAAAAAGTGGTATCGGTGCATCCCTACTTGTAACCAGCTAACTTTATGCTAGATGTTAATGTTTTGTGTAAGTCAGTTATTTGTTAATGTCGCTGCATTTGCAACTTTATCTATAAATGGGCGACCATGCATCACCATTTAGTCATCCTGTCAGCAAAATGTAGCCTAATGTCACTGGATGAAGTATTAAAATGTTAAGGGTTTTTAATAACTATTTTCATCCTGCAACAATGTGAGTGATATTAAACTAATGCTTGCATTCAGAGTATGTGTATGTGCACGTGTGTGTGTTTATAAGTGCACCTTAGCACCTGTAGCTTTAGCTGATTTATTAGTCATTGTCAGACAGTATGTTAAATAAATAAAATGTTTCTTATTCTCTCTCTTTTTAACAGTATCAAACAGAGGAGGATGTACACCAAGAGAGTCAGGAGAAAAGTCAACAAACATTAACACAGACAACCTAAACAGAAGCTCTTAAAAGTTTTCTATAATGTTGAAATGTTTTAATAAAAAATAAAAAAATTTAAGTATAATTGTTCTTTTTTTACACACTGTGGTACCGACTTAGGTACCGAGTACCGTGTACTTTTTGTGGTATTGGTACCGTGACATCCCTAGGGGGTAGGCTAAATGCTAACACATTCACAACACGCTGTACAGTGCACGCATTGAAAAAAGATTGATATGTATTAATTTGTCTAAGTTAGGGTAATAACATAGTTTAATATGGCAAAAGGGTAGACTATTCCTTTAAGACCAATAGGCAGCAAAAATGCTCACAAGCTAAATTAGCAATGGATGCGCGACTTGTGCACTCCTGTCACACAGAAACAGCATGCGCAATTAGCACTTTTGTTTGTGTTTTAATGGCTTAGAATCACTTGTTTTAAAAACTGCGGTGCTTAAATACGTGTACAAACATTACGTTTTCAGGAACATGTGCACGGCTATGATTAATTGTCTGTAAGAATTAAATCGATAAAACTTAACGATTATTGAATAAGCAAGATCATGCACGTGTGCGGCGCCTGCGCAAAACACATACAGCCGTAGAAAAAAAATGAAACGGAGAAGTTAAACTAGCCATGATCACAACGATGCTCTATGCCAAACAGACAACGCAACGAAATGGCATTCGCAGTGGATCTGATAGGGTGCGACAGAAAATACAAATACGGTTGGAATTCTAAGAGCAAAGACCCTCTTCAGGGAAGCCTGCAAGATTAGCATAGCAACGTTGCTAACGCTGCTATACACGGTGCGAAATTAACACCCGCCAAGCGCCAAATGCGGGTAGATTTTCCGTTTGGCGACTAAATTCAAAAGGCTAACCGCCACACTGGCGGGTGATTTTCATACCAAAATATTAATGCAATATAATGTGTTTGCCAGTAACTAATCTGGGAACGAGGTGAGCTAGCCACAGAACGTCTCTACGCTCCAAGTCTCGCAATAGAGACGGTCTGTTGCTAGCTAGTACTGCAGGTAACTTGCGGTCTGCAGCTATCTGCTGCATATAAGCGATCAAAATGCATCCCCGCCCTGCCCGTCGGGCTATCTTGACTTATAGAGAGGAAAAAAAATATTTAAATGCTTATGCATTCTTTCACAGATTTGGATGGGTAATAATGGTGTATGAAATTCAGGCATTGGGTATTTAAATTACATTTGAGCGCGCGCTCAAGTTTTACTTTCGCGATTGCGCGAAAAGACGTAGTACAGGAAGCAATCCGTACTGATTTTTCATGGATTTGTTGGGCAAATCCTCCAACTTCGTCCTGTAAGTCATTACCTTCCTCACGTAAGAAAATTAAATCTCTCGCAGCAAGCTTTAAAGTATAGATTGTACGGGCAGTGAAGAGAGTGACTCTGTGCAGAATCGCTCTTAAAGCGACAGTAGCCCCTGTTTTTCTGATCGAAAAAAAGATCCAATCTGTAACTGGATGATCCAAACTGTGAGTTTTGTGACCCACTAAACCACTTTTAAATGGTGAGTATATCTGGTGTGGGGATGAGCAGGAAAAGGTGGTTTACATGGAAATCCAGTCTTTTTGTTAGTTAAAAAAACAACAGCATCAAAACAACAACAAGAATAGCAGATTAAACATTGTGGTTAGAGGCCCTTTTGGCTTTGTATTGGCAAAATTTGGCCTGTGGTAAAACTAATTGAAAAAGCCTGTGCTATGCCCACAAAGTCAAGTGGCATTTTCTTATCTGTGACTTCAGTTAATATTTCAGATTCAGAATCTGATGTATAGATATTTCACTTCGGTTAGAAGAAAAATTCGTACTGATGATTGATATGTACTGGAAATTGATATGTGTTATTTGTGTTTTGATAGATGTTTTAACTTAATATTCTACATTAAAAGTAATGTATTTTTTATTCGGGCTACTTGCATTCATTTCGGGCTTCCAAAAACTGAAAAGTGCCTACCCGAAGGGCTACCAGGGATTTTGAAATTTTGCGAGCCCTGCCATGAATACAGCAAATGAAATTAATGTACATGTGACAAAAAAAGGCTGTTTATTATTCTGGCCGGTAAAAAATATGCTTGGCTGGTGGATTTTTGCATTTACCAGTCCCCGTGGCAGGTGAGCCAAAAAGTTAATTTCGGACCCTGAGTGAAACGCAGTAACTTAAATAAAGTAAAATGTCTTACTGTGTATACTGCTGTGTCACTGTTGTCAGATTCAATATAAGTGGTGCTTTTAATCACAGTCTCTCTGCAAATCCAGCATCCACTTCTTTACAAATGAATCCGTGTACACAAAGTTAACAAACACTCCCCACACGAGCTGGAACTTCTTCAAAAGCAAACTTTTTCCACGCATTCCTAATGTTATGTTCCAAGCCTCCGAATTAAAGTATTTAGCTTCTGTGTTGTTCCCACGCGGTTCTTCCACAACCGAAAATGCGTTTCCATAGTTAGTCTATCATAACAGATCACCGCGTCAAAATAAAAGTCTCTCCGAAAAAATTTATTTAAAAGTCATTTTGGTTACATTTGTCAATCTTTAAAGACATATTTACTTGTTGAGACACACGTGTGTCACGCGAAGCTGTGGGCGGGGCTACAAAAGTGGTCCTTGTATTTGGCTATGGAGAGGTGCTTCAATAAAGCAATAAACCCCGAGAAGCAGTGGGTTACCAGTGCATTTTATAACAGCTAAGGAGCGTTGTTAGGCACGACGCGAAGCGGAGTGCCTAAAACCCCCTTAGCTGTTATAAAATGCACTGGTAACCCAACGCTTCAAGGGGTTTATTGCGTTTATAAAACGGTTACTTCATATGCATAACGTTAGCGGGATTTTATAAAATAAAACACAAATAAGTTGTAATTATATTAGTACAAATATTACTCTTCCGCCAAACAAAGTAGTTCCTCGAATCAAGTGTGACTGAAACAGAGCGCAGTTCCCAACCAACAGAGATGCAGCAAAGACACAGTGAAAATATGTTTTAAGACTATGGTGTTTATTTTATAAATCACCATTTATCTAATTTATACATTAACATTTATATTGTGCTGTTGAAGTGATGATCAAATATGTTTGGAAGCATGCTGAACTCTTTCCCCGTCAGCGTTTTTTTTTAAGTTGCCATCCAGTTTTAGTTTAATGCCTTGCAGAAAAATTATCTTCTTTAAATAAACATAAAATATCAAATGAAAGAACAGACCATCCGCTTTCAAACAAAAACAAACAAAAAAACTTTCATTCATCCTACCTTCATTGTTCTCTTATCACCTCTCAAATTTTTTAGCTAAAAGCGGAGATAATTCCATATTTGTGAATAACTTCTGTAAGAGACCAGATTGAGCCATCAGAACTTACACGCTGTGTTTTCAGTGTTGAGTGAATGCGTCAGTGTTTAAGTTGGGTAAGATCGCCACCCAGTGGATAATAGCGGACGTATGAACTTGACTTATAAACTCCTCAGACAACGTTTTCTCTTTATCGACGAGATGACTCAACAATATTTATTGACATTTATCTGGATATCGCCATTAATTGTGCAATTGTAGACAAATTAAAAATATGATTAAAGACACTGTTGTTTATTTTCATAAATCAGTACGCAGCAACAGTGGCGCAGTGATACTTATGTAATGTGGTCTGAACCGTGAGGTTACCGGTGTATTTTATCACGGCTTAGAACGCGTTTCAACCAATCAGAATGAAGAACCAGAACTGCCCGTTTTATAATTCTACTTTCACGTCATACTTTTCCGAATTCCACACTGGCTTGTTTTACTGGCTTGGTGCCAAAAACTGTTATATTTCAGTAGCACAGACGTTTTCAGTTCTGAAACTTGCAGGATGTTCATTTAAGTATGATGACCTCTTATATAACAAATTATCAAGTTAAAATTGAGTATTTGATTCACCGCTCCTTTAATGAATCTTTTATTAATTATTTATTAATTGTAAATTTATTTATTTTAGCATTTACTAATATTTTTTATCAAAGTTGAAACTGTTAACATCAGTGAATGCACCATGAACTACCGTCAATTACTGTAATGACATAAACAAGAATTAATTAATGCTTATATACTCTATATTTTTCATTGTTTGTTCATGTTATGTAATGCATTTACAAATACAACTTTTTCATATCATATTATACAGTACACATAAACGAATAATCCAGGGTCTGTTCTGTTCAAACAACAGCTTCTGTTCGAACAGTCACAGCTCTAATACAGTAAGGTTATGTATGAATATAAACCCTGAACGAGTAACTCGAGTCAAACTCGTGTACAATTCGCACAGGATGCCTGTAACCATAGTTGTAAACTGACAGTTGTAAATTGGATGACTGTACCTCTATCAACAAAATATTATGTTACAATAGAGGCAGCGCTGATGTGCTATTTTATGCGCAATGTTAACTTTCTCCTAAGACCTAAATGGTCGTGTTTATATGAGGATATTTGCAAAGACGGGATTTTTGAGGCATATGTGTTATTTAAGGCCAATAAAGCGGCAAAAATACTTACAACACAAGCTCAATGAGAAACGAATGCGCGGCTTGCGTGCTCATCTGACACAGAAACAGCGGACGCATTTAGCACTGTTGTTTGTGTTTGAATTAGGGCCGGGACTTTAACGCGTTAATTAAGATTAATTAATTACACAAAAATTAACGCGTTAGACATTTTAACGCATTTTAATCGCACTTATTTTTGCACCGCGGAACGTTTCTCACTGGACGAGTTGCGCCAGACCGATTATACTGGAGCACCAACTAGCGTTCAGACAACAACAACAAACCGCAGTGAACATGAATGAAGGAGCTGATGAGACCGCTTTGGTTGGCCCCGTGGATGGGAAATTTAGTTATAAAAAACGAACGGATGGAAGTGTCGATAAGAGCATGGTTATATGCAAGATATGCCACAAGGAATTCGCATATCACCGCAGCACATCGAGCCTTAAGTATCACCTAAGTGCCAAACATATAGCAGCTAGCGTGGACGTAAGCCCGACTCCGAGTAGTTCGAGGACCCACACCCAACCCACACTCCACCAGATGACTGGTTTAAGGACCAGGGTAACTAAGTCCACGTCTGAAAAAATAACAAACGGCCTGGCTCACTGGATTGCACTCGACTGTAGACCACTTGGAGTGGTTGAAGATAAAGGCTTGCAAAAAGTACTACAGATTGCGTCGTCTGACACAACATACGAGCTGCCATGCAGAAAGACAGTGACAAAAAGAGTCCAGCACCTTTATGACACTGAAAAGGCAGATAAAGAGAATTTATTGGAGAAAGCCGAGTGTGTTGCCCTGACTGGGGATCATTGGACCTCGGTAAGCAATTCAAATTACCTCGGTGTGACGGCACACTTTATTGACGTCACGTGGCGTCTTCACTCATTTGCCTTAACTATTCAGAAAACCACCGCTAGGCACTTTGCTGAAAACGTGGCAGAAGATTTTGAGTCTGTGGCAGAGGCATGGGAAATCACACAAAAAGTCACCACAATCGGAACAGACAGTGCCCGAACGATGATGGCTGCAATGAGACGGCTCACATTCCAACACATGCCGTGTGTTGCTCACGTGTTGCAGAGGACCATCACAGTTTGCCTTGCTGACAGCGGGTTCACAGCCACATTGGCAAAATGTCGTAAAATAGTGGGGCATTTTAAACACAGCCCCTCAAACACAGAGGAACTGCACAAGGAGCAAACACAACTAGAACAAGACGAAGAGCCACTGATACAGGATGTTTCCACAAGGTGGAATTCAACACTGTTTATGATCTCTCGTCTGCTGCGGAATCAAGAGGCTGTGAAGCTTACTCTAGCCAAACAGAAGCACAAGCTCACCATGTTAACAACAGCAGAGTGGGACAGACTGCAGAGGCTCGAGACCCTCCTTAAACCATGCAGGTAAACACCCAACCACTGTTTTTAAATTTATTGTACTGAATATCAATATCACTATGACAAAAAAAATCAATATCACTATGACTATACTGCCCTACAAAGGCAAAAGACCTTAACTCACTAGAGTGTGAAAAATGACTTTAAAGTTTAGACTTAGTGAGTTTCAATTGTCAGTTAATTTCTTCTTTATTTTAATTTTCTCGAAAAAAACATCAAATTGACTCAAGATACTAATGCAAATAATAAAGGAAGTCTTGAATGTCTCAAAAATATCAATAAGTAATTTTTGACCAAAAACGAAGTTACTGCCTTTTGCCTTTGTAGGGCAGTATAGTATAAAGTTGCTACTGTTAGTAATCTACTATTAATTGGCACAATAATTAATCACTTTCCTAAACTATCCTCTGCAGATATGTGACTGAGCTCCTTGGGGGGGAGACTTATGTCTCGTGCTCTGTTGTGTTACCTGCTCTCCGCCACCTGACCCACATCATGGAGGTCTCAGATGATGACCCAGCCTATGTGGTGAGGTTCAAGGGTGACTTTAAAAAGGACCTGTCTCAACGCCAAGATACCCTCAATCTTGGATGGCTCAGGGTGGCTACAGCACTCGACCCCCGCTTTAAGGTATCATGTGTAATGGTCTTCTTTGTTTTTACTCTTTCTTTTTGACCCCCTTTCCCCTGCTCCCCCTCTTCCCCCCCCCCCTCTTTCTATGGGAACCATGTATGAAAATTAGTTTCACCCATGTTTTACTCTGTAAATCTGTGATGTGACAATAAACCTGATTCTGATTCTAAGGACCTAAAGTGTCTACCAAGAGGAGAGCGAGAAGGGGTGTGGACCAGCATTGAGGCACTGCTGCGAATAGAACCAAACAGAGCCACTCCAGAACCCACAGAGGAGCCAGCAAGGAAGAGGAGCCTCCTACTGTTTAATTCAGACTCTGAATCAGAGGATGAAGAGAGGCACAACGTGGCTCTGGCTCGCTACAGGGCAGAGCCCACCATCAGTGAGACAGACTGCCCTCTGCAGTGGTGGTCCACTCATGAGGGAGCACATCCACAGCTTTCTGCCCTGGCTCGCAAGTATCTGGGCAGCCCTGCCACTTCTGTCCCTTGCGAGAGACTTTTCTCACAGGCAGGCAACATTGTTCAAAAAAAAAGGGCAGCCTTGAGCTCTGAAAATGTGAACAGGCTAGTGTGTCTCAGCAACTGGCTAAAAGAGAAGGAGAAGTAGTAGTCATAGATGTATCCTGAGGCCAATGGGGTTGTTGTTACTGAAATGTTGATTAAACAGTGGCCTAAGCAAATGAGAGATTTATTTTTCATCAGGATATTGGAAGAATAGGGACTGAGGTCAATCACTGGCACTTTATTATTTTATTTTAAATGGTACACTTTATGTTGAACTATGTATTATGTTGTTGGTGCAACTGGCACTTTATTATTTTATTTTAAATGGTACACTTTATGTTGAACTATGTATTATGTTGTTGGTGCAACTGGCACTTTATGTTGAACTCTTTATTGGTTTGGCCAAGTTTATTGAGAGTTGGACTGAAATTAACTTTATTTTTTAACCAGCTGTTGGTAAATCAACAAAGTCTGTTATGGCCTCTGAAGCAACAGAGAGATGTTTTCTAATAGTCAGGGGTTCCAATGTTCTGACTGAATTTACTTGAAAGTTTTGTGTTTTACTTAAAAAAACATAGTTTACAAAAGGTCTACCTACCTATAGGCTGCCTGAATTTTTGAAATGTTCTACATTTCTTTCTAAATGTGTTATTGCTACACTTAATGGCAAAAATTGCACTAGTCTGTTTGACTTGGTTGAACAAAAATAAACAATATTTTGTTGCTTAAGCTTATGTATTCAGTCATTATTCAATGGTATACAAAAACTCCATGTGAAAAAAATAACTTCTCACTGTTCTCAGGTCAAATTTTAATATGCAATTAAAATGCGATTAATTTCGATTAATTAATTACAAAGCCTCTAATTAATTAGATTAATTTTTTTAATCGAGTCCCGGCCCTAGTTTGAATGGCTTAAAATCCCTTGTTTTTAAACTGCGGTGCTTAAATATATGTACAAATGTTACATTTTGTGACAACAATTTTGTGCAAATGCAACTGCAAGAACCGACAGTGGATGACATCAAGTCCAGCAAGAGCATTTCGGAAGCAGTCTCCTCTTATGATTCCTCGTCAATCGCTCTCACGGGATTTGGATGTCATCTGCCTCTTGGTTCTTGTGGTGCCACATGAAGTTTACCCACAAGTTTAACAAACCCGTTGTATCAGCCAGTGGCTAGATCAGCATAGCATTAAAAAATGTGACGCGGATGATCACGTACGTGAGAAATCATTTACCCCCAAAATACGGGAGCCCTAACATTAGTCATACTGTGCAAAGACACGCAAGGTACCTGGCTGTTTTGTTTTCTTAGCCCACGAACTAAAAGGCTTGCCAATCTTCATCATTTCGCTAAACCAAGTCAATCTTCATTGGTCTTTACACCTTTATCGATATTCAAAACATCGGAGCCTTCCTGCATTATAAGTTTGACCATGCTAGCTGAAATAAAGTTTTACCTCAGCTTAACGTGATACAGCAAGAAAACCCGGAGTGGATCCGGTGCGTAGTGATTACAGAACGCTTACAGTGGAGAGAGGAACGTGATTTGGCTCCACTCCAGGCTTTGATCACATCCCAGAAATGAAAGATCTTTGATTATGGGCCAAGATATGCTAAAGCCCATATTTAAACGAACTAACACGAATGCAGATAGCATTTCAATCAGAATAGGACACCTGATAGTCTGAAAAAATAATAACTAATTTGGAAAAAAACAATACCTCTGATACCACATTTAAGACTTTTAATGGCCTTAAATTTGACAAGTTTGATTTATCACTTTTTAATACTTTTTAAAACCCCGCGGACACCCTGATGGAGTGGATCATATGCGTGAATCAGTGCCAAAAACAACACCTATCCTACCTGTTTAGATTCTAGACAGAATGATGTATTATAAAGGATGTGGAGGAGATCAAACATCAGAAACAAGAATGGCACTGAGGAATAGAAGAGAAGACAAACACCACATACACTAGGGGTGGGTGATAAACCGGTTTGTATAATAAACCGGTAGAAATTTGTCAACTGGTAGAAAATTTGGACTATCGTCCCTATTAGGGATGTCAATTTATGCACCTGTCCATATTCGATGATTGTTTAAATTAACGATCAATCAATCGAATAATGCTGGTTAACTGTAATAGTGCAATAAGCCTTTACTGCAGTGGCATGTAGCCAATGACATAAAAAACGCCAGCTCACGCGAATTAAAATATTTTATTTTGTCTAAATAACATGCTAGTGGGATTGTAAAATGAGAAAAATTTTAACTTAACTTCTAATAAAATATAATGACTAATAGACACAGTGTATAACTCCACCTCACATGCACACTCTGCAACAGTCGCATATCCATGCGTCCATGACATGTCAAAATAAAAGTTTCATTATCATCAAGTGTTATTTTTCTAGTTGTTTACCTCGCTTTCCGAGTCGTTGATACACCGTTTGTTTTAATTATATCCAAGAAGCACACAAAGGGCACTTTTCCCGTCGTCACCTTAGCTTAGACCTGCAGCGTACTTTCGGCAAAGATGCTATTATGGAGATGGCAACCTTCCATTAGAAAACACGCAGCAGTCAATTTGGCTAGTGTGCAGCACCTCAGCCAGTTAATACTGATTAGTGATATATGTTGCGGGCGTTCAAAGTGTAATGCCAGTAAGTTACAATTTACATTTTACAGTTTCTTGCTGGAATTTAAGATGACATTTTAATCTGTTCAGTAAAATAGGCTTCTGGTCTCCTTTCCTGTGTATAGCAGCAGGGTCCGAAATTAACTTTTTGGCTCACCTGCCACGTGGACTGGTAGATGAAAAAATCCACCAGCCAAGCATATTTTTTACCGGCCAGAATAATAAACAGCCTTTTTTTGTCACATGTACATTAATTTCATTTGCTGTATTCATGGCAGGGCTCGCAAAATTTCAAAATCCCTGGTAGCCCTTCGGGCAGGCACTCTTCAGTTTTTGGTAGCCCGAAATGAATGCAAGTAGCCCGAATAAAAAATACATTACTTTTAATGTAGAATATTAAGTTAAAACATCTATCAAAACACAAATAACACATATCAATTTTCAGTACATATCAATCATCCGTACAAATTTTTCCTCTAACCGAAGTGAAATATCTATACATCAGATTCTGAATCTGAAATATTAACTGAAGTCACAGATAAGAAAATGCCACTTGACTTTGTGGGCATAGCACAGGCTTATTCAATTAGTTTTACCACAGGCCAAATTTTGCCAATAAAAAGCCAATAGGGCCTCTAACCACAATGTTTAATCTGCTATTCTTGTTGTTGTTTTGATGCTGTTGTTTTTTTAACAAACAAAAAGACTGGATTTCCATGTAAACCACCTTTTCCTGCTCATCCCCACACCAGATATACTCACCATTTAAAAGTGGTTTAGTGGGTCACAAAACTCACAGTTTGGATCATCCAGTTACAGATTGGATCATTTTTCGATCAGAAAAACAGGGGCTTCTGTCGCTTTAAGAGCGATTCTGCACAGAGTCACTCTCTTCACTGCCCGTACAATCTATACTTTAAAGCTTGCTGCGAGAGATTTAATTTTCTTACGTGAGGATAGTAATGACTGACAGGACGAATTTGGAGGATTTGCCCAACAAATCCATGAAAAATCAGTACGGATTGCTTCCTGTATTACGTCTTTTCGCGCGAAAGTGAAAGTAAAACTCGAGCGCGCGCTCAAATGTAATTTAAATACCCAATGCCTGAATTTCATACACCATTATTACCCATCCAAATCTGTGAAAGAATGCATAAGCATTTAAAAAAAAAAAATCCTCTCTATAAGTCAAAATAGCCCGACGGGCATGGCGGGGATGCATTTTGATAGCTAATATGCAGCAGATAGCTGCAGACCGCAAGTTACCTGCAGTACTAGCTAGCAACAGACCGTCTCTAGTGCGAGACTTGGAGCGTAGAGACGTTCTGTGGCTAGCTCACCTCATTCCCAGTTTAGTTACTGGCAAACAAATTATACTGCATTAATATTTTGGTATGAAAATCACCCGCCAGTGTGGCGGGTAGCCTTTTGAATTTAGTCGCCAAACGGAAAATCTACCCGCATTTGGCGCTTGGCGGGTGTTAATTTCGGACCCTGGTTTCACTATTGCTTTGTTAGAAGAGATTGCTTGATATGTCCTGTTGTAACATCCGTGTCTAAACACGTTTGTTTGACTGTTTTAATTTACTAAAAACATTAAACGATTAATAAAGGTACAACACTTAACAATACGACTGTAATTTAAAGTAGAAATATACAAAGTTAGTTATCAGGAAGGATTTATGAGCCGCAGTTTAGATACTGATGCCCGTTAACTGTGTGGTATACGGTAATTTAGGCGAGTTACGTTTGAAAGGTCAAACACTCAACAAAGCTTATTTTTTATCATATAACTGTGGTATTTAACATTACGTGAATGTAAAAGCAACCTCACAAGCACAATAGAAATATACAAAGTTATTGATAAGGATTTATTAGCCGCAGTTTAGATTCTGATGCGCGCTTACTGTGTTGTATACGGTAATTTAGTCACGTCGAGTTTTGTTTCTACTTTAATATACGTATTGTCATTTATGTGTATCATATTTAACACCCAGAATCTTTTGTGGCTCAAACATATTTGTGTTTGGCTGCTATTTTTATCACATTAATGTTTTTAAAACATTTCCCCACATGTAATGATGTCCAATCATAGCAGTGGGTGTTTACGTCCAGGTCTTCAATGCGGCCCGCCCCTTCAAACGAACCATTTCTCCATAGAGCCACTAATCCATGTTACAAAATAGCCTATTACTTATTGCTTTTGATGTTTTTGAATGTAAAAACTGCGCGGACATCATAAGTAGACATCAGACAACAGTATAAAACAATAAAATCTACAAATTCACCACCCCTTTAAGGGTGGTGGGATTCATATTTTATTTTCATATAGTGAGTTATTTAGCTGTTTCGCCTTAATCTGAAATTTCCTGCAAACTACAGCTATTTATGCCACAGGAGACTTTAATATAGAATTGATGTAAAAAAAAATCTCCCCTTAAAATGCTATTGGTCTCGCCTACATAAAGTGTTAGTTAAAGGAATATGACTTGTCAGAATTTCAGTCATTTCAGTCAGAATAATTTTTTTTTCACTTTAATCCATGTCTATTCCTTTTGTATGTTATATATGTCAAAATCGGTGTAAATAATAGAAAGGTCGCTGATTAACACTTGCAATTCAGTGTCGTGATGGTTTAAAAAAATATTCTGAAGGTAGTAAAAAAAGGTATTAAAAAGTAGTAAATTTAACTTAAGGATTGCTGTATATACCCTGCTCCATGCTATTGTGCTTTAGCTGTTTGTGTGATACTGATGCAAAATCAGACTTCATTCATTCACCCCAATGGACAGCATAATTACACTGTCTGAATCATTCCCTAGTCTCTTTGCTTCAATCTACAAAGCATTTGATTGGACAGGAAACTTGATTTCATCCATCAAGAACTGACTGGATCGTTGGAAGTTGGGCCATGTTGCAAATGGACACAATCTTTTTCCAGGCAAAACAAGTCTTGGATACCCTGCACAGATAATCTTTTTAAAAAATTAAATAAACACTACAATTATTTATAAAAATTACGTTTATAATTTCATTGTGACTTTAATTTTAGTGCATCTATTAGTTGAAGCTGTACAGTTGTACTGTAAACCATATTTTTACTGTAGTCAATTTTCCATTTATAAAATTTTTATTAAATGTAATGTAAACATAGGACAGAATTAACTGGTTAAATCTTAATATCACTTGATGTAAACAATAAATAACTGATTCCTTTATCTGTATGTAACCACAGAAATAACCCTGCAATGTTGTAATGATATCTCTCTCTCTCTCTCTCTCTCTCTCTCTCTCTCTCTCTCTCTCTCTCTCTCTCTCTCAAACTGGGATTCAGAGGCCGAGAGTAACGTTACAACACATTTGACAAACAACACTTCGGATTACAGCCTCACACATTCAGCTGACAAACTTTGTATAAACCTGACAAACATTGATTTTAAAGCTGTTTCTTTGGCCCAATAAGATTGTCATTGTTGGGTTTCTGCACAAACACAGCGCAATTTTCTTTCTCTTTTAACTTAATGACAAACTCACCGCGACAGAATACGACCTCGTGCTCTGCTGAAGATGAAGTCGACACTTTTTAATGGTATAAACTCTCATTCCAAACAGATCCATTCAGCACATACAGTAGCATTTCACATTCCTATTTACTTCCGCATTCAGGGGTGTGCTCACGTGGTGCTTGGAAAACTAGTTTTTGCTGTTCATCCTTGCGTCAGCTTTACGCATTTTTTTTATGAACGCACACAGCACCGATAGAAAATAACAAAACGATTTAACAACTAATATAAGAAAAACTACAAACAAAAAGAAAAATTATGACACTTTCACGTATTTAGATCATACATCTATGTAGGCTAGTGCCGTGTACTACGGGAAGAATGTCAAACCTGTTTGCCAGACACAACCTGTTAAGTGACACGCGCTTGCAAAAATGCACTAAAAAGTGTCAATTGGATTCTGTTTTTAAAAGCTATACAATACTGTGACCAGGGTTAAGGTACAGACTACGTAACTGGATTACGTAATCAGGATACTAGCCTAACTGTGATTTGTTAGTGTTACATAAAAATATAGTCATTAGATGAAGTTACATTTAAACAATTAATCTGTTAAAAATATGTGTATTTGGCATTCTGCCGTGCCGGGCGCCATGACTGCGCTTTTGGCTAGAAGGGATACAGCAAATGAAGACTGCGCTTGTGGCTATAAGGAATACATCAAATGAAATCGTGCAGGTGTTGTGCCGAATTCTGTGACCTATCGAATTCTTGGACTGTCGCTGTTTAGCAATTGTTCACGCGAGACCGTGCCGGGCGCCCGTGCACATTATCGTGAGCGCGGCAAGGGAGTTTCTAACGATATACGTGACCGCCCACTGAGCGATGACGTCATTTTACCCTCGCTTGCTCTAGTCCAGCTGTGTCCCAATTCAAGGGCTGCAACCTTATGAGCATTCGACCTTAAAAGGTGCGTCCACAATTGAGGACGCATTTTGAGGCTTCATTCTAAGCATCCTTTGAAATGGGACGGCCTTACTGGCCTGAAGTCGCGCTGCTGTGACGCAATCGGTCTTAGAAGGTCGCAGTATAGAATTTTAATGACTGTGAAATAGAAAAGGACAAAGCATATGTTATTCAATTACTAATCTTAATGGGGAAGTTTCATGTACACAAAATGAAATGGTCTGGTGGTAAACCCAATTTCTTCCATTTTATCAACGAATTTAAGCAATATTGTAATGTTGTAAACAAATGTAAAAATAAAAAAGCTTTAAGGGCTTCTAATATTATCTGCAAATTTGATGTAGACAAGTAATATGCACCACTTATGGGGGGGGGGTGTTTGTTCTCTCTGGCTAACTTTGTTATTGTTTTATTTTGGATTACATTAATCATTTACATATGTACACTGACAACATTTATGTACAATACATTGTTATAACTCTCTTGTTGTTATATATGTATGTATGTATATATATATATATATATATATATATATATATATATATATATATATATATATATATATATATATATATATATATATATATGTTCATATGCAAAAAAACAAAAAAAAAAGGTCGCAGCATAGATCGCAGCCTTTGAATTGGGACACAGCTGTCTAGCTAGTGTATGAATGAAGCAGTCAGACTTCGTGAGATTAAAATGACGCGAAATAGGTTCTCATCTAAAATACCAGAACATCACAAATGTTTTGTTTTTTTACTTGGGGCTGTTGCTATTTAATGTTACACACACAATCTGGTAGACAGTAAAAACAGCTTACCGAAATCTTTGACCTGTCTCTGTTTCATTCAGAATTGCAATAATGATACCCAAACTCTGTCAAATGCTCACTGTTGACACATGGCTACGCTTGACAAAGTAATCCTGGTTTAATTGCGAATTTCTTCACATAATATAATATCATATTTCATATAACATTTGCTGAAACTAGGCGGATTATAAACATTTAAACTACAAGATTCTTCGCCCAGGCGCAAGGATACAGTTTTTTTTTTTTTTTTTTAGAAAATGTAATACGAGGCAAGTTCACGGTCGGCATCAATTAAAGCAAACGTGCAAGGACGATTAATGAGGTTGACTGTGGGTGTAAGAACACCCGAGTTTTATCAGTATAAAAATAACATTTGTGTGTTTTCTTACTGAATGGCATAGACAAATGTGGCCTTTGTAATTTGGAGATTTCATGGGAAAAGGGTATGTCTTAAAACACGTTTAAATGTTCTTTGGATTAACGCATAGCACACTGATTTTGTTTTAAACTGTTCCCGTATGGACAGTCTGTTGAAGTCATAAAAAATGGTTGATACTGTATATTTCATGGGGGGAACTATGCTGTGAATTTGGACTGAACATCACACTTCTGTTATGCCTTAAACCATTTGTTAAATAAATTATTGTTCCATAAACGGTGTATAAATTGTATGAATGTAAATTCATGTACATTTTATTAGATGTTTTTAAAAACATGTTCATGTTTTATTTCAGATATCATTAAGTATTTTTATGTGATTTATATTTGTTTTTAATATAAATAAATTTGTGGTTTATCAAATTCTTATGTATTGAGAACAATAAAAACAATGTAAAGAAAATGGTTTGTTGATTGATTCTTTTATGCACAGGCATCAGAAGAGGTTAGGAGAACCTTTTGGGAACGTTCCCTGCTAGTTAGCAAGGAGTTTTCTTAACGTAAATAGAACGTTTCCTTTAGGTTCCGAGAACGTTCTGGGAACCTACCAAAAACGTTCAGAGAACATTCTGGGAACCTACCAAGAAAGTTCTGAAAACCATTCCCAGAATCTAAAGGAAGCGTTCTATTTATGTTAAGAAAACTTTCCTGGCTAACCAGCAGGGAATGTTCTTGGGAACTTTACGGGAACCAAAAACAAACGTTTCCAGAACGTTCTGGGAACCAGAAATTGTTTGCTGGGACTCTACACTGTTCCAAACTTGTGTTTGAATAGTCAGTATGAAAACATAACTTGCGTCATCGTTTACTTTAGGGTTTGTACCTTTTGCATATCGTTAACATGAACTAATACACACTTACACACCAAAGAACATGTAAAATCGTGTAGAGGATAATAGGAGATCTTTAAAGCTATTTAATGTTTAATCTTTACATTTTTCATATCTTGTTGTTAGTTACTTTTAGACTTAAGTCTGTATTAAACCAAAAATGACTCTAATATTAGTTAACAATCATGGAATCAAGTTTTTATTGGGCAGTGTTTCATTACAAAACAAGATCATATAGTAAAAACTGCTGTGCTGTTTCGGTAACAGTCGCATAGTAAAAGAATGAGAAGAGAAAGCAAGACGACAGTGTTTGCTTGAATTGAACAATGATAATGAAAACCTCTGCCTTGATTATAACCATACTGTATTATTAGACACTAACATAGATTGGTGAGCTATCCTGTTTCAATTCGGGGATATGCTGAAAAAGTGTCAATACAGAAATAGATGTGAACATTTAATTACTACAAGCCCCTTAAAAAGCCCAAGTACTTCAGTAAGAGGTAGAAACCTTGCATCGAATTTGGCCGGAGACAAAAGAAAACATTTTAAAGATCACTTGCAGAACAATACACACATAGTGAACTTTAAATGAAAGTTAAGCATTTCAAGGTGAATAAAGTTTCACTTACTTATCTGCATTATCAGTGCACACACAAAACCCATTGTCTTGCACAAATGAAACCCAAGCATTTGTTTACAGTAGTTCATTTCCAATTTCACAACATCACTCTAACTACTCATCTAATTCAGTCTCAACAAGACTAAAGACAACATTTATTGTATTTATTTGGCAAATAGTACATGGATATGTTGACTTTCCTATCACAATTATTATAATTTGGCATTGGTGTTGTTTTTAAAGAATTCCTTTAGCTTCTTAGTGTATTTGGCACATTTACACAATTAGTCTGGTTTTGATTTAGTTATTCCAAGTGCATTTCTTTGGAAACTAACCCACTTCCTAAGAAAATCAAGGTAGTTATTCAGTGCTTGTTCAGCTATGTTAGATGATTGTAAATTTAGGACTGTCTGCCATCTTAATATAAAAACATACAGCTGGAGTCAAATCCATTTAGTGAAAGCCAATTCAGAATATACCAACAATGAACCTAACAAGTTCATTTTCACTGATGTTAAAAACACAACTGTCCCACTTAAGGATAAGCGTGTGGCAGGTGCTAGAAGCCAAATCAAGTAAAAAATAAATAGCTTTCAAGTTCCTGAAAGACCACATGAAAACACACCAGGAACCCAACTGTCAAACAAAGGCTGGAAAAAACACAAAGTGAAGAATATGAATCAGTCCACACAGATTTGTGTTAAACTGCTTTCTTTAACACTAGTTAGCTTCAGTAAGACGGAGGCTGATACGCTCCTTCTCCTGCAGAACTGTGAGTGAACGGAGACTGCTGATAACCTTCAGGAGCACCAGGAGGATATGGATATGCAGATGGATAAGGTGAGGTGTGGTCACTGACTGGATCGGTGTAGCCCAGCCCAACGCTGTCCAAGCCCTGACGGTAGTGTTTAAATGCAAACACGGTGAGCAGTGCCTTGAGAAAGAAGGAGGATATTTAACCAAATCTACCAGAAGAGGGCGCTATGACCACAATCACAGTATTGGTGCCATTATACTGTATTATACTGTGTAGTAATGCTTAATAATAATCCATCACATTTCTTCATTTTATAGACCTTTAGGAATTATAGTGTATAATGTTTTAAATAGTGTAGGATGCCATACAATAACATTGTTCTCATGTTCTCACCCAGGTAGCAATGGAGAAGAAGGAGAAGGCCACCACGGCTCGGGCTGCATCGGCGGGGATTCCCTTAGTTGTCTGTGTATTGGACCACTGATTGGCTAGCACACAAAAACACACAAACCACAGAAATGTCCAGACACCTAAAGAGAAGTGAAAGAGAAAATGAAAGTAGATTTTTTTTTTAAAAACTGATGACGACAACAACAACGGCTGTTTGAATCATTAATGAATGTCTGTTATTTTAAAGGTGCCAAAGAATGCATTGTAATAATCGGTTAAATTGTTCTCTGATATCTACAAAGAAGGTTTGTGACTTTATCAAGTGCAAATATTATCTTTTACATGTCCATTTACAACCTTAGGATTTGTCTTTCGAATAAAATGGTCTATTATTACCTTATTTAAAAGGGTCATGAATAATAATGTGGAACTCTGCTCTGATTGGCTGTTTCTCAGAGCAGCTCCTTCAGTAGCTCTGTGGCTGTTTCTCAATGTCAAGGATACTTCCTTGACAGGACTGGTCTTTCCAAGTCACTTCCTTCAGAGGCTAGGCGAGGCACATCTTTAGAATTTGGAGAACACATAAATGGAACAGGCTAGCAAGTGCACGTCAATGCGTCAGTAAAAAGATGTGCTTTCGGCGCTGCACGCATAGGATTGTGGGTGATTTGACAGCGCAAAGGATACACATATGCATCCTTTTCAGAATATGGGATATTTTTCAAATGAAGGACTCATTCCTTGGTTGCAATTCCGAGGATCCTCAACTTTGGAACAGTCCTTCGACGGATGTCGATGACGTAGCTTCCGAGGATCCTTCCTTGACACTGAGAAACAGCCACTGTTTGTGTGAGTGGGCCTTGTAATTATCAATTATTAGGATGCCTGTCCCCATAAAGAAAGGAATACCAGTATTTTTGTGACCTTGTGGGGACATTTTGAGGTCCCCATAAGGAAACAAGCTTATAAATTAAACAGAATGATGTTTATTAAAAATCAAAGGTAGCAGAAAGTTTTATGTGATGGTTGGGGTTAGGGAATGGGGTAGGGAATAGAATATACAGTTTGTACAGTATAAAATGCATTACGTTATGGAATGTCCCGACAAAACATGGAAACCAGAATGTGTGTGTGTGTGTGTGTGTGTGTGTGTGTGTGTGTGTGTGTGTGTGTAAACAGACCTTATGTTTGAGTCTGTAAATACAAATTTTGAGGAATAATCAATTGTTTGGATGTTTCTGAGTGGTAAGTTTGTGTTTTTTTTCAGTATGGACTTGCAAAACGTTACTGTAACGTCAATAGTAGAACTTCAGGCTAAATCGCTATATGGCATTAAATGGCATAAAACGCTAACTTAGCAGTCACAACTTTGTTTTTAGGATTGTAACAACACTGTCCTTAATTTAATGTTGAGGCGTACATCTCAACTGTAAGTCTCAGCTGGTGTTATGTTGAGATTGGTTTGTCTTTTGCATGCACAAGGTTTATATAAGGAGGAAACAATCGTGTTTGAGGCTCACGGTATGTCAATACCATGTACACAACACCTTTTATTCATCTATGCCTAGATAAATACAGTTTTACATTCTACTGCACCTTTAATGATAACGACTGTGAATGTGAATCTGCTGAAAGTACTTCAAAAATATACAGTGGCTAATATTGCATAAAATCACAGGCAAAGATCAGATTGTGGGTCTAGATGAAGTGATATAACAAAGAATAACATGAGTGGGGTCAAACCACATCATCACTAGCTGCTTAATTCATCTCAGAATCTTACCAGAGAAAACAAGATCACTCAGGACAACGTATTTTCTGTCGTTGGCATTGCTGATCTGAGGGAGATACGCATCCAGCACAATAAAGATAACGCAGGCCAGGAAAGCTAGAACTCCAATAGAAGTTCCATAACTGCAAGCACTGTCGTTTTGATTGAAAATACATTTAGTGTCCGCTCCAGTTGATTCATTGATGTATCCTTCAGAAATTAGGGTAGCAAACACTACTATTGAGAAGATCTGTGATGGAAATAAGTCAACAGAATTTATTTAGTTAGGCATTATCACACACGCACACACACACACACACACACACAAAAAAAACTTTAACCTCCCTGGTTTGTCTTTGGAGTTAGGAAGAACCAATAAATATAATATAACCAAATAAAATGCAAGCTTCTGTCATACTAACACATTGATCCAAGGGGATCTAATAAAAAACTTTCCATTATTTTACTCGAAGTCAACGAAAATAGAGAAGGACCAAAACATTTTACAGCTGATTGTTGTCAAAAAAGTTTAGCAATGACATCCCAATGATTACAGCAGCATGTTCTCAATATGACGTAGTTATATGAAGTGTTTTGATCAGGGCTTTGAACAAGAATTTTTTCCCAACTGGTTTCGTTCCGAACAGTATTTTAACGTTTCCGATTCAACCCAAAAATTGACATTCCTGAACCGGTTAGAACAAAAACCGGTTAATAACGTTCCATGTCACGTGGGACATACAAATAAGTAGGCTGATCTTTAGGACATTAAACTTAAATTATTAGTCTACATAATTTTCTTTAAGTCTCTATCTTGTCATCAAACAAAAAGGCTACATTATGTAAGCGGCATAACTGTAATTCTAACATGCCTACATTTGTTGAGTGCACTTAAACAAACGCACACACACACACAGACAGAGGATGAATTTCAATGATGAATTTCAAATGGCGCTGCGGGAAGAAGATGCAGCATAAACAGTCGCTCCAAATAAAGTGAAAATAAGTTGTTTTTCAGTGTTTTATTTGCCAAATGTATTTTAATGGACTACAGTATGAGACACAGTAGCGCAACTCTCTCTCAAGTTTATACATCAAGAGTTCTGATCTTTGAAGGGCATAGGGATTCTAGTTTGATTGGAGTTGGACCGGACACAGATACAAAAAAAATCAGCTTACAGAATTTCAGATAAAATAGATTCAGGTTGATCAAATTTGAATGCTCGGTACTCTACTACTTTTTTCGGCCATTCCGGATGTTGCCGTGTGAATATTTAAGTTGAATTTTTCGATCTGAATTTAAGCAGTCAAATTAGACTGATGTAGTCTAATTCAACTGCTTACATTCAGATCGAAAAATTCAAGTTAATTATTCACATGGTAACATCCGGAATGGCAGGAAAAGCAGTAGAGTACCGAGCATAATCTCCATCTGCTGTTAGTCGATCTCACCAGCAGGTGGTGCACACGCGTGTTGACGAAGAGCAGAGTTATGATTTTCTGTGTCACTATGTGGACAGGCTGACAAAACAGCTTTTACACAAGTGTCTAGCGATTTCTCTTTACCGCTTTGTACATTTAAGATGCTTTATCCACTGCAACGGCGATGAATCCAGAAAACTCTGTCACCGTTGGCTTTTATATTCAGTTTTAGTACAGAGAGACAGAGAGTGTATTGTTTGGTTATCATACTAGCCACTTTGGCAGGTTGAATATAATTTTTTTTATTGTAGTTTTCTTAAAGCTCTACTGTGTACTTTATTGAGTTAATTCTTAACAAAAACCCATGTTTTCTTTCAAAAGTATGTGCTCATTCATGTGTAATTACTTCCCACCCACTAATCAAAGTATTCTCGTAAGTGTAGAATCTGCTATTTAAAATGCATACCGTCGAAGCGCTCTCTGGCTGAATCCATGTTGTGCCTCCATCTTTGAAATACATTCGCCGACGAGGGACATTCCTGAAATTCAAGCTCCGCCTTTCGCGCTTTCACTCTACACTCACGCTGGCTGATAGCTGAAGCCTCCGGAGGTTGCATGTGTAGGCGGTATACGTCATCAAGACAGTCTTATTTCAGAATATTAACAATTATAAAGCTGACAATTATTCTTAGTTAATTGTAAATTGATGTAATATGTGTATGACTTGCGAATGTAATGCTCAGTTGATTTAAATAAACCAGGCTTGATGACGTATCCAGCCTGTGACCTGCATAGCTGAATCCTTCGGATTTTACAACAACCGCACACCGTAATGAACCTGCGATCTAATGCTTTGATTTGAAAGCCTGTTGAAGACATATTCTCGAGGACATTAAAACAAATCGCCAAGGATGCGAAACTGGGATTTTAAACGACAACGTGACAGGAAAAACATCAAGACCAAAGTCACTATTGGAGTTAGTTTTCCAAGATGGGGCTCAAGGGACACTGAAGTTGCACTTTCTATATTCTCCACAGGTAATTCAGCAGATTCGTTTACATCTATACAGTCCATGTTGTAAACTTGAAGTTTTATAGTTCCTTGGCTAACTTTAGCATGATTATGCATAACACTTGTTAGTGTAAACACGCATGTGGTTTAATGTGTTCGAACAGACACATGCCGTCTCTCCGCCCATTTATGTAATCTGAGGTACTGAGATAAATGTTTTTCATCTTTTCTGACCTCTAGCACAAACACACGGTGACAGCGCTATTTTTAGCCTTTCATTGATAAAAGCGTCTGATCTGCGCGTCTTTCGTTTCATTTTACAAGCTTGTGAAAGTTGCGCGATCTTTTTTCACCAATATGAGAGAAAGCTCTTACATATACACGGACATGTAACGTTTAATTAAAACATAAGCATTGTACTTTGACATAATATTAGTTCGCGTCCATTTAAACCCGTCATGGTTGCTTTTTGTATGTGATTTTAAGCGGACATATCATGACAATCAGACTTTTTTCATGTTAAACATAAATCTGTGTGCTTTGATGGATCACAGGCAAAGGACATTGCAAATTGTTAATTTTTTTCTCATTGCTTTTGCTTTGTAGCTACTGGAAGCCATGTTAACCTTGGCATGACACGGCCGGGCCACCGTACGAGTTAAAACGCGTTCCGAATGGGGGGGGGGCTAGAAAGTAATATTCAGTTGCTTGTCATATAGACTTTCACCGATAGATGGGAGTAGATCCTACACAGTGGAGCTTTAAAAGTTATGTGAATTGATAAACAATGAGCAATGCGACACTGGGAAACTACAACTCCTATGAGTACTCCCTGCACCCAGCGCAATGCACAGACCGTTTGTTGAGACGCGCGCGCGATCAGCAGAGCGTTGCGGACAAAAGTGCAACAGAGAGTGCGCGGGAGCTGATGGATTTGCGAATGCTCAAGAGGATGTAGTCTGAGTGCATACACACAGCAAAATCACCAGTGTTAAATGTACACTCATGGTGTATATATGTGTAACACCAGGTCTGGTGTAGGGTTGCCGCGGTGACGTAATTTTCCCACCGGTTAATCAGCGCGTCACAAACCCGGTGATCCCGGTATCACCGGGTGGGAGGGGCTTATAAATGTGCATGCAGATGAAAAACACAACAACAAAATGATCTTGCTTATATTAAACATTATATATGTATATTATAACAAAAACGAGTAAGCACGCGGCTTCTGCCATCGTCTGGTCGGTCAGTTCGCCTCACAAACTCTGACAAAAATAAATAAAAATCTGACGCCTGCTGCTCTGTGACATGACGCGCGTTCAGCTCTTCTGAATTCAGGCAGCAGACACATTCAGTTGTAAGTGTTTGCTCTCTCTAACGAAACTAAATGATTTAATTAAACGAAAATATCAAAACGACGGTGAAAGACGGTGTCGCTGTGGGCAAGTGATCTAACCGTTTCTCCGACTATCGCGGCAAGCCTGGTCTGGTGGTACCCATATAAACACTAACAATGTAGATTTAAAGCAGACATATCATGCTTTTAAATCGGTCCTTTTTACATATAAATCATCTATTTGTGGTCTATATACAGCGGAACTGCAATGCTTGGGTCTGAATTCCTCATTATTATAGCCCCACAGGCCCCCTTTTTAGATGTGCATCTGAGAGCAACTCATTTTGGTGCTCTTTTTTTAAATACACGTCATACCCCGCCCCCTCTCCAGGTTGCAGAGGTGACAATCGGTTAAACTCCACCCCGTTCGGCCATTTTTGTAGTTTTATAGCAGAGATACGATTATCTAGCGGCACAGAAACTTTTTATTCACTCGTTATTCACAAAATGTCAACAACGGAAGACTTGTCCATCCAGCCTTACATGTTCGAGCCAGAGTCGGAAACGGAGCGAGATGAAAATGAAGACAACGAACCTGCAGAACAACGTCTTGATATGGAGGTATCGCAATGGTGTGTTACTGCTGTTGTCAAACCGAAGGCTGCAGCCTCCGGAGGTCGCATTTCTAGGGTGCATACGTCATCAAGACGGTCTTATTTCAGAATATTAACAATTATAAAGTTGACAATTATTCTTAGTTAATCGTAAGTTTTTTGCCTTGGAAATGTAATGCTCAGTTAACTTAAATAAACCAGGCTTGATGACCAAAAGCAATCTCCGCAGGCTGCAGCCTTCGGATTGAGAAACGGCACTGCTAAACCATGACCACCGTGTACTTTACTTTTTTTAAAGTTATTTACATATTACCTAAGTGCTCTGCTCGTCGTCTCTAAAGATATAAGTAATTGACCCCTCAATCAGACGAAGTCTATCGGCAAATCCTTCTTTATACTGTTGGAGATTGGTTGAAGTAGTTATCCTTTAAGTGCTTCGGGCACACAAAAATGACTTTACCCACAGATGTGGGTACATTTCTTACTCTATCGTAACTTCTGCATTCTTGAGCTTGGACTACAATATCGCAGCGAGAAATAAAAAATGGCGGATTGCTCGAAGTGTTGATGTCCTTATTTGGCAGTTCCGCTGCAAATACTGTGACGTAATTGTTCAAAAAACTTCATAGATAATAGAAAAATCCGAACAGGTTGGAAAATATGACCAAAACAGAATATAAAGATATCAACAAAGCACCAGAAGAGACTAATTTCAACTTTTATGTACTTCTAAACACTACAAATATACAACAAAATGCATTTAAGAGCTAAGAAAGTGGATTTAGCATGATATGTCTCCTTTAACACTGTTGATTTTGCTGTGCACACTTCGGGAAAGATAAAACAATTGCATGGAAGTGATTGAAGAGATATAAATTGCGTGCACATTCTCAGGGCAAGAGCGGAGAGAAATTCAGCGCATACCTGAATGCACACAAAATCAAAGGAAACCCGCCAGCTGAGAGGTTCGCGCATCATTTTAATGTAACAATAATGCCCTCTCGACATTTGTCATTAAAAGTCCGAAATCACTTTTAACAGAAACCATGATCAAGCTTATAAATACAATCTGAATAAACAAGTTGACAAGTACTGCTGTTGTTAATATTTTAAGTGTTTGTCAAGGGGTTTTGTGTTTATCTTTTCAGTAAATCTTCTATACCCCTGCATCACTTTTGATATATTCATTCAAAGTTAATCTATTTATGCCTTTCAAATAGTTATGTCTCTTATTTGATTCCATAGGACACATTAAACCGCATGTGCGTCTGTGCATACAGAAAATTGCTCACTTTAGCGCCTTTTTGTGGTTAAATTGTTTAAAATCACTTTAGTGTTAATATTTGCAAGCCTTTGAAACACGTGCAAATCATAAACTTTTTGCTTATTAATCCATGAATCGCATGCGAGCCAAACCGTGGGTCGTGATATGTCAGGAATGGATCACGGATCAACTGCGATCCGTTACACCACTAGTTAGTATTAAAACAAACATCTTGAGATACTTGGTAGCCTACAATATTTACCTCTTATTTCTGAGCATTAGAGACTTGGACTTGAGTAGGCTACTTGATGGTGGCAAGCTTCTCATTTTTCCAATGAGTCAACGACGACCGGAAGTGAACTTCATCGAGTATTGCACAGAAATCTTGTCAAAGAACGGAAAAAGTAATGGTAAAGAGGGTATGCATTGACGGCACTTTTCCACGTGACCATGCGAGAGCTCTCCCGGTTAAGTGGCAAAACGTGCAACAAAATAGCTGGTTTTCATAGCGGGTGCTGCGAAAATGCCAGTTAAACTGACTATTATCAGCTTAAATTGAATTTAGTTGGACTTGATAGCAGAGGTGGACAAAACTTAAGTTACACAATAAACAGACAGTAAACAGAGAGCAGATCCAGATAAACATAAACGTGTAACAATCCAAGGTCGGGGCAGGCAGATATCGATCAGAAACGTAAATCCAGTATACAGTCCAAGATCAGGGCAGGCAGCAGTCAATCAATAATCCAAGAAACAGTCCAGATCACACCAGGAAGCAAACACGGGTAAACACAGGGAAACGCTCAGAAATGCTGCTAGGGGCAAACAAGACTTTGCGAAGATAGAGAGGCTGAGTCCCAGGTAAAGTAGGCTTGCTGATAAGCTGCAGCTGGTGTGTAATCAGCGGGTCACAGTGCATGATGGGAATTGAAGTTCATTATGCGGGGGAATGGGAAGTACCGGGAGCAATGGCGCTGACATCCGTCCCAGAGCCCCCCCCCCCCCCCCCCCTGAGAGCGGCTCCAGACGCGGGAAGTGTTCTTATGAGGGCGACCTCGGGGCAGGTTTATCTGGGTGTAGTCTGTGGAATTCATGGATGAGGTTGGGATCCAAAATGTTGTTAGCGCTCTCCCACGACCTTTCCTCGGGACCATACCCCTCCCAGTTGACGAGGAATTGAAGGTTGGAGCCCTGTCGTCTGGAGTCCAGCAGCTCGCTGACCAGATAGGCCTCTTCACCGTCCACTATGATGGGAAGGGGCCCCGATCCTCCGGAATCTACAGCAGCTCCCGGGTCCTCAGCGGGTTTGAGCAGGGAAACATGGAAAGTGGGAGATATACGGTAATTAGGAGGGAGATCTAAACGGTAGGATACAGAATTGATTTGTTTGATGATTTTGAAAGGGCCAACATACCTGGGACTCAGTTTCTTGCAGGGAAGACGAAGTTTTATGTCTCTGGTCGAGAGCCACACCAGCTGACCGGGTTCATAGTTGGGTTCTTGGGTTCTGTGACGCTCTGCTTTTTCCTTGACTCTTTTGATGGCTCGGGACAGATGAACGTGAGATTGTTGCCCGGTCTCTTGGCTGCGAGTAAACCATGCATCTATGGCCGGAATATCTGTGAGTTCATCATCCCAGGGAAACATGGGTGGTTGATACCCAAGAACGCATTGAAAGGGAGAGAGATCCGTGGAGGCTTTCTTCAAAGAATTCTGTGCATATTCCGCCCAAGGTAGGAAGCAACACCAGTCATGCTGATTCTTATTGCAGTAAAGTCTGAGAAATTTGGTTAGTTCCTGATTGAGACGTTTTACTTGGCCATTAGATTGAGGATGGTACCCGGAAATGAGACTGATGTTGATGTTAAGAGCTTTGAAAAATGCTTTCCATACCTTGGACGTGAATTGTGGACCCCGGTCGGATACAATGTCTTCGGGAAGTCCGTAGTACCGGAACACACTATGAAGCAGCTGCTCTGCGGTCTCCATGGCAGATGGTAGCTTGGGCAGGGGAATAAAACGACAGGCTTTAGAGAAACGGTCAATAACAGAAAGCACCACTGTGTTACCTTCAGATCTGGGTAGATCAGTCACAAAATCCACAGCAATGTGGGACCATGGCCTTTGTGGAATCACAAGAGGTTGTAGGAGACCAGCCGGATTCTGATGCGGGGTTTTGCTGGCTGCGCAGGTGGTGCATGCGTTAACCACTGAGCTGACGTCAGGCAACATGGACTGCCACCAAAATTTGTTCTTGAACATCAGAAGAGTAGAGTTAATGCCAAGGTGTCCGGAGGAGAGAGATGTGTGTACCCATTGAATAATTTGCCTCCTGTGGGAAGGAGGGATGTAAATATAGCCTGCAGGACATTCAACTGGTGGTGGATTGCGATTGTTGAGCTGATTGATCTCTTGCACGACGTTCCACTAAACAGGCACTACAATGAGGGAGGGTGGGATGATGGGCTCAGAACTAATGGTTTGAGGTGAAGCATCATACATCCGAGACAGGGCATCTGCTTTGGTGTTCTTGGAACCAGGACGGTATGTAATGGTGAACTGAAATCTAGTAAAGAACAACGCCCATCTAGCTTGTCGAGGGTTGAGACGCTTGGCAGATCTTAGATACTCCAGGTTGCGATGGTCTGTGAGGATCAAAAATGGGTGCTTGGCGCCCTCTAGCCAGTGCTGCCATTCTTCCAGAGCCGCCTTCATCGCCAGAAGTTCTCGGTTCCCTACATCATAGTTTCGCTTGGCTGGGTTCAGTTTTCGAGAATAAAAGGCACAGGGATACACTTTACTTGGGTTACCTTGTCTCTTTGAAATTATAGCACCCACACCTGAGTTTGAGGCATCTACCTCAACTATTTAAGGCTTCTCGGGGTCTGGATGATGCAAGATAGGGGCTGAGGTAAAGCGAGTCTTTAGGTCCTTAAAAGCGGATTCAGCGTCAGGGTACCAGGAGAGCTTGTGGTTGGACTTGTGCACTAGGGAGGTTAAAGGAGCTGCAATGATACTAAAGTTCTTAATAAAGCGTCGGTAGAAATTGGCAACACCCAGAAAGCGTTGAAGTTCCTTCACAGTGGTGGGTCTGGGCCACTGCAGTACCGAATCCACTTTCTTCTCGTCCATGGCAACTCCATCAGGACTGATGACATACCCCAGAAAAGATGTTGAAGTCTGGTGAAACTCACATTTCTCAGCTTTAGCGTAGAGCTGGTGTTCAATAAGGCGTTGTAGGACTGTCCTAATGTGTAAGATTTGTTGTTCCAGGGACTCAGAATAAATCAGGATGTCATCGATGTAGACAATTACGAAGCGGTTGAGCATGTCTCGGAGAACATCATTAATGAATGATTGGAATACAGATGGACTGACAGAGAGACCGAAGGGCATCACCAAGTATTCGTAGTGACCGTCACTGGTGGAGAAAGCCGTCTTCCACTCATCGCCCTCCCGAATACGAATCAGGTTATAGGCGTTGCGTAAATCCAACTTAGTGTAGATCTTGGCGTTTCGTAACTGTTCCAAAGCAGCTGGTACTAGTGGTAGAGGGTAGCGGAATTTCACAGAGATATCGTTCTCCCACGATAATCGATACAAGGGCGTAGACCACCATCCTTCTTTCCCACGAAGAAAAACCCTGCAGACGCTGGAGAGGTAGAGTGACCCTTCTCTAACTCTTCTTCGATGTACTTCTTCATGGCTTGTCGTTCGGGTTCGGATAAGGGAAAGATGCGCCCCCTGGGTGGTACTGCATTAGGTTGTAGGACAATGGCACAGTCATTGGGTCGGTGAGGTGGTAGTTGCGTAGCCTTGGTTTTGCTGAATGCGATGGCCAGATCTGCATACTCGTGGGGAACATTTTCAGGTAAACTGGTTACTGGATTAATCTGAAAGACACGTATGGAGAGCTCGGGAGACTTACTTAGACAGGAATTCAGACATTCATCGCTCAAATTCAGAATGCGCCTTTCCTTCCAGGAAATGAGCGGGTTGTGATGATGGAGCCAGGGAAACCCCAGGATGATTGGGTTGTGAGGTGATGACATGACATAGAAAGTGATATCTTCAGTATGGTTAGTGTCGGAGACAAGCGTAACACTTTGCGTGATGTGAGTTACTCGACCGGAGCCCAGTGGTCGACCGTCTAGCGCTGCGACAGAGAGAGGGGGTACACAAGGAATTACAGCAATTCCATGAGATTTTACTAGTCCAGCATCAATAAAGTTTCCCGCAGCCCCTGAGTCGAGTAGTGCCTTAGAAGGTATGTTCGATTGTTGCCATCTCAACGTAACAGGTATTTCCATACAATCAAATGTAGTAAGAGGAATTGATGCACTCACCCGCCCAAGACGTGTTTGCGAGGGTCGTGAAGGACAGGCAGCGAGGATATGGCCTGCAACACCACAATACAGACATAGTCGTTCACGGAAACGGCGTTCTCTCTGTTCCATTGTGAGACGGCCTCTTCCCACTTGCATGGGTTCGTACATATTGGACGACAATGCTGTAGAGGTCTCATATCCTCGAACTGGTCTTCGGCTGCGTACTAAGTTATCAACTCGGATGGACATGGCGACGAATTCCTCGAAGTTCCTCCCTTCATCACGACAGGCCAGTTCAGACTGGAGATCTTGACTTAATCCTTGGCGAAACAGTAACTTCAAAGTGTCCTCCACCCAGTTGGTCTGAGCTGTGAGCGTGCGAAAAGTGAGTGCATACTCAGTGGCCGTGCGGCGTCCCTGGCGAAGATTGAACAGTTGTTCTCCGGGGTCTCGGCCTCCCGCTGGATGTTCAAACACTTCTTGCATGGTGTTCTTAAACTCGTCAAAGGTACAATGATTGAAATTGCCTGCTGCCCATAATGCCGTAGCCCACTCCAAAGCCCTTTCGGTAAGCAGGGAACAAATCAGGCAAATCTTACCAACCGCTGTGTTGTATATGTTGGGTTGTTGGGCGATGAAAAGCTAACATTGCATCAGGAAACCCTTCCCCTTGTCCGGGGTGCCATCGAAATTTTCAGGAAAAGCCAGGCGGGGTGTCGCTGAGGCTTGGGGCGTGGCTACAGGTCGTAGCGTAGGAGGTGTGGGTGTGAGCTGGAGCAGCGGCGGTGCTAGCCGATGCAGCTAAACTCTGAACAGAGCGGACCAGTTCCTCCATAAGAGATGTTAGCCGGACCAACTGTTGTTGGTGAGCTGCCAGGATGTTTGCTTGTGACAACATCTCGCCCGTAAATTGTGCCAAGGTTGCTGGATCCTGCTGTGGCGAAGTCTTCTGTGACGAAGCAGACAGGTTAGGTTCCATTTGCAACTCTTTATTGATGTAAACACACAATAAACAGACAGGAAACAGAGGGCAGATCCAGATAAACATAAACGTGTAACAATCCGAGGTCGGGGCAGGCAGATATCGATCAGAAACGTAAATCCAGTATACAGTCTGAGATCAGGGCAGGCGGCAGTCAATCAATAATCCAAGAAACAGTCCAAATCACACCAGGAAGCAAACACAGGGAAACGCTCAGAAATGCTGCTAGGGGCAAACAAGACTTCACGAAGATAGAGAGGCTGAGTCCCAGGTTAAGTAGGCTTGCTAATAAGCTGCAGCTGGTGTGTAATCAGCGGGTCACAGTGCATGATAGGAATTGAAGTTCAGTATGCGGGGGAATGGGAAGTACCAGGAGCAATGGCGCTGACATCAGTCACATCTGTGCTTTATTAGGATGTTTGTCTTGGAAAATTTTTTTCTTTTATATTGCATATTAAAATTGATTTAATACTTAATTACATTTCTGCCCTACAAAGGCAAAAGGCAGTAACTTCGTTTTTGATTGGAAATTAGTTATTGATATTTTTGGGACATTCAAGACATCCTTTATCATGTGGATAAGTATCTTGAATCAATTTTTTTTTTTTTTTTTGAGAAAATAAAAATCAAGAAAATAACTGACAACTAAAGTCACTGAAAAGTCTAAACTTTAAAGTAATTTTCTCAGTTCTACACTCTAGCGAGTTAAGGTCTTTTGCCTTTGTAGGGCAGATTTAAATTGTGTTCTTTTACTTGAGTAAAAGTATGTTAATGTACTTAAATATTAAATGTAAAACAAAAACTTGTATTTATGAAATGTCATAGAATAAAAATTATGATAATATGCTTTGGAATGTATGTTTTCTAAAGAAAAACACGGATAAAATACAAATACTTGAAAAATACTTTTAAGTAGAAAGTAAAGCCTCTGCTTGATAGTGACCCTTGCAACTTATCAACCGACCTGTGGTATGTGGACGTTGGCATGAACGATCAATTTACTTCTCCTTTCGGTGTTTTTTGGCAGTCTGTAAAACGATAGCTCCGAATTCTTGTTAATCTGTTAGTAGCCTACAGTCTATCGCACAACAGCTTTTTCCCATTTCGACGCATTTTTTTCACTGTGTTTTCGCTGATGTCACACTGTACTCAAATGCAGCCGCTCTGTCTTTTGCCACTCAGTGGGCGTAACCACAGTCCCTCTAGCCGACGGTGACTTCATTTGCATACCCTCGATTAACCGGTTACCATTATTTTCAATAAACGGTTCTGTTCCGGAACACATTATATATATTATTTTTTTTTTAGTTTCTGGTTTCGTTTCTGTTCCTTGCAAAACATCAAAAGTTTCTGGTTTCATTTTCGTTCTGTTCAAAGCCTTGGTTTTGATTAATGCCATTAATGTTTTTTTTATCAACGTGTACCATTAACTAAATGAATATAACATGGCAAAGATAAATGCACATTTGGAAGTTTAATGTAAGGGAAATGTCATTTTGTACATTCTGTAATCTAATGTGATGTTTGTTCTTGTTCATGATGACATTTTCTTTTGTTGTTGTAATTAATTTATAGCATTCACAAGATGACCTGTTGAATTCATTTTGGGAGTGATGAATGTTTTTTGATCCAGTGCCTGTATACTGTATATGGTATTAGTATTGACCAAATTCAGATGCTGTCATATGCCGATCAACTTACCTAAAAATAACTTTTATAATGACTTGATAGATTTATTGCATTTTGTGAAAAAATTATCAGTTTTTATAATAAATCTTTGAAAATCAAATTATGGATTAGAATTTGTAATGTTTTTATAACCTAAAGACGCTATGTGAAAGTTTGTAATAGAAAATAGTGATTTTGATCTTGTCACTTTCTTGGTATAGAAAACATGTTTTTACCTAAATTTGTCAAAATGGGTTTTTTGTGTTTTGGAACCAAACTCTTCATATATTACCATGTATTCTATGTCATTTTTCTATACAGCTGTTTCTTATGTCTTGACTGTTTGTGCACCACAGAAATATCTTGCAGAACTGACCAAACAGATCAAGGTTAACTTTAGCAGTTCACAGATGCCGTAAATATACAGTTACAGTAATTTATGTTTTTTTTTTTTATATCTGTGGTTCACATCATCACAGCTCAGGATAAACTGTAAGAGAAGTCCAGGAGAATAATTAACATTTATTTGAAAGACAGATGCTTTGCTTGCACAGCACACCCTGAAAGTGTACACGATTACACAAGAACACTGACATCATGAGTCATGACAATGGTGATCCACCGAAACACATACAATCTTTACTAGAGTCTAACATGAGATATGATGTGAAAGGTAGCAGTTTGTTTGTTAGGCTGCGCTCGCAGGCTGGTTTTAGTTTGTTAAGCTGGGTTAGTGGGCTGGTTTTAGAGGGATTCTAAAGTCTCATAATAATCATGCATCAAAATTTGATTTCAATCTATAACATGATCTTACTCACTAGCCAATGTTAAAGAGATCAAGTTGATATTTTTACAGAATGCTTTTTACATCATGTAGAATGATTTTATGTAGAAAGCTGTGTCACATTTATATATGATGATGATCTAAAGCAGCATTCCCCAACCCTGTTCCAGGAGGCACACCAACAGTGCACATTTTGCACATCTCCCACATCTTTCTTGACCACATTAATTTCCATCTTGAAATCTCTATCAATGAGCTGATGAGTGGTGTCAGGGGTGTTTGTATAGGAAGAGTTGTGTAAAATACGTAGTGTTGTAGTAGTGCCTCCTACAGGAAACACTAATCTGCCTTCAGAAGTGAATGGTCATGAGGAAAGAGACTGAACACACCACTGCTGCCATCTCCAGGTACACTCAGTAGATGGTTACTTTAGTAATTCAAACCAAAGCTGAACATCAGTTATGATCTGAATTATCTCTGTCATAATTATAAACTTAAAAACAAATAGTAATTTGTGATATTTTGGGGTGTAATAATGTAACATTTCCACAATTTAAGTGTAAAGTCCTAAACAGTCATGCTGAACACACAAACAAAACTCGCTGCATTTCACCAAATGTATTAAAAAGTGTGATGTCACTCCTGCTGAGTCACGTGTCCCAGATCTGAGCAAACTTTCTGCCGTAAGCTCTCTGCTATGTTGCGCGATTCGTTTCTTTAACAAATGCTAGTTTCAGAAATGTCTCTATAAACCTGTCCGTCTGGTACTAGAACTAGTTAGTTAACGATTAGTGATCTCACCCAACTGAAAATCCGCACGATCGTCTGCGGCTGTTTAATAAAGCTGCTGAAATCAAAAGCTCCGCCGGCCAGCGAAGCCCCGTACGCGCTGGTGTCCATCTCTGGCGGTGTTTATTTCGGTGTTTGTGTCTTTATGTGTCAGATCTTCAGCAGCGGGGAGTTTGATCCTCTGCTGTTTACTTTTACACTTGTTTCCTGAATGCAGCGCGCCGCCCTTCAAGGAAGTACACGTCACGAGTTACTCGGTAACATACTACTGTAAGCTGGACATCCAGTCACAATATTCAGTATAAACCTTTCATCACCTGTCCTCATCACTGAAAATCTTTAGTGTCTCCTGTGCGGGGCTAGCTGTCACAATGGCCATTTACGATCATATCTGAAGGTTTATTTTTTTTCATCTGTCTATGGAGATTAGTCCGAACCCAGAAAACATCCCTGGTGAAAAAAAACAATAGAAACCATAAAAGAAATTCGAATGGTTTCCATTACAAAACACTTACAAACCATCAGCCATTAACCACTAAAACCATTACCAAATGGTTTCCAGAACGTAGTGTGTTTTGGACACATCCCATTAGGATTTATTGGTTTGTATAGGTTTCCATTACAATTTGTATTGGTCTTTGTTTACGCATTTATTTATTTTTGTTTACACTTTTAATGGTTTTGTATTGGTTCTGATGGTTCCAGTTTGTATTGGTCTTTATTTGCAGATCTTCCCAAATCTCCTCTTCAGGCTCATCTTACTGCATCTATCATGGCATTTGATAGCTTCTAAGTTCTAAAAAGGAAAACATATTTCACAAGTATGGAAACATAAATGTAATATTTTGGTTTGAAATACAAATACAACTGTGGCCCAAGTACATCTTTTAAAGGAATTAAGAATGTTTTCATGTTTTGTCATGACACTATTACTTCATTACGTTTTAAAGGGTACTGATTTGGGCATCTGGAAAGACACATGACTTCACCTCTGTGTATTTTATCACACTTTTTCAAATTGCACGCCGATTTGCCTACAATATAAAACACATAATAACATAAAAAACAAGCCATAGCCCCTTTTAAAAAGAAAACATAAATTGTGAAATACAATTTTTAGCAAAACACTGCATCTTAATAATTAGGATTACAATTTTTGATCTGAATACAATTCAAAAGAAATATTAAATGAATTGTACGGTTGTAGGGGAGATGCTTCACAATATGCACACTGTTAACGATTTCCCTGTATTTTTACAGTACGGTACTGGCAGCACGGTTGCCAGTAAGTTACTGTATTTTGGTTTTACAGTACTGTACTGTAATACCATTTACAGTACACAAACTAGTACTGTATAGTTACAAAGCAGTACTGTACTGTAATTTTACAATATTTTATTACAGTAGTCTATTTTTACAGTAATTTACTGTAATGTCTATATTGACCCATAAATACTATTTATTACTTATTACAATTAATACAATAATATTATATAAAATAGCTAGAGATTTAGGTTTAAATCTATAGTTATTAATATGGTAAAAATGCTAAATTAAAACATAATGAATTAAAAGGCAATCCAAGCAATGTTTGTATCAAAATTTTATTTAAAAAAAAACATTTAATTGAAACAAACATATTTAAAACAAGATTTTAAACAATAATAAACATATAATCAAGTAACATAAAATAAAATCAACAAGTATAAACAAGTTTGGAGACCCCTGCTGTAACATATTTAACTCTGGCAAATAGAACACTGTTCCATAGTTTGAAGTTTTCAGTTTAAAGTCCATCATCGACTAAAAGGTAACTTTTCACTGTGGTAAAAACAACACTGGCCCATAGTTTTAAATATTCTACTTGAATTTCATTTAACACTAAAAATAAATGCATTAAACTGTGGCAGACAGACCACAGTGGCCTTTACTTTGAAGTCGTCCATTCGAACTCAATCAGGGACTGCATGAAGCTGTTCACATGGGGGTTAATGGCCACAGCTTTTCTCTGCACCAAGTTCCTTGTCTTTTTGCTTGCTCCTTGTCTGGATGTGCACTTTTTCCCATCTTTGGAATTAATTCTATCCAGAAACCTGTTAGAAATATCATAAACATTAAGTCAACAAATATAAGATAGAAAAAGATTCTTAAAAAATTAAACTCAGCCTTGAATTTACTCCTATTCTGAAACCTTTTACTCTTATTCTACTGTTCCACACCTAATTACATAAAAATACAGAAGATTCACTTACAGCTGAACAAACTCTTTTCTCAATGGACAGCATCCACCTGGATCATGTCATGATTGAATGTCCTGAACAGAAAGTACAATTGTTACTGATTTGGACACAGCTTTTTATTCTGAAAACAAAATCTTTTGTCAATAAAGTCCAGGGACACCTCTGCTCAATAAATACAATTATTAAATTAAATTTCTTATAACCAAAGTCTGAATATTTCTGTTTGTATATTTCTACATGGCAAACTAAGACAATTGTGTACATGTTGTGTATGGTCGTGTTACAGTGTTGTGTGTGGGAATTGTGAATGAGTGTATACATGGGTATTTAAAGAAGCTGTAGTGGTAAAGTGCAAACTTACCGAACATAATGTGCTTGGTGTGTGTCTGGTATCACCCGTTGTGCCTCCACATCTGCCTTAACTCCTGATAAAGTGCAAGGACACTCATGTAAACTACAAATAAAAAGTCAGCCACATTCCTGTGTAATTTTGCATGTGACGTGAAAGCATTTAATATTGCAGTCGAAAAAATACATGACTTGTAACTGTACATCATGTACTTGCCTGGTGCCTTTAAAGATGATCCATCTTACCCAATCCAGCTTACAAGCAATGGTAAGACTGTAAAAAAGACAAATGTTACAAGATCTGTTAGCCATAGAAATAAATAGACATTGTGAAGGAAATGGTAAAAGAAAATTTAGTAACACTTTACTATAAGAGTTTATTCCTTAACATTTGGTAATGCCTTAGCTAATATGAACTAACAATGAACAATATATTTTACAACATTAATAATATTTGATAATGTTCATTGTGCATTAACTAATGTAAACAGAGACAAATTGATTGATTTAAAAATGTATTAAGTGTTTAAATCTAATATCATGCTATGCTAACAAATAAAACATTACTGTAAGTGTTAAGTCAGTTGTAAAACAAATATATATATATATATATATATATATATATATATATATATATATATTAGTTGTTATATTATATATTATATATAAATATCTAAATAAGTCTTTTTTTAATTATAACATCTTGTCTACAGAAAATCTCTAAAAATGTCTCGTTTAGTGCAGAAAATAGCGATTTATAGTGACAAGGTAAAAAGACTGTCCCTTTAATGTTTAACCCAGACCGGCTGCGGTGTAACACTATTTCACGCAAAGTTTTTTAACAAGTTAACGTTAGTAGCTAGCTGCTCACTTTAAAGATAAACATGATCGCCTAAATCTGAGCAATCCTGGTGATGCCAGTTTCCTACACGATGTTATTATGGACTATTTTACATCCAGAGATGAAGGATCAGATGACAGAGACGAAAAGACAAAGGTACGTAAATGCGGAGCCCATTCTCTTTTCGTGCATTGATTTGATGTGTTTTGGAAACTTATATATACTGCATGTATGCATCTGAAGTGGTGGAAACAATATGCCATAAAAATGTATTGGACAACTTACTGGGAGTGTAAAACGCTTAAGAGAAGATATTCTCTGCTTTTGCTGATATACAGTAATATAATAACAACAACAATAAGCGCGGCAATCCCTTTCGTTCATCTGATATTAAGATGAGCCCAGGTCTGATTGATATTTGGTCGAAGTTAAAGCTGCAATGAAATCGATGCATGTATCCAGTTAAATATGAGGTTTCTTGTTTTCACTTCTGTGGAGGAGGACTGCGGTACTACAGTATGATGTGTACGGCGTGTCAAGTCCTGTCTGTTTACAACCACGAGTCAGCCTTGCCAAACAGTCGAACTTAATACTTTTCTCTGACGCTAACTGAACGGATGAAACGCCGAGATAAACGACCGTTATGCTGGGACCGCAAGACCGCGCTGGCGGGTTGTCTTTGTCCATTTCGTTAAAAATAGTTTCATTGTCACCACACTTTCAACACAATATAAACTCACCAAAACCCTCATAATTTAGTTAAAACAACCCTATATTCATTAAAAAAAGGTGTAAAGCGAGTTAAAGCAGCGGTAGACATCTGTGTGTAAGCTTACTTTCTGGGGGAGATTGAAACTTTGTTGGCGACGGTTTTTCTCTCTCATTGCACGTTTAAAACAATATTGTGACAAACTATTGACAACATTCTTAAACTAAAAATTAAGTTTTCATGAAACAGAAATATTTCAAACTTACCGAACTGCCAGAAATCAATCGTCCTCCTTCAGCTGCAGCCAGGAGTTGTGCTGTCTGTGTGATTTGACTCTGGCGCACTTTCTCTGATTATTGCAAGTACACCTGGCACATTACAGCAATGGCTACAGCAAGGTTACATCAAGACCAAAATATACTGTAAAATTTTCCCGCTCAAACAAATTTACCCAGAATGCATTATGAACTGCAGTACTGTACTGTAATGTACACATACAGTATAGTACTGTGGATTTTTACAGTAAAGTACTGCTAAATCTACAGCGACATCTAACAGTGCATTACAATGGTGGATGGTAGTTTATTTTTATAACTCGTGGACATAGCCATCCTTTCAAAAGTGATGTTTAAAACAATAGTACATAAAGATAGGAAGAAAGAAATGCTGTTATGTACACAACCACAAAGACCCATTTTGTCTGTCAGTATGAAGCCTCTTTATAACTTGCATCAACATCCACTCTAAACTATGAATTAACTTCTGGCTCTGTCTACTGAAAACAAAGGGTTTGAAACATGTTCATATATTATCCTCTTTATTTTCAAATGTGGAAGTAGGTCATGTGACGTATTTCCCTTCTTTGTGCAAAATGTCAATTTCAATAACCAGCCCGTAGAAAAAAGTGTATTGGGAGCATGCATAAAACATGATTTAAACAGTTATGGTAAATATTTACTACACCTGCCATCTACAAACCAGTGTGCACCAGAAGTGGCCTGATAGATCATATGGGGGTGGTTTCCTGCACAGGGATTAGACTAGTCATAGACTAAAATAAATATAAGAGCTGTGCAAACTGAAAACAACTTGCACTAACATGTCTTAAAATACATCAGTACCCTTTGTTTTGCCTCGAAATGCACACCAGTAATGTTTTTAGTAAGGTATGTTTGTTAAAACTAGTTATATTTCCGAATTAAACTAAGGCCTAGTCCTGGTTAAGATAATCCCTGTCCGCAAAACCACCCCATGAAGATATTTTCAATGATTCCGTGTTGTTGTTCGGGGGTGACGGGTCTTCAATGCACAAATATTAAAGCACAGGGGCATATCAGTATCTTTACAATGGGAAAGACAGTTGAGTGTTTGTACATGGAATAAATCAAGACTTTGTGTTTTTAACCTTTCAGGCGATGGTTTAAAATGTCACAACTGTCCCTTTGGTGTGAGGTTTTGTTAATCTGCAATTTTTAATTGACTTGACTCTTGATTGAGTTTTTATGGCAACACATCAAGCTTTACATGTCACGACAGTCAGTAGCATCATTCTCATTCAACACATTGTAAGTTATTTGAACAAAACAATGAACATATAAAACTTTTTTTTTCTTTTTAAATATGACAAAAGTATGCACAAACAAATTAACAGTAACTAATAAGCAGTTTATGTCATATTTGGTTATGTAATCATATTTTTTAAATAATATATACTAGCAGAATAAATAAACCAGCTAAATCTGCATATTTTTATCAGCATAATATTAGTTGTTATTGTTCACTGGCAGCGTCTATGAAAGGTTTTACTGGATGGATGTGTGGATAGAGAACATGGCTGCACGTGTGTGTGGATTATGGTTAAAACAAATATTTTGTCACGACTGGGATGCAGGAGTGAGGAAGTTAGGACGCAAACGCAAAGTTCAAAAATAAATAACACTTAATAATAAAACACGATGGATAAGATGGTGAATACAGTGAACACAGGAACATCCAAGACAGGGAACAGACGGGGTAGCAATGACAATGATCCAGCAGTGAGCAAACAGAAGACAGAGGTATATATACACACAGACTAAATGACAAAACAGGTGTGATGAGGCAGGTAATTAATCAATGAATGTCCAGGTGATAACAATCGGAACAGAGACAAGACATGACATGGATTAACCGTGACATTACCCTCCCCTCTACGAGTGGCTACCAGACACTCACATAAAACACAACAAAAACAAAGTCTGGTAGCGAGAGTCCAAGGGAGGGATGGAGGGCTTGGGGACCCTGGCGAAGCCGGCAGCCGCCGGGATGAGACCAACAGGACGGTTGGCCGGACTGCGCCAGGAGAACCGGAGCGATCGCTCCGAGAACCGAGGCAGATGAACAGGGACGGATTGGCAATCTGTGCGTTCTGGAAAAGTCCAGAACGGCCGTTCAATGGAGGGCCGTCGCCCGGCCGATGGCAAAAAAAGTCTAATAACGCAATATGAACAGCCAACAGCAGAGGCACTAATACGATCACTTATATGCTGCTACGTGTAAAAAAACAAGGAAAAAGAGTCGGCCTACTAGCCGTGATTGGTCCACGGATTCCCGGAATTCGCGAGTGTCTATTTTTGCGAGCCTGAGCATCCAGCCTGGTCATGATGAGGGACAGACCGAGTTAACTTCACATCAGCAAGAGCTAAGTGCCAGTAGTAGCAGGACATGTGACATTAAAATATAATATACTGTACACGATATAAAAATGAATAAAACTCGCGTGAAAATGAACGTAATGCGCAACTAGTGTTAGAGAGAGAGACGTGATGTGATTGTGTGCGCACGCGCGTGTGTGTGTGTGTGTGAGAGAGAGGAGCGGGAGCGATTGAACAGTGGAAACATAAAAACAATACATACTCTGTCATTTTGTTCATATGGGACATCATTCAAACGGCAAAGTGTTTGCTTATATTTGTATACAGTCGCAATAAAACAAAACATTTTGCTTTTGTTAAACTGTAAACTCTTGTCAAACTGTAACCTACAGCTGTCATCTAACCAAAATCACACACATCAAAGCAAAAAATATTTATCCAACCCCGTTTAAAAACAGTCTGTGGGTGGACATTCATCGTATTGCATTGGTTTTCATTTCTTTTATTGACTTTATTGTATATGAGAGGTTGTAGTGAGCTCACATTTTCTGCTACAATAAAGACTAAGGTATTGAATTAAACGGGTAAATATCAGGCATGCATTGCAACCACTCTAAACGTGCTAATGTACAAGAAAGGGGGCTAAATAATTGACCAAATATTAGTTTAACCAAAAAATCCTAGCTTGCACTTTCTGTCTGTCTTGCATCAGAGTGCAGTTTTTCCTTGTCTTTCATATTTGTGTTTAGTATTGTGGAATTGGCAAAGACCTGGTGGTTGTTTGTGAAAGCTGTACAGACAAAATTAATAGGCCTAGCTATTTTCATTATTTCACAGCCTTATTATACATCAAAGTTTAATATGACATGGACAAAATATTAAATATCCTTGTCTAATAGTCTGACATTGTGGCATAGTATCAGGACATCCTTGTGTCTGTTGCGCACGGCTAGGGGCGAATGGCCGGATGATGGGCCTATTTGGGAAAAAGTCCAGGGCTGTTTTTTAGCCCCAGTCCGTCCCTGCAGATGAATTACCCCCCTCCTGGGAATCGTCGACGATCAGATGCCCCCGGAAATCATCTCCCATCCCCTCGTGGAAACGGAGACCCTCGGTAGCCACCCCGGGGAAATGATCGGGCGTGGTCCGTTCCGGATCCCCCTGCGAGCAGGATGGTGGTCCTCCGAGGGACCGTCGACGACGACTCAACCGTTGGGAGACCGCCTGGGCCGATCCTCCTCCCGCAGGCCCGCAGGAGTGAGCGATCGCTCACGGTGGTCCCCAAGAGACATCGGGGCTGATGGGAAATGAACCCCGATGTCACTACTCCCCCTCGACGAAACTCCTGGGGGAGCCGCCCTCCATGAACCTGCTGCGTCCAGTTTGGCTGGATCATTCTGTCACGACTGAGATGCAGGAGTGAGGAAGTTAGGACGCAAACGCAAAGTTCAAAAATAAATAACATTTAATAATAAAACACGATGGATAAGATGGTGAATACAGTGAACACAGGAACATCCAAGACAGGGAACAGACGGGGTAGCAATGACAATGATCCAGCAGTGAGCAAACAGAAGACAGAGGTATATATACACACAGACTAAATGACAAACAGGTGTGATGAGGCAGGTAATTAATCAATGAATGTCCAGGTGATAACAATCGGAACAGAGACAAGACATGACACGGATTAACCGTGACAGATTTACTGTGTTTGTATCAGCTATTATGAGAACCCCTAACTGCACAAACTATGCCAGTCTTTCTGGATTTTATAATAAGTGAAAGTCTTACACAAAAGAGCTCAAAGATGCCTGCACCCACGTTTACATCAAAAATAAGATGGATAGAGGGAATGGTGACATACAGAAGAAATTAAGAGCTTTGCTTAATAATAACCATTGTTTCCTAAATTATTTTCCAATATTTTCCTAATGACAATGATAAACCAGTACTGAGAAACAAACATCAATTGACAGAATGAGTTAACCTATAAAGGAAAGGTTTTTATGGAAAATAAATAATAAATAATATACAGTTAAATTACTTATACAGGGTACAGTTATAGTCAGGGTGACCCTAAACAAACATCAGTTGACAGAATGAGTTAACCTATACAGGAAAGGTTTTTATGGAAAATAATAAATAATAGGCTACACAGTTAAATGATTTATAAATGGGTACAGTTATAGTCAGGGTGACCCTAAACAAACATCAGTTGACTGAATGAGTTAACCTATAAAGGAAAGGTTTTTATGGAAAATAATAAATAATAGGCTATACAGTTAAATGACTTATAAATGGGGACAGTTATAGTCAGGGTCAGAGGCGATTCTAGAGTCTATGGGGGCCCTAAGCAAAAATTCCTAGGAGGCCCTTCCGACCAGTGTTATGAGCTATAGCTATAGCTGCTATTCAATTCGGTCTCCCCATTAGTTAGATTAAAGGAAAGTACTGTTCAAAAGTTTAGGTACACTTGACTAAAATGTTAACTCATAGATCAAGAACAAAAATAAAAAAAGAACAAAGTTGCACATTAAGTAAGGTCTAAAATTAGTCTTTATGTAACACGGAAACAGATGAGTAGTTGTATGGGGGCAGCATTCGTCAAACTTTTATGACCCCCTCCCCCACCCGGTGACAGTTGCTGTCTGACAGGTCGTTTTCATGACCCTTTGACAGGGGGGCGGGACCATCAATCAAAATCTGTACAAGTTGTCAACTTTAGACAGAAAGTATTTAATGGTTTTATTGCCGGTCATTTAGAGTGATTGTTTTTCCTGAGTGTGTTTTATGTCAAGCGTATGGTGTCATGTTTAATGACGGCTCGTGTTTCGACATTTACTGTTTATTGACATTTGATGTCAGATCTCAACCATCCTCCCACCTTTGCTCGCCCCGTGCGCTTCTCAATACTGACTTTCACACCGCGGGTGTGTTGTTGAATCTAAAGTTTTGCAACAGCATAAGTTTATTTAAAGGCAAGCACTAATCATATATATATATATATTAGATGTACCTGGCTACGCTTAAAGCCGATGTTTTCTATCGAGCTATAGTTTCTGATCAGACACAAAGTCTGAACTAAATAAAATTTTAAACGGTTCACGAAGTCCGGGAATCTTTTCATGACCTGGTCTACAGTTTCACGCGTATTAAAGATCCGGCGGTGTCTGACAAAGCCTCGGGTGATTGTTCATATCTGTCATTTAAAATAAAGTTAATAAATGTAATTCTGTCCACTATGGCAAAATAGGAATTTATTTTAGATTAGGGGAATCTTTAACCATGTCTCTGATTAAAACTTTTGATTGTAACATCACAAGTTATTTAATTAAATATTCTGTATACGGGTATAGTTTAAGCAATGACCTGAGCCATTACCTTCGGAGCCGTCAATACTACATTCTTTAGACGATAGTCTAAACTAAATAAATTTTTAAACGGTTCAGGAATTCCGTGAATCTTTTCATAACCTGCACTATAGTTTCACGCGTATTAAAGATCCGGCGGTGCCTGACAAAGCGCCGGGTGAGTGTTCATATCTGCCATTTTAAAATAATGTTAATAAATGTAATTCTGTCCACTATGGCAAAATAGGATTTTATTTTAGATTTAGTGGAATCTTTAACCAAGTCTCTGATTAAGACATATGTATACGTGCACAGATGGTGACAGAGAAACTTATATATGACGTTAATAATCTTTTAAATGTTTTTAAGACGTATTCACCCCATTTTGGGGTTTTATTTTTAATTAAAGGCTTCTTAAAACATGTGTGAATATGTGTATATTATACAAAGAGTCTTATATTGTCTGCTCTGACAAAAATAAAGTATTTTTTAGGTTTAGGGGAATTGACTGCGTGTGTCTTATAAATACAACTTGATAATACGTTTGTTTTGTAAAGAGACTTCTTTAAAGTCACGCAAGAATAAAATATTTTAGTTGTAACTGGTTAAACTTAAAGCCGATATTTTCTATCGAACTAGTCTATTTTCTGTTCAGACACAAAGTTTTCTGATGCTGATATTATGTCAGTGTGTTTGTGTGGGGGTCGTGTGATGTAATCTTTGAAAGTTTATGACCGAACCTTTATTGGGGAGCGACAAGAGATCTCCCGGAATCAGTTTGGATGGAGCAGAGCTGTTATACTCAAGTCTATTGGTATGTATGTGTTTCGCTGTGTTCGTTCCAGTATTTTGTATGATTTATTTAAAAACTAAAAATTCGATCTCTGGTATTGCAGCGAAATTGTCTAAACTGGTATTAACTATTCCTGGTAAATCGCGGAGAAGAGTGGCCTGAACAAAAAAGTCAGACCGAGACTAGAACCTCCCGCAGCGTAACATGGAAATCTTGGAACAAAAGAGACGCCGACTGGCTCGTGTTGTCCGGTGTGTTTTTATTTAATCCTGTTACAATAGATTTAAACAAACTGGTTTGGTTTAATATTTTCTAATAACATGTGTTATCTGTTTTAAAGGTTTGGATATCAGAGGCAAAGCGAACGTTGTGTGTACTATTGCAAAATATATAGCGGATCTCCACGGTACGTTTATCTTGCATAAGAAAATTGTTTTATTTAGATATTTGTCCTAATAACTTGTTTTTATCTGTTTTAAAGGTTTGGATATCAGAGGCAAAGCGAACGTTATGTGTACTATTGCAAAATATATAGCGGATCTCCACGGTACGTTTATCTTGCATAAGAAAATTGTTTTATTTAGATATTTGTCCTAATAACTTGTTTTTATCTGTTTACAGGTTAGGATACAGACCACAACGCTTTGGACGTATCTTTAAAAAAGATTAAAATCAGAGACTTTTTGGATTTGTCTGGGGACATTTTAAACATTTTGTGGCAAATTGGATTTAAAACATTTCGGATACTGGATACCTAGTTTGATTTGTCCACAGAGCTTGTTTAAGACGTTTTCACCGCATTTTAGGGTTTATTTTTAATTAAAGGCTTCTTAAAACATGTGTGAAAATGTGTATATTATACAATGAGTCTTATATTGTCTGCTCTGACATAAATAAATTTTTATATTAGATTTTAGATCAATTGACTGTGTGTGTTTTATGTCAAGCGTATGCTGTTATGTTTAATGACGGCTCGTGTGACAGCTTGTGTTTAGGCATTTGATGTCAGATATCACCCTTCCTCCCTCCTTTCGCACAAGACCTGCATTCTTTCACAGGGGTGCGTGTTGTAAAGCGATTAAAGATTTCTAAAACTCAATGTTGGTAAAACAATCCCCCATTACGGTGTCAAAAAAGTAAAATGTTTATTTTAGATTTAGACAAATCATGAACAATGCTACGATTAAAACATTTGTTTGTAACATCACAAGTTATTTAATGAAATATTCCGTATACGTGTATAGTTTAAGCAATGATCTGAGCCATAACCTTCGGAGCCGGCAATACTATAATCTTTAGACGAAAGTCTAAACTAAATAAAATTTTAAACGATTCATGAGTTCCGTGAATCTTTTCATGACCTGCTCTATAGATTCACACGTATTAAAGATCCGACGGTGCCTGACAAAGCGCCGGGTGAGTGTTCATATATGCCGTTTTAAAATAACCTTAATAAATGTAATTCTGTCCACTATGACAAAATAGGATTTTATTTTAGATTTAGGGGAGTCTTTAACCAAGTCTCTGACTAAGACATGTGTATACGTGCACAGATGGTGACAGAGAAACTTATATATGACGTTAATAAACTTTTAAATGTTTTTAAGACGTATTCACCCCATTTTGGGGTTTTATTTTTAATTAAAGGCTTCTTAAAACATGTGTTAATATGTGTATATTATACAAAGAGTCTTATAGTGTCTGCTCTGACAAAAATAAATTATTATTTTAGATTTTAGGACAAATGACTGCGTCTATCTTATAAATACAACATGATATATACGTTTGTTTTGTCAATAGACTTCTTTAAAGTCACGCAAGAATAAAATATTTTAGTTGTAACTGGTTAAACTTAAATGTACTATTATCTATTTAACTATAAGCTATATTTTCTGAGCAGATATTTTTCTGTTTCTGATGATGGTCTTATAACAGTGTGTGGGAGATGATGGCTGTTCACAGCAGGTGGCGGGTTGTAAACCAGGGTCTTTTTAAAACTGTAGTGGTAAAAAATGTAATAGCACATTGACAAAAATAAAGCATTTGGTTGTAACAAATTATTTAATGAAATATTCAGTATGTGTATAGCGATGAACGGTGTCAAAATCACCGGGGTCCCAACAATACTATAGTCTTTAGACTAAAGGGTATTTATTTTAATATAAATAAAATCTTAATCTTTTCGTGCACAATATTCTGATCACGCCATTAGATTGTGTACCAGCGTTTACAATAGAGAACATACGCGGATGAGTGTTCATATACACCGTTAAGAAACTTTTTTTAAACGATTAAAGACATTTTCAAATCATCTTATGGGGTTTGTTTTAAATTAATGACATCTTAAAACCAACAGGGGATATGTGTTTATTACACAATAAAATGTAATTCTGGCCGCTCTGACAAAATAAGGGTTTAATTTTAGATTTAGTGAATTCTTTAATCAAGGCTCTGATTAAAACACATGAATGCGCGAACCACAGTTGCCAGAGAACGTACGCTGAGGCGCTCTTATGGCGTTAAGAACCTTTTTATTGTTTAAGACATTTTGACCCCATTTCCTGGTTTTGTGTCCGCTGTGGATCCCAACCTCTATGTGTTTATTATACAACAAATGCAATTCTGTCAGCATTTCTAATTTAGAACGCCTTTGATTTAAACATGAGGGTTTTAAAATGAAACGGCCATGTGACTTTTATGACAAAAGCTATTCGATCTTAATTTTTTGTTTTAACATCCAAAAGTTTTATACACAGTCCATAATTAAACAACTAGGTGTGTATGAGTAAGATTATATCTAATGTCACACGAGCAGCACCAAATCGCGCATGTGTCTGTGTGTGTGTGTGTGCATCCAGGCTGTTTATGTGTGGGCGTGTTTATGAGCCTGTGTCTTTGCAAGGTGTGTGTGCGTGTGTGTGTGTGTGTGTGTGTGTGTGTGTGTGTGTTTGCATGGGGGTCTATGATGTCTCTGTTTGTTACTAAAGTTTTGATATTAAGTCTGTGTCCTCATTGACAATAAGTAAGGGTTTTTAGATGTAGGCTTTATTACACAGATACTGATTAAATCATGTTATGCATTATTTGCGATTTAAAGAAACTTAAAAGGTTTAAGACATTTTATCTCACATTGTGGTGTTGTTTTTTAATTAATGTAACCTTAAAACCCTCTGTTATCCATTTAGGGAACAATAAAATGTTAGCAAATATTATTTATCAAAGTTGACGATGTTATAAGCCAGGATGTCACTAACGTGACAACAAACATTTATTTAAAGACAAAACATTTTAACAAAATTGCCATGGCTTACAGAGACACACTAGACTTAATAATAAAAATAAAAATATACTATTCGAACATCCTAACCTGGTATTAGGTTAGATTAGGTTTTAAGGTCAATCAGCGTCTTTAGCTTTACAACTTACAGCACAAAACCCCCAATGACAGGATTTTTATGAAGTGGAGCAGACCCTTGGTATGCCTGTGGGGTTAGGTACAACTAAGGTCAACATCTATCAGTGCATAATAAGCAAACATGAAATTATATTTTAACTATGGTTTGTTAATGATGTTGCTAGGTTCGCGTATTTTTTCTGAAACAAACTTTTCTTTTCAAACTTAGTTAGGATACACACGTTTGTCGCCTCAAACACCTGATCAAAGTTTTTCTTCGCTAGCGACAACTAATGTCTGAGATTTTGTAAATTCATCAGATGTTTCTTACTTGTGTATTTTCTTAAACAAACTTTTTCTTTTCAATCTTAGACAGTCTTCATACGTTTGTCTTTCGATAAGTTGTTCATAGTTTTTCTTCGCTAGTGTCAACTCATGTATGAGATTTGTAAATTTCATCATATGTTCTTACAGGTGTATTTTCTGAAACAAATTTATGCTTTTCAAACTCAGGTAGTCATCATACTTTTGTCTCTACATACATTTGTTCAAAGTTTCTTGTAGCTAGTGTCAACTGATGTCTGAGATTTTGTAAATTCAACAGATGGTCTTACGTGTGTATTTCTTAAACAAACATGTTGCTGTTCAAACTTAGGCAGTGTTCATACGTTTGTCTTTTCATAAGTTGTTCATAGTTTTTATTTGTTAGCGTCAACTAATGACAGAGATTTTGTAAACTCATCAGATTCAAACAAAACTCATTCATTTCTGTAGTTTATGTAACACCTTGTCAAACTCTTAAAGGTAGTACTATCTGTTTAAAACAACAATGCAAAGTATTTTAGATTTACTTGATAAATCTTTTACATCAAAACAAACTAGGATAGCAATATGTTTGAATCTGTAACAGGTGATACCACCAATAGCGTGTTGTACATAACAAAGTCTGTAAAATAATAAAGATTGATTAGGTTTTTATTTAGTAAACCTTTTAACACAAAGTGTAGAGTCTTTTGTATGTAACAACAAAGATGCGATGAAACAACGCAAAACAAGAGAGGATGCGTTTGTTAAAACACATATAAATTAAGATGCATACATCTACAAATGGGGCAAAACCCCATAAGATGATTTGAAAATGTCTTTAATCGTTTAAAAAAAGTTTCTTAACGGTGTATATGAACACTCATCCGCGTATGTTCTCTATTGTAAACGCTGGTACACAATCTAATGGCGTGATCAGAATATTGTGCACGAAAAGATTAAGATTTTATTTATATTAAAATAAATACCCTTTAGTCTAAAGACTATAGTATTGTTGGGACCCCGGTGATTTTGACACCGTTCATCGCTATACACATACTGAATATTTCATTAAATAAACAGTTTTAAAAAGACCCTGGTTTACAACCCGCCACCTGCTGTGAACAGCCATCATCTCCCACACACTGTTATAAGACCATCATCAGAAACAGAAAAATATCTGCTCAGAAAATATAGCTTATAGTTAAATAGATAATAGTACATTTAAGTTTAACCAGTTACAACTAAAATATTTTATTCTTGCGTGACTTTAAAGAAGTCTATTGACAAAACAAACGTATATATCATGTTGTATTTATAAGATAGACGCAGTCATTTGTCCTAAAATCTAAAATAATAATTTATTTTTGTCAGAGCAGACACTATAAGACTCTTTGTATAATATACACATATTAACACATGTTTTAAGAAGCCTTTAATTAAAAATAAAACCCCAAAATGGGGTGAATACGTCTTAAAAACATTAAAAAGTTTATTAACGTCATATATAAGTTTCTCTGTCACCATCTGTGCACGTATACACATGTCTTAGTCAGAGACTTGGTTAAAGACTCCCCTAAATCTAAAATAAAATCCTATTTTGTCATAGTGGACAGAATTACATTTATTAAGGTTATTTTAAAACGGCATATATGAACACTCACCCGGCGCTTTGTCAGGCACCGTCGGATCTTTAATACGTGTGAATCTATAGAGCAGGTCATGAAAAGATTCACGGAACTCATGAATCGTTTAAAATTTTATTTAGTTTAGACTTTCGTCTAAAGATTATAGTATTGCCGGCTCCGAAGGTTATGGCTCAGATCATTGCTTAAACTATACACGTATACGGAATATTTCATTAAATAACTTGTGATGTTACAAACAAATGTTTTAATCGTAGCATTGTTCATGATTTGTCTAAATCTAAAATAAACATTTTACTTTTTTGACACCGTAATGGGGGATTGTTTTACCAACATTGAGTTTTAGAAATCTTTAATCGCTTTACAACACGCACCCCTGTGAAAGAATGCAGGTCTTGTGCGAAAGGAGGGAGGAAGGGTGATATCTGACATCAAATGCCTAAACACAAGCTGTCACACGAGCCGTCATTAAACATAACAGCATACGCTTGACATAAAACACACACAGTCAATTGATCTAAAATCTAATATAAAAATTTATTTATGTCAGAGCAGACAATATAAGACTCATTGTATAATATACACATTTTCACACATGTTTTAAGAAGCCTTTAATTAAAAATAAACCCTAAAATGCGGTGAAAACGTCTTAAACAAGCTCTGTGGACAAATCAAACTAGGTATCCAGTATCCGAAATGTTTTAAATCCAATTTGCCACAAAATGTTTAAAATGTCCCCAGACAAATCCAAAAAGTCTCTGATTTTAATCTTTTTTAAAGATACGTCCAAAGCGTTGTGGTCTGTATCCTAACCTGTAAACAGATAAAAACAAGTTATTAGGACAAATATCTAAATAAAACAATTTTCTTATGCAAGATAAACGTACCGTGGAGATCCGCTATATATTTTGCAATAGTACACATAACGTTCGCTTTGCCTCTGATATCCAAACCTTTAAAACAGATAAAAACAAGTTATTAGGACAAATATCTAAATAAAACAATTTTCTTATGCAAGATAAACGTACCGTGGAGATCCGCTATATATTTTGCAATAGTACACACAACGTTCGCTTTGCCTCTGATATCCAAACCTTTAAAACAGATAACACATGTTATTAGAAAATATTAAACCAAACCAGTTTGTTTAAATCTATTGTAACAGGATTAAATAAAAACACACCGGACAACACGAGCCAGTCGGCGTCTCTTTTGTTCCAAGATTTCCGTGTTACGCTGCGGGAGGTTCTAGTCTCGGTCTGACTTTTTTGTTCAGGCCACTCTTCTCCGCGATTTACCAGGAATAGTTAATACCAGTTTAGACAATTTCGCTGCAATACCAGAGATCGAATTTTTAGTTTTTAAATAAATCATACAAAATACTGGAACGAACACAGCGAAACACATACATACCAATAGACTTGAGTATAACAGCTCTGCTCCATCCAAACTGATTCCGGGAGATCTCTTGTCGCTCCCCAATAAAGGTTCGGTCATAAACTTTCAAAGATTACATCACACGACCCCCACACAAACACACTGACATAATATCAGCATCAGAAAACTTTGTGTCTGAACAGAAAATAGACTAGTTCGATAGAAAATATCGGCTTTAAGTTTAACCAGTTACAACTAAAATATTTTATTCTTGCGTGACTTTAAAGAAGTCTCTTTACAAAACAAACGTATTATCAAGTTGTATTTATAAGACACACGCAGTCAATTCCCCTAAACCTAAAAAATACTTTATTTTTGTCAGAGCAGACAATATAAGACTCTTTGTATAATATACACATATTCACACATGTTTTAAGAAGCCTTTAATTAAAAATAAAACCCCAAAATGGGGTGAATACGTCTTAAAAACATTTAAAAGATTATTAACGTCATATATAAGTTTCTCTGTCACCATCTGTGCACGTATACATATGTCTTAATCAGAGACTTGGTTAAAGATTCCACTAAATCTAAAATAAAATCCTATTTTGCCATAGTGGACAGAATTACATTTATTAACATTATTTTAAAATGGCAGATATGAACACTCACCCGGCGCTTTGTCAGGCACCGCCGGATCTTTAATACGCGTGAAACTATAGTGCAGGTTATGAAAAGATTCACGGAATTCCTGAACCGTTTAAAAATTTATTTAGTTTAGACTATCGTCTAAAGAATGTAGTATTGACGGCTCCGAAGGTAATGGCTCAGGTCATTGCTTAAACTATACCCGTATACAGAATATTTAATTAAATAACTTGTGATGTTACAATCAAAAGTTTTAATCAGAGACATGGTTAAAGATTCCCCTAATCTAAAATAAATTCCTATTTTGCCATAGTGGACAGAATTACATTTATTAACTTTATTTTAAATGACAGATATGAACAATCACCCGAGGCTTTGTCAGACACCGCCGGATCTTTAATACGCGTGAAACTGTAGACCAGGTCATGAAAAGATTCCCGGACTTCGTGAACCGTTTAAAATTTTATTTAGTTCAGACTTTGTGTCTGATCAGAAACTATAGCTCGATAGAAAACATCGGCTTTAAGCGTAGCCAGGTACATCTAATATATATATATATATGATTAGTGCTTGCCTTTAAATAAACTTATGCTGTTGCAAAACTTTAGATTCAACAACACACCCGCGGTGTGAAAGTCAGTATTGAGAAGCGCACGGGGCGAGCAAAGGTGGGAGGATGGTTGAGATCTGACATCAAATGTCAATAAACAGTAAATGTCGAAACACGAGCCGTCATTAAACATGACACCATACGCTTGACATAAAACACACTCAGGAAAAACAATCACTCTAAATGACCGGCAATAAAACCATTAAATACTTTCTGTCTAAAGTTGACAACTTGTACAGATTTTGATTGATGGTCCCGCCCCCCTGTCAAAGGGTCATAAAAACGACCTGTCAGACAGCAACTGTCACCGGGTGGGGGAGGGGGTCATAAAAGTTTGACGAATGCTGCCCCCATACAACTACTCAGATGGGTAAGTATTCAATATATTATACTCAACAAATGTTTAAGTAAAGCCTAGGTTCTAGGGGGATTTTAAAAGAATAAAAGAATTGGGATAAAGTATATTCAATTAATTAACAGCTGGCACTTTTATTACAGATCCAAAATTTTAAATGAACAATTCCCACAATGTAAATGAAATCACAATGGCCTCAATTTACAATGGATTCATAGGCAAGGCAAGGCAAGTTTATTTGTATAGCACATTTCATAAACAGAGGTCATTCAAAGTGCTTTACATAGAAATCAGAAAACAAGAAATCATAGATACATGAATTTAAAATATCAATTAAAAGAAAATAAATGTGATTTTAATAAAAACTGTTTAAATGTGTGAAAAGAATAAAACAGGAATAAAAGTATAAAACAGTTAAAAATAAGAATTAAAACAAGAGAAATAAAAATAATTAAAATAGTGCATATAAAATATAGTGCAATCAGTTCGGACACAGCATAGTGCTCATTCAGTAAATGCATAGCTAAACAGATGTGTTTTGACTCTCCTTGCTTTGAGTGAACCCTTGGTATTTCTAGCTGATATGATCCTAATTATCTGAGTGATCTGTTGGGTTTATATTCAATGAGCATATCTGCAATGTATTGAGGTCCTAGTCTACTGAGTGATTTATAAACCATTAATAATACTTTAAAATCAATCCTAAATGTAACTGGTAGCCAGTGTAGAGACCTGAGGACTGGTGTGATATGTTCATATTTTCTGGTTCTGCTCAGAATCCTGGCAGCAGCGTTTTGAATGAGCTGGAGCTGTCTAATGGTCTTTTTGGGAAGGCCAGTGAGGAGGCCATTACAATAATTCACCCTGCTGGTGATAAAAGCATGCACAAGTTTCTCTAAGTCTTGTCTGGAAACAAAGCATCTATTTATTGCAATATTTTTGAGATGATAATATGCTGATTTAGTTATTGCTTTGACATGACTACTGAAAGTAAGGTCATATTCCAGAATCACACCAAGATTCCTGACTTGATTTTTAGTTGTTTGACCCCTAGCAGTAGTTGTAGCGGGCCACCATTCGTCAAAGTATGATTTATGACCCCCTTGACAGGTGGGGTTTTGACAGGTGGTACCCAACCAGCTGTACATGCCGTCCAGGTTTGAGAGTCGTATTTCATAGCTTTTAGACAGCGACTGTCCGGAGCATGTTTTACGACGTGTCAATCAGCGCGTTGTTTTTCCCAGAGATGGGGACTCGAGTTTGAGACTCGGACTCGAGGGCGACTTAAGTCGCACACACAGTGACTTCAGACACGACTTGAGACTCGACCCTCAAAGACTTCAGACTCGACTCGAGCCGCGCGACTCGTGAACAATGTTTATTTTTAGGAAACGTCTGATGAGCTCGCTGTCATAGCTCCCTCCGTTACCTACAACCTGCCCACGACGTAACACGTGACGTATTTGCTCCGCGCACGCGGCCGCGAACATACATGTCGACTGTACCTGCAGGCAGCTGCTGCTGTGGCATTCATCTGAAGCTATGGGTAGTGCTGTGACGGATCCACGGTTCAGCTCGCATGCGATTTGCGGATTAATATGCAATTTAAATAGGGTAAGTTTATCATTAACGTGTTTCTAAGGCTTGCAATTGCTTAAATGGTTAAACAATTTAAATGCAAAAAGGGGCTCAAGTGAGCAGATTTCTGTACGCACATGCGGTTCAGTGTATCCGGTCCGGCTCCAGTCAGGTCCAGAGTTGCGCTACTTTGTGTCATACTGTACCTGCCGAACTGCGCGATCCGATCGGCGTATGAAATCAAATTAATACTATAGCGGATCTAGAGTGACTGGGGAGCAGACTGCTGTGGCGCCACAAGAACCCACAGGCGAGTGACAACAAAGTACCGCGAAAGCGATTTCAGTTATCACATGGAGAACTCTGCTTTGAATCGCCCTCGCGGTACTTTGACATCACCAAGAGGTCTGCTTAGCGCCAAATTAACTCGAACCTGCAGTGTAGCTGCTCACGCGACACTGTAAACAAACAGGAATTGTCCATATGGAGCAGTGAACGAGTGGAGCAGTGCTTCAACATGAAATCCGAGAGTTAACAACGCACATGTGAGTAAACAACATTTAAATCATCAGTCCAGTTTAATAGATAAGGTTTCAAGTGCAATAAAATAAGCCCGTGATTATATCCTGATGGTTTTTAGCTGCCTTCAGCATGTTTGCTTGTGCTTCACAGTGTTAAACTTCCCTTCTCTGTGTTCATTTATATATCTACGTTCAAGATGTATATGATCTTAAACTTCTGTGAGGAAATTCATGTCTGCGTTGATGTTCAGTTCAGACTTGCAAATTAAAGATAATTTTCTTCACTTTGGTTTTGCTGTCTAATATTAGGCTACATGATGGTCTTGTAATAATAAAAGTAAAAGCCTATTTTCATTTTTAGACAATGCTTTTATTATATGCAAAAAATAAGCTTTTTATATCAATGACTATGCAAATTAGAGTTAATTCATGGTCATCTTAAATGTGTATTAATTAAAAACATTTACACCATTAAATTACACATGGTAATGTTATCAATAGTTGTCAGATAATAGCTATTGAAAGAGTGGATATTTTTCTTCTTCAATGCGTGTGTTAGCCACGGATTGAAGATTGTAAACTGTTTATTTAATTTTAATTAACAGTTGAGTAAGTTTTGGCCCCAAGTTAGATGTTAATTAACACTTAACCAGTCTAAAAATCAGTCCAGTTTCCCCAGCTGTAAACCCATTGGCTGTTAAACTCTTTTTTTTTTTCTTATAATAAATTGACATGTTGATAACACATTCAGTTTATGTGTTTATGAGTACACTTTCAGAATGCTCTGTTACATGAAGATTCATACTGTATGCATCTGTGAGTGTGAGTGGTGCGTTGCGCTGGGACGAGTGAGCATAAGGGTGAGAGGGGAAAAATCAGAGTATACTCACTACAAAAATCTAGACTACACCACTGACCTTACTTTATGTGCAACTTTGTTCTTTTTTATAAATGTTTATAATTTCTTTTTGTTATTAGAGTTTTATTTGTTACAATGAGACTTGAGACTTGACTTGGACTCGAGCCCATAGACTTCAGACTTGACTTGGACTCAAGCTCAAAGACTTCAGACTTGACTTGGACTCGAGGTCAAAGACTTCAGACTTGACTCGGACTCGAGCTCAGAGACTTGTGAACATCTCTGGTTTTTCCTGCGTGTGTGTTTTTTGTCATGCGAATGTTGTCATGTTTATTGCTGTCAAAAAAGTTTATTGTTTTAGACTGTCCAGTTTCTGTCATGTTTTATGAGCGGTCTCTCTACCACCCCCTCCCTTCTCGCCCCTGCGCTTCTCAAACGCGCAGCGTGTCTCGCAGCGGGGGTGCATTGTTGAATCTAAACTTTTGTTTTGTAACATGAAAAAGTTTCTTTAAAGTCAAACAAGAATCTTATATATATATTAAATGTATCTGGTTACACTTAAATCTGATGTTTTCTATTGAGCTATTTTCTTTAGTTTCTGACCAGACACAAAGTGTCAGATGCTGCTCTTATGACCGTGTGTGTGTGTGTGGGGGGGGGGGGGTTAGTATTGAGAATCACCTCCCTCGTTCACCAGTTGATACTGTACTGCACTGGTGAGAGAGATTCAGCCTGTAGCTGTCCCTCTAGACACAGACAGCAGGCAACAGCAGCTCAGGAGTGAAGGGGGGAACATGCAAGTGGTGTACAGAACAAAAAAAGAACAGTCAGGACTTGCATCTGTTGTGGTGGACACACTTGCAGAGAGCACCAAGTGATAATGCTGCAAGCCCTGCTGAAAAGACTGAACACACACACACGTGCACACATACACACTGAAAGTTAGTTTGATTGTTTAGTTCTCCATCCATCCTCTACTCTTGCTTCATTGTTCAATTTATTTGATGTTGTTTTTGCATTTTGGTTCATAATAAATGTTCATAAATCTGATGCAGAGAAGATTTTTGTCAAACCCACATGCACGCACACACGCACGCACGCACATTCTCTTTCTTTCTCTCTGTCTCTGTCTCTCTCTCTCTCTCTGCGCATTTGTGGAGCGAGTGAGTGAAGTTGGCGTGTGAGTTTGTGAGTGAGAGCATTTCAAAGTAAGTTTTTCTTCCTCCTGCAGTGTTTTTTTAGTGTGCTATACAGTTTTCATTTGCTAGTCGCTTTTTTTCTTGAAACGAAAAGTTTTGGACGGAGGATTGCCGTCAACCAGCATTCGCTGGTCGGAATGGCGGCTCCGGTGCGGCCAAGTTTTGAACAGATTTCTTGCAGGCACGGAGTTAAAGTCGCGCCTGTTATGAAGTGTTCTGTGGAGGAGTGCCGTTTGCCGATTGGAAACGTGGTTGGATATGACAGTATTTTGTCGGCATCTCATATGAACAGCGTGTTTGTCATCTTCCTGAGCAGCATTGAGAAAGTCAACAGTGTTGTGCAAACCGGTGTAGTCATACAGGATACGTTCACGCCGGTAATGCCTCTAGTTCAACCCGCAAAGAAAATCATTCTGTCTAATGTCCCTCCTTTCATTAAGGATGAACTGCTCACCACAGAACTATCAAGACACGGTAAGATAGTGTCGCAATTGAAGAAGATCTCTTTGAATTGCAAATCACCTCTACTTAAACACGTTGTTTGTTTCAGACAACAAGTTTTTATGATTTTGAATAATGATATTGAGGATCTAAATGTGGCTTTTAAGTTTAAAATTGATGGATTTGACTACGTTGTTTTTGCATCTTCTGAAACTATGAAATGTTTTGAGTGCGGACAGGAAGGCCATATTAGACGCTCTTGCCCCTGGACGGATTAATGCTTCTGATTCTGAACCTGAAAATATAAGAACTGATGTGACTGAAACTTTTGCCAATTTTAGATCTGCTATCACTGATGTTGCTGTTAATGTAAACACTGATGTGGCTGATCCTGCTAACAATGTAAGAATGGATGTGGATGGTAATGCTGATTATGGAGGACCTAATGTGACTATTTCTGAAGTGATTATTGAGGCGGTGGCAAATGTACAGGTGCACACTGCAGGAGATGATAATAGTGCCATTAAAGCAACACTATGTAGTTTCCATGTAAAAATGACTTACAGCTCCACCATGTGGTTGAAAAGCGCAACAGTGCCTGGTATCAGACACTCTTCTGCAGGCAGGGGGAGGGGCGGGGCTGTGTGCTCTACCCTCCACCGCCACTTTCAGAGTGTGCTTGTAGCAGCTAGGAGGCTGCTCAGGTTGCAGCAACAGTACAGTTTGTCCAGTTAAAAGTTGTTCTATCACTGAAATAATTTTAGAGACATTATTTAAAGGTAAAAAAACTACATAGTGTTGCTTTAAATCTACTGGCTCAAAGAAAAATGTGGAGAATGCTGTTATGGATGCTGCATTGTTCCAAACTATAAGTGGGGGAGAAGGGTCTGGTATAAAGTCTGATGAGGTGGTTGCTTTGGCTGAAGCAATGCTGGAAGAGGAGAGTATGGACATTGAACAAATGACTGATGGAACACCCTTTAGATGCCTCCAGTCACGAGAAAAAGGTCTAAGTCATTTGACATTCCAGCACAGTTAAAGACTCTGACAGCGATGTAGCTGACGTTAGGAGTTTGCGAAGTCAGCAGAAAGCCTATACTTTTGATAAAATAAGATCCTCTTTGCAGAAGACTAAAAACATGAAGAATGTCCATATAGTGGATTATTTTCCTGAATGCAGGATGTTTCTTGAGTCAGCTGCAATGCTTATGAGAGGTGAAGGGAAAGAACAGTTTACAGCTCAGGAAACATATAGACTCAAGAAATTTGTCTTAAAACTGAGACTTGATTTGCAAGCTGACGATGGCTTTGAAACAACATGAGCTTTTCTCTGTCAATAGTCTAGTGCTATTTCTTTTTGTGTTTTTTTACATCACTTCTCTCATGAGTGCAGTTAATGTGGGCACTCTTAATTTTATTGTTTGAATTGTTTTAATCAAACAAAAGAATTGACATGAAACTTTTGTTCAGGAAACCCATAGTGACTGCTTTAATGAAATCGAATGGAAGAAAGAATGGGACAGGGAGGTGTTGTTTACACATTTGAGTTCAACAAGAGGAGGGGTGGCCATCCTTTTTGCAAAAAGTTTCTTACCTGTTACTTATGAAGTTAAACATGTGATTCCAGTCAGACTTATTGCCGTAAGGGCACAATTTGAAAAGTTTACTTTTATTTTCTTGAATTTGTATTCTCCAAATAATGATGTTGAAAGAGTCTGCTTTTTAAAAAATGTTAGTACAATTTTGCAGATCTGTGGTTCTGATGATTAATCTGTTGGGTGGTGATTTTAACTGTACTGAAAATGATGTCATGGATAGAAATCACATGGAACCTCATGTTGCATCAAGGGTTGTTAACATTGTTAAAAAATTTTACTATTACTCCAGTTGGGTTCACAGATCTATGTCTAGTTACATGTCAGATTTTTATTGCTAATTTAAAGGTGCAGAGTGCTTACTGGCATTTTAACACCTCTTTATTGAATGATGTTAACTTTAAAGACGTTTTTAAATTTTTTTTGGGAATAATTTTAGGTTGAGAAAGCAATTTTTTACAGATTTGCGACAATGGTGGGATAATGACAAAATGGAAATAAGGTCTTTCTGTCAGCAGTACACTTTTAATGTCTCTCGTAACATCACTCAGTCTATGAGAAAGCTTGAATTTTAAATTTTAAAGTTACAAGAATTATCAAATATCACTGGAGAGCAACTTACTGAAAGTATTAACTCTAAAAGGTCTCATCTTGTTGACCTGTTAGGCATTAAGGCACGAGGATCGTTGGTGCGATCCCGTTTTCAAAATGTCACACATATGGATGCTCCATCTAAATTATTTTTTGGCCTAGAGAGGAAACATGGTCAGAGTCGTTTTATTCACTCCTTACATTCTGAAAATGGGCAAGAGTTGACAGAACCTTCTGCTATGAGGCAAAGGGCTGTACAGTATTATGCTGTTGTACACCAGTCAATACACAGATGACAAAGAGCTGTGTGCTTGTTTTTTGGAAGGCCTTGCTAGTAAAGATTCCAAGGCTGAACTGGAGAGTCCTCTGTCTGGGCAGGAGCTTTATGCTGCTCTTCAGAAGATGGAGAGTGGCAGGGCTCCTGGAACTGCCAGTGGATTTTTATAAAGCTTTTTGTGCAGTGCTGGGTGACGACCTCTTAGCAGTTCTCAATGAGAGCTTGACCGAGGGTCAATTGCCCTTGAGCTGCAGAGGAGCTGTAATTACCCTACTGCCAAAGGGTGAATTATATGAAATTAAGAATTGGAGACCAGTGAGCTTGTTATGGTCCGACCTCAAAGTCTTTTCTAAGGCTCTGGCCAATAGGTTGAGGAATGTGATGGAGCAGATCATTCATGTTGACCAGTCTTACTGTGTGCCTGGTAGGTCAATAGTAGATAATGTTTGTTTGATACGAGACATTTTGGAGGTTTCTTAGGTGTTGACTTGGGTCTTATTTCTATTGATCAAGAGAAAGCCTTCGATAGGGTTGAACATGAGTATCTTTGGAGGACTCTTGTTGCCTTTGGTTTTATCAAGACATTGAAAGTCTACTAAAAATCAATGGTGGTTTAAGCACCCCTTTCAGAGTGTACAGAGGAATTTGACAAGGTTGTTCACTGTTTGGAATGCTACAGTATATTCTACACACTGCATGAAAAGAGGTGTATCCGTACTAGGAAACTCCTGTAAACACCACTGATTTTCGGAAGTATCTACTAGTTCCACTGAGGGTAAACTTCTAATTCCACCAAGTTAGGAAACTCCCGTAATGATACCAATTCGGATGTATCTTGCTAAGGGGATATTCCTGTGGTATATGCAGCCATTTGTTGCCATGGCAAATAATCCCATTGAAGATTTTGTTAGGGGACATTTTCACACCTTCAGAGGTACTGGGATTTCACACCTTTGCACAATTCTAGTGTCCCCATTGGTGTTTGATCCCAACACTGATTGGTTGCTTTTAAAACCCCCTCCCAAAACTCTGACAACTATTGGGACACAACTTTGAAACTTTCCAGTTGAGATGATTTGATTGGTTACACTTTGTATTTAGCCCAACCCAAGCCCTCATAGTTTAGTGACTTGATTGGTTATTTGCCTGCTATGCAGATAGACTACAATCCCCCCCACTATATCCTACTATACATGCCCAAAACCCTTAAAAAAAAAACTTGAATTGAGTTTGAAATGTTTATTTAATAAAAAAACTGAACAATCCACAATTGTCACAATCACAAAATAATATTACACATAAATATTAGAAGTTGCATACATAAACAATACTATTTAAACTTATAAATATACAGACAGAGAAAGCAATATTAGAGTAAAATAAAACAAAATAAAAGCAACAATGAAAACTACATTCAAAGCAGTACAATGTAATGTAGCAGTGGCGGTTGCAAATTCAAAATAAGTGTTCGGAGTGTCATGTGTGTTGCTTGTGTTTTTAAAATGTGTTTGTTGCTTCATGTAAACCATGTGCATCACGTGTTTAGTCAAAACACGTGATGCACATACACGCACTCGACACGCAGAACACATATTTTGAAATTGGGAACCACACAAATGACGGGCTGTATACATGTTGTGACAAACTTCGCATCAAGTGCTCACAAAAAACAGGTCACCAGCTGCCACTGTAATGTAGTAAATACCTAAATAAAATGAACAACAACTATATTGATCTTGCTTTAAGAAATCAGTCCTACACTGCAAAAAATGACTCTTACATAGTATTATTGTCTTGTTTTTAGTAGAAATATTATTTAAATTAAAATGCTTTTTCTTGATGAACAAAATGACCTAAGAAAATAAGTCTAGTTTTAGACAAAATAAATAAACACACACACACTTTAAGTGAATTTGTGCTTAAAACAAGCAAAAATATCTGCCAATGGTGTGAGAAAAAAAATCTTACGTTTTCTTTTTTCATAAAAACTTTATTTAAGCACAATTTTCTCACTCCACTGTTAAGATATTTTTGCTTGTTTAGGCACAAATTTACTTAAATTGTATATTTTTGTCTAAAAACTACACATATTTTCTAAGGTAATTTTGCTCATCAAGAAAATACATCTTGATTTAAGAATTTTTAGTTTTTCTACTGAAAACAAGATAAAAATCCTAAGTTAGAAAGTGATTTTTGCAGTGTAGATTCAATAGCAGAGCTCTGTCTTGGAATTAATCAAACATTTCTCACTGTAACACTGTCATTTCTCACATTTAAGAAAACCGGTTGCATTAAACCATTCAAGTTTTAAAACACATAGATTTGAGTACTGTGAACTTAAAAAAATTGAGTCACATGCAGTTATGCACTTATATTTAAGTTCACACTACCTAAATATAAGTGCATAATTGCACAAGACTTAAGTTCACAGTACTCAAATGTATGTTTTTTAAAACTTAATGGTTTAAGGCAACCGATTTCCTTAAATGGTTTGAGTTAAGTTAACTGTTGTCAGCAAAGGTAAAGTTGATGCACCCTCATCTGGACAGACATCTCTTTGGAACCCTTTGGAAATATAAAAGTACATTGTATTTGGCATAATACTAATACACATATACGCATACACATACACACACACACGACAAATCAAATGACATAGAATTAAAGTTGTACATTTTAGAAAGTTTACATTAAACTGTACAAAGATACAACAACATATGATCAAAGAACTTCATAATATATATCTTCTTACTTCATTTTCTGTGTTGATGTCCTCAGAGTCTCTGTGTTGTTCTGCAGCTTCATTACAGTAGGCTAGTTCAATATTGTTGTCTATCAAACACAGAATAAAAAAATAGAATCACATACATCATAACACATCTATTAACTATTTAACCTCTTTAATTTAATAATTTCATTATTAAACTTACATCATTTTGGCCAGATTGCAGTGACATCAATTTCTTCAGTGTCTGGATCAGTCTGATGTTTTAGCTTCCACTGTTACTTCGTTATATTTCTCTGGCAAGCACAGAATTAAAAATCAAAATCACATACATCTGTTTACTATCTAACATGTTTGATTTTAAAAATTGAATGAATAAACATACATCATCTTTACCCAGAAACCTCTTCATCGTCCACAAAGTTGACCACAGTGTACATGACCTCTGTAAACACAAACATGAATAGACTTCATATTTAAAAAGAAGAAGAACAGCAAACATATAACGTTAAATATATTATGACTCCAAGCTTCTTTACAATAAGCATCTAGGTTATCTCTGTCACGGTTTATGAATGCATTGTTTCCTTCCTGATTCACATGGCTGTGTTGTGTTTGTGTGTGCGGGTGTGGGTGTGTGTGGCACTTACCTCCAGCGCACCTGATTGTCATCAACTCGCTCCAGCTGCAGCTCATTATCTCACCCATATATACTCACTCAGTTCTCATGTTCTTTGTCAGATCGTTGTGGATGTCAGTGAGGTCTCGTGCTGTGTGTTCCGGTGTTCCAGCTCTCTTGTTCGTGTTCGTGTCGTGTTTTTGGATTTTGGATTTGGATTTCCACAGACCGGAGTTTTTCCTGTTTCCACGCTGGCCACCTCAACTGCCTGTGTCACCCGCTCTGCTGTTTGCATCCACCTATTTACTCTGTGTTTAATAAACCTCTTAACTCGCATTTGTTTCCTCTCGTGTGTCATAACAGAACGATCTGACCAACTGATGGAAGCAGCGAGTTCCAATATTACATCCATGGAGGAATTCTTTGATCGCAGCAACCGACGTATGGAGTCCCAAGAACGCAATCTCTGTGAGACGGGTCGCGCTGTCCAAGCGTTGGTGGCACAGGTATCGGAGCTCACCCAACAATTTCAACAACTACAGATGCCCACTGCGCCGCCCACACCGCCCGTCCAGCCCATACCACCGGAAAACAACACGTCCTCGGAGCCCCGCCTACCTGTGCCTGAATCATATGCTGGTGAGCCGAATTTTTGTAGAGCGTTTCTAACACGTTGCTCTATGCATTTCTCTTTGCAACCTAGAACCTTCAACAACGAACGTACCAAGGTGGCGTTTGTGTTAACCCTTTTGACGGGTAAGGCGGCGCTCTGGGGAACGGCGGTGTGGGAGAATCAAGATCCATGCTGCGCCTCATTCCAGACACTTTCAGCGGGGATGAAGCGAGTCTTCGATCGGGCTCTCGCCGGTAGGGAAGCGGCTCGTCTGCTGGCGGAGTTGAAGCAAGGGGAGAGATCCATTTCGGATTATTCGATTGAGTTCAGAACGCTTGCTGCCGAGTGTCAATGGAATGAGGAGGCGCAGTGGGATATGTTCCTGCATGGGCTGGCTGACCGCGTCCATAGGGAGATCTACACCACGGAGTTACCCACTACACTCAATGGACTCATTGAACTGGCCTTGAGAGTCGATTCCCGTCTGTCTCGGATGAATCGCAGAGTCACACCCAGCTCCGGCGTCAGCAGAACGGAGGGGCCTAGAGTCACTGGTGGAGACGCGGTCGGCCATGCCAACGATCCCGAGCCCATGCAGGTGGGTCGAGCCCGACTCTCCCGGGAGGAAAAGGAGCGGCGGAGATCCCAGGGCCTTTGTTTATATTGCGGCGGGACTGGTCACTTTGCTTACAACTGTCCAGTAAAAGGCCCAGCCCGGTAGTAAGTTTGAGGCTACTATCGGGCGGGGTCTCAGCCGAGAAGTCCTCATCTACATCTACGCTCCTCCCGGTGAGACTGAGGTGGCCAGCACATCATCACGATTGCCAGGCGTTGGTGGATTCGGGTGCAGAAGGTAATTTTATGGACCATTCATTCGCCATCAGACACAACATACCACTCAGACCTCTTTCACAACAGATTTCAGTTCATGCACTCAACGGACAGGATCTTCCCACCATAGTTTTTTCCACCGAGAACATCACACTCATCACGTCTGGCAATCACACAGAGATAATTTCTTTTTACATTCTGGACTCACCACTGGCACCCGTTGTACTTGGACACCCCTGGTTAAGGCTTCATAACCCCAAAGTGGACTGGCAGAGCAACTCAGTGTGTGCTTGGAGTGTTAAGTGTCATGAGTCTTGTCTTGTTTCTGCCTGTTCGTCTGTGCCTTTGTCTGTGTTTCAGGAGGAGGCAGTGGATTTATCTAACGTGCCCGCGGAGTACCACGACCTGAAGGAAGTGTTCAGTAAGTCTCGTGCTGCTTCTCTCCCTCCGCATCGTCCCTATGACTGTGCTATTGAGTTAATGTCAGGTAAGTCTCCGCCTAAAGGCAAGTTATATTCGCTTTCGATTCCCGAAAGGGAGGCTATGGAGAAATACATTTCTGATTCTCTAGCAAACGGGTTCATCCGCCCTTCCTCTTCTCCGGCGGGGGCGGGGTTCTTTTTTGTGGGGAAGAAGGATGGTACTCTGCGACCTTGTATTGACTACCGAGGGTTGAACAACATCACGGTTAAGAATACTTATCCTTTGCCGTTGATGTCTTCAGCCTTCGAGAGGTTGCAGGGAGCATCCGTCTTTACAAAATTGGACTTACGTAATGCTTATCATTTGGTCCGCATAAGGGAGGGGGATGAATGGAAAACTGCTTTTAACACCCCTCGCGGCCATTTTGAATATTTGGTGATGCCTTTCGGATTATCAAATTCGCCAGCAGTTTTCCAGGCAATCGTCAATGATGTGTTGCGAGATATGGTTGACCAGTTCATATATGTCTACCTGGATGACATATTGATTTTTTCTTCATCTCTCCAGGAACATGTGCAACACGTCAGACGAGTGCTTCAGAGGTTGCTAGAGAATGGGCTTTTTGTCAAGGCGGAGAAATGCGAGTTTCACGCACAGTCGGTACCATTTCTGGGGTACATCATCTCTACTGAGGGAGTGCGTATGGATCCTGAAAGGGTTAAGGCTGTGGTAGATTGGCCAAGTCCAGATTCCCGTAAGGCCCTGCAGAGGTTTCTGGGGTTCGCCAATTTTTACCGACGTTTTATTTGCAATTTCAGCCAGCTAGCCGCACCTCTGACCGCCTTGACCTCTCCACGAACTACGTTCAGGTGGTCAGACGCAGCTGAGGCTGCGTTTGCCAAACTGAAAGGTTGCTTTGTTTCAGCCCCTATTCTCATTGCCCCTGATTCTTTACGTCAGTTCGTGGTCGAGGTCGATGCGTCAGAGGTGGGGGTAGGAGCAGTGTTATCACAACGCACCTCCTCAGATGACAAGATGCACCCTTGCGCGTTTTTTTCACATCGATTGTCCCCCGCGGAACGTAATTACGATATTGGTAATAGAGAGTTGCTGGCCGTCAAGTTAGCATTGGAAGAATGGCGCCACTGGTTAGAGGGTTCCGGGGTACCTTTTATCGTTTGGACCGATCATAAGAACTTGGAATATATTAGAACGGCTAAAAGACTGAACTCCAGGCAGGCTCGGTGGGCACTTTTTTTCGGTCGTTTTGATTTTTCTCTCTCGTATCGTCCGGGTTCTAAAAACATCAAACCCGATTCTTTGTCACGCATTTTTGATCATTCCGAACGCCTGTCTACTCCCGAGTGTATTTTACCGGAGAGGATAGTTATCTCCGCACTCGTATGGGAGGTCGAATCGAGAGTCAAAGCGGCTCTAGAAGGGGTAACGCCTCCGGTCGGGTGTCCACCGAATCGCTTATTTGTGCCGGAGAGGTTAAGGTCCAATGTCATTCAGTGGGGTCATTGTTCCAATATTGCTTGTCATCCCGGAGTTAGTCGAACCAGATATTTGGTCAAGCAACGATTCTGGTGGCCACGTATGGCTCGAGACATTCACAGTTTTGTTTTGGCTTGTTCGGTTTGCGCCAGTGGTAAGACTTCCAATCGTCCTCCTGATGGGTTACTTCAACCGCTGCCCGTCCCTTCGAGACCCTGGTCCCACATCGCTCTAGATTTTGTTACCGCCCTCCCGCCCTCCCAGGGCAACACGGTTGTTTTGACAGTGGTGGACCGATTCTCGAAGGCGACTCATTTTATTCCCTTGCCCAAATTACCGTCAGCCAAGGAGACAGCGTTGATTGTCGTAAACCACGTCTTTCGCTTACATGGCCTCCCGTCAGACGTGGTTTCCGACAGGGGTCCCCAGTTCGTGTCCAAATTTTGGCGTGAGTTTTGCAAGTTGCTAGGGGCGACTGTTAGTCTTTCCTCCGGGTTTCATCCCCAGACCAATGGTCAAACCGAAAGAGCCAACCAAGATCTGGAGAGAGTGTTGCGATGTCTGGTTTCCAAGAATCCTTCATCCTGGAGTCAACAGCTCTCTATGGTGGAGTACGCCCACAATTCTTTACCGGTATCAGCTACGGGCCTGTCGCCGTTTCAGTGTAGTGTAGGTTACCAACCACCTGTTTTTCCCAGTCTGGAATCCGAAGTCACGGTCCCCTCTGCTCACGCATTTGTTCAGAGGTGTCGTCGCACCTGGACTAGAACCCGTGAGGTTTTACTCCAGGTGCGGGAGCGCACCAAGGCCAGAGCCGATCGCCACCGGTCTAGGCCTCCGAGGTACGTCGTTGGTCAAAGAGTGTGGCTTTCTACCAAGAATATTCCTCTCCGATCCGTATCTAATAAGTTAGCTCCCAAATTTATTGGCCCGTTCAAGGTCACTAAAATCATTAATCCAGTGACTGTCCGCCTTAGTCTTCCTCCTGCGTACAGGAGAGTACATCCCGCCTTTCATATTTCCAAAATTAAACCTGTGTTTTTTCACGCCTTAATCCGCCTGCCCTGGTTCCCCCCCCGCCTCGTCTCGTAGATGGGGTGACCACATATTCTGTAAATCGCATTCTGGACTCTAGGCAGAGGGGACGCGGATTTCAGTACTTGGTGGATTGGGAAGGTTACGGTCCGGAGGAGAGAAGTTGGGTACCTGCTCGGGACATACTGGATCACTCCCTTATCGATGAGTTCAATCGGCAGGTAAAGGAGTCTGGGAACGCCAGGCGGCGTTCCTAGAGGGAGGGGTACTGTCACGGTTTATGAATGCATTGTTTCCTTCCTGATTCACATGGCTGTGTTGTGTTTGTGTGTGCGGGTGTGGGTGTGTGTGGCACTTACCTCCAGCGCACCTGATTGTCATCAACTCGCTCCAGCTGCAGCTCATTATCTCACCCATATATACTCACTCAGTTCTCATGTTCTTTGTCAGATCGTTGTGGATGTCAGTGAGGTCTCGTGCTGTGTGTTCCGGTGTTCCAGCTCTCTTGTTCGTGTTCGTGTCGTGTTTTTGGATTTTGGATTTGGATTTCCACAGACCGGAGTTTTTCCTGTTTCCACGCTGGCCACCTCAACTGCCTGTGTCACCCGCTCTGCTGTTTGCATCCACCTATTTACTCTGTGTTTAATAAACCTCTTAACTCGCATTTGTTTCCTCTCGTGTGTCATAACAATCTCAAAGTGAAGCTGGCTTTGTTCTAAATCAATATAAAGCTATTAAAACGGTCTTGAAAAATAAGCAGCATCTACCAGAACTAAAGCAATGAGCTTTTAACAACAAAAGATCGTCTGTATAATTTAAAATAGCAGAGAGACACTTGCTAGCTGCTAACATTTCAACACACAAGTTACTGTTGCTTTGTTTGTTTTAAGCAAAGAACGTCTCATCTTGGCTTCTTTAAAGTTTTGTTTTTAAAAATTTAAACATCGAATTGATTCTTCTAACAGCCCGGTTTGAATGTTACTTCGCATATTTTTAACCTCATGTTTACCGCTGTGTACCACGTATACCCTTAAAGTTTTACTTTTTGTGCTTTAAATTCAAACAGTTCTAGTATAAAGACAAAAACGAATCATAGTAAATAACATAATATGAACAACCAATAGGCAACCGATCAGCGTGATGCAGGCAAATGAATTAAATCAAACTTACCGTAATGTCGATGAGCAAACAAAGAGACCGAGAGTAATTCATGCAGTAACGGTTCGCGATTTTGAATCTTCCCGTCAAGCCCATCAGTGTTGCCAACTATTTTCAATGGAAAGTAGCTAAAGCTGGCTTGGAAAGTCGCTAAATGTCGCTAGATTACGTCATTGTGTCATTTGCATTCTTACTACATTGGCTTTTTTCACGTTTCTTTTTCTCTCCGAACTGTCAAAAATTTTATTTTAATACACATGAATGCCTGAAAATGTTTTCTCGTTTGTTTATCTGTTCTGTTCTCATAAAACGAAATGTGTGTATGTTCATGTTTATATGGCCAAACAGTCCAGTTTCAAAACATACACTGATAAATGATGGGAAACGTTGTTTTGTAGGTAAATAGCCCATTAACGCGTCAGCTCCGTACAGTTTGTCTGTTCTAAATGTGCTGCTGCTCCGTTCCCTCAAGTACATTTATTTTATGTACAGTGATTCATTTTATTCAAAGACCATTTTACATTAACATCTCGCCATTAATGTAAGCCATCATGGGATCCGCCTGCTCCGGCTTCCCGCATGCACGATTATGCCGTCTGGACGTGGATAGATAACCACTTCTCCTGCCCTCACTGCAGCTGGGAGAGACTCTGCTCTGCTGCACGAGGACTAGACCGCCTGTGAATGCTTTGGGACGGGGGTGGAGCCCACAGAAGCAGCGGTAGCTGCTCATTGAGAAGAGTGAATGTCACATAAAAAGTCTCCAACAACGCCAGAAAAAGTCGCTAGATTTGTCGCTAGTCGCTTTTTTTAAAATAAGTCGCTAAAGGGGTCTGAAAAGTCGCTAAATCTAGTGACAAAGTCGCCAAGTTGGCAACACTGAAGCCCATAGGTAAAGCGGTCGCACCTGAAGGGTGGAGGTGCATCCTGGGAAATGTAGTCCTTTGGCGTTGTTCCTGCTTGATCCTCTGCTCGCACTTAATATACTTTTTTTATAATCCGCGTTTTCACACTATGCATTGTTCTTTATACTTGATAATTAATAAAAAAATAAAAATAAATGTTTTTATCAAGTTTATTACGTTGACAAAGCATGTTTAGTTGAAAAACATGTTAACAGTTATTTTGAATGATGCTCAGATTTTCTTAAATATAAAATCTTTGTGAATCAGCACTTTCTTGATGAAATACAAAACTCTGTATAAACATGCCTCAGGAATTATGTCTGGGTTTAGTGGATTAACTGCCATACTAATCATTGGAAACATTTAACGTATACCTAAATGAATTTTTACTTAAATATAAGTAAATATAAACTAATACTGAGTTAAGACATGTAGCCTAATTAATTTATTGTAAATGAATGCATTAACTAACAATGAAAAACACGTCATGTTGTAGTTAATGATGACTCTTCAATAGTTTATGATTAGTATATGCCTTAACCCAGCATTAGTTCATGTTAAAATAAAAATGCATGTATGTCTTTTTTCACTGTGATATATTGACCCTTATTATATTATAAAGTCCCCATCTTTTTTATTTAAATTGATTGATTGAAGACAAACATTATAATATGTGGACTAACTTTGTACAAGCATGCATTATCATATGCTAAAAGTTACCTCCTCAGATAGACTAGAACATTGATTGGCAGAGCCGGCCCTAGACGTTCGGGGGCCCAAAGCACAATTTGGTCGGGGGCCCATCTGACCGTTTTAAGTAAGGCCTAAAGAAAAGAAATGACTACCTTAGAACTATACTGTACATAGTATATCTACTATGTTATTTTTTATTTTTTTTTATGTAAACTGTATGTTAATGATCTTTTTTACGCTGCTGGTCCTGAGTACGTATTTCGTTCTTATGTGGCAACATGTAGCCTACAGAATGACAATAAAACACCTTGGGGTGGTCCCGGACAGGGATTATCTTAAGCCAGGACTCGGCCTTAGTTTAATTAGAAAACATAACTAATTTTATTTTAGTCTAGGACTGGTTTAATTCCTATCAGGGAAACTGCCCCCTTGAGTTCTTGATTTGAGTTCCATGAGTTTGATGTCTAACATGAAAAATATGATACCACTGAACTGAATGGCAGTGCAGTGCAACAAACACACACTGATGGACTTGCTGAATAAAAAGACAGATAAAGTGATTTTCACTGACCATCAAAGAAACATTTTTAATTGACACCAGAGTTTAAGAGGCACAAACAACAACCTATATTTAATTTGAATGAAATAGAGTAAATAGAATAACATTTAAATAAAATATTATATAAAATAATAAATAAAACACTTAAATGTTTAAATTTTTCAAATAAACAACATTAACAATAATATCTAAAACATCACAAACAAGATTAAAAGTAGCTAACATTCGCTATAACAACCTCCTAACTATATATTATCCCTTATGTAAATAGCATAACAAAAGTTAATAGGCTTGTGTTACGGCCGTTAATAGTCATATAATACGGCCGACTTTTATTTTGAAATGTTTATCTCCCCATTCTTGATGTCTCACTTCTATCTCATTCTTAGGTCTGTGATTGGCTATCCATCATGTCAATCATCATCATCACTTCACCGTTACAGCCAATCAATGCTCACCTGTCCTTTATAAAAACCCGGAAGTCGCGTAAGGACAACAGCGCATGCTCTGAGTTCACCGCTCTCACGCTACCTCTTGTTTATCTGGCTCTTTAGTAATTGTCTGAGTAAATGTTCTGATCGCAAAAGTAATGAAGTGTTTCTACCTGTGTAAAGAGTGATTCGACTGATTCTTCCTGGGCACGGAGAGAAGGGAAAAAGGTTACATTGTCACGTGACATACATTTCGCATCACCTAGTTTATTTCTGTTAGAAACACCAGGTAAGAAGCGGATGCTATTTTTGTATTTATGTTTTGCAGTCAGTGTAGATTAATATCCGATTTTTATTTATGGTTTATTTTGTTAGATAAGATTTATTAAGAGTATAAGTTAGAGTGTGTTATGTTTTGATTGTTTTATTGCTTTGGCTCCGCTTTCGTTTCTCTCTCTCCAGTGTTCTATTATTTTTGTTTATTTGTCAAATGTTGTAAATGTCAAATTTTCACACCATTGTATGGTGTTTACTACTTTTTCAAGAATATATATATCTTATATTTCACTAAAGACAACGAAATCATAATATCTGACTCTATTTCATTCCATCACACTATTCCAACAATATTTTGAACCTGGTTATTACATCTGTTTTCAATCTTTTAATAATATTTTACTCTATGTTATTCCCTCTCATACCCTGTTAAAATCATACTCCACATAACTGGTGATCAGCGCCAGATGCGTTTTTCAACTTGTTCTTGACTTATGACATTCATATTTTTTTATTAATTCCTCTAAACTTTTGTATTGGTGTTGAATAATTTGTACTGTGAGCAGTTTATATTTCACACAAAAACAAATTTATATTACCACTATACTTAGATTACATCCCAACATTTACTAAGTAGCCTTTTCCAGTAATGAACAGTGCACCTTTGTTGATTCTCCTTATAAACATCTTAATGTAAATGCATTTGTTGGTATTTCAGTTGCATCTATTTAATCCGCGATAAAATACGCGAACGCGATCTCTTCCATTGCCGACGTTTGCAGTCCACAACACAGCGAGATTCAGGAAGCGTCCGCTTGCCTACAGTTTTTTCACTCCTCCCCTCGATGCAGCCGTCTGCTCTCGTCTAAATTCCAGGCAAGGCGAGCTGCATCTCAAACAAGCGTAGTCTGACAGACAATGATCAGGTGATGAGTGACATCATAGGGTCAGTCATGGTCAAGATTAGCGGAGAACTCACCATAATAAAGAACTAAATAAATAACAACTGTGCGTATCATGATGCCTGATAAAGAGCGCTGTATATCCATTTCTTTTTATTTACTTTATGTTACTTTTGATGTATAATTTTTTTTCAACCACTAGCTGGCAGTGACTCTACGGGGCCCTCTGCTGGCCACGGGGCCCTTTGCAATTGCAAGTGTCGTTTAGTGGCTGGGCCGGCTCTGTTGATTGGTGCCCAAACATTTTCCTTACAAGGGCCAAACCTGACTGAGGGCCGTGGGCCAAAAGTAAATGTTGTTGTGTTATATTAAAATTAAAGTTTCCCTGATAACCCCTAATTTATAATTTTAAAAATAAATAACCAAACATTACTCTGTTTATGCATAACTAATGTAGTTTTATTTTCCAAGGCTTTTTGTAGAAAAAAGAAATCGTTTTGCCAATCATTTTAAATATCCTTTTCTCTGTGTGCCACTGCCCCAACCTCTTCATTTTTAGTCTATAGTACCCGAGTCCATTAATTTCCGTGATGCATTTTATACACCTTCAAGAATGCATGAAACATAATTTAATCCCTTGCATTTAATTTTAATTTACATTTTGTAATGTAAAAATACAACAAAAAATGATGCATTTTAGAAAATGTTTAATAAAAAATACGAACATCTGCGTCAATGACTTTTGTTTTCTTTTTCCTTATCTCACGTGGCATGATGGGCCAAATTAAAGGTCTATTGTGGGCCAACTTTGGGCACCTCTGGATTAGAAGTACAGTAGCTGACAGGTATCTGCAGATATGTTTACCCAAGTTTGTCAGTCTGTATCACCCAACATGTTTTGCATTCATATGTGAAAGACTGTCTTTTAGATTATGGACCTGTCTATTGATATTTTTGTTTCCAATTTATCAACATCCTAGCTAGCAAAATTTGTTACATGATGTCATTTGAACGGCTTCTTTTAAACGATGTATGCAGCATTGAGAGATACATGCACAATATTCTGACCTAGGGCAGTTGGAGACATGTTTTCAAAGTGTTGTAAATATATATTCTGAAATAACATTTGTTGCATTTCTCTTGAGTCAGAGACATAATTTTCACACATGAAAATGGTAATTGTGTTCATTGAATTTTAGTTATTTTGAATTATGCTAAGTTTCTTAAATAGACGAATTAAATTATATTAATAATAAACGTATTTAGAAAACACAGTTTTTATGTACCACAATACTGTATGTGCTGTCTTAAAGAGACATGATTAACCCCCCACCCCACTCAGCTCTGAAAACAAAGAAGACACCTCTACCTGTGGGTCATTAACATATAAAAAGCCCTTCACACCTCACACCCACCCCTCCTTACAACCAGCTGTAAGGATTCCTGGAAACTTCCACCAGTTCCTACATACATCCACAAACGTAAGGTTTCTGGATGTTTAACAAGTTTACTTTGGTGTATTACCTTTCCAAGCACTCTGCCTCAAAAATCTGGCAAACCTAAAGTTTAGCAGAGATTTCCCATCCCGTATTTGTCCGTATACAGCTCTTTTCATGCAGTGACAGCTATTGAACCTATGTTAAACAAACTAAGATCTAAAATTGAAGGTTTACGATTGTCTCACTGCAATGTTCATTATCAAATGCCAGCTTATGCAGATGATGTCATGATTATGGTTAATGGGCAAGAAGATGTTAATACTTTAGAATCTATTGTAAAAGATTTTGGAGTTATATCAGCTGCTAGAGTGAATTGGGGAAAAAGTGATGCCTTGGCTGTTGGGAAATGGGCACAGGGCCTTCCAAATTTATCTGGGGGATGATTTGGAAAAAGGGAGGAATTAAATATCTGGGAGTTTATCTTGGGGATTTGATTTCAGTAAAAAGAAACTGGGAAGGTATAGTGGAAAAAAATGGAGGGCAGGTTGGCCAAATGGAAATGGATTCACCCACACTTGTCTTTCAGAGGTGCTCATACTGCTGCCCTGATTACAAGCCATTCTGGTTATTTTTCTGGGATAAATTGCACTGGGTTACTCAGAGTGTGCTCTTTCTGCCCAGAGAGGCCTGAGACATCAGACTCTTTATTTTGGTTGCTGGAGGAACCACTTTTGAAAGGGGCTCGCCACGATTTAACAATTGATGTTTTGGGTCTTAACAGGAATGTTAACTGTCTATAGAACTTTTAATTTAAAAAGTCTGGTCAGCATAGCAGCAGTGGCTGCCTTATTGGGATGGAGATCTTTTCCTCAGATTAAGAGATTTCTAGACTTGTTGAGGAATAAACTTGCCCAGGATGAATGTACTTTGTTGTTGGATTATGGGACTGGTCTTTTGGTTCCTGATGAACAGGATCCATTTTCAATAACTGCGATTATGTCAGGACTCTGCCTTGAAGTCTTGTTAAATTGGTATTTTGTCCTGGTGGCAGAGTTCTGGCAGTCCCTGGCCTTGTGTGGAGGTTCATGCCTTGTTTTTGTGTTTGGCATGTGCCTCCGGTGTCTTGTCTCTTGTCCCCGCCCCCTCGTTCTCCTGCTTATTGGTAATCATTAGTTTATTCCCATCACCTGTTCCCTCCTCGTTATCTTGTTTGGTTTTCTTATTTAATGTCAGTGTATCTTTAGTTCTGTGCAGGATCATTGTGTTGTGTTCTGTTCCTCGTGTTCATGTTTCCTTGCTAGTCAAGATACCAAGTCATAGTTGTAGTGTTATTCGTCTAGTTCATGTTTCATGTTTCATACCCCCTCGTGGGTTTTGTTTTGTTGTAAAAATAAAGTGTTTTCTGTTTTCCCCCGACATCGTCTGCATTTGGGTTCATCTCTCCTGCCAAATCCTCACAGAATGATCCTGCCAGAATTGAACCCAGCGACGGTGTCGGGGTCCGTCGCATCACCTCATGTCACGGTCCTACTGCCCATGTCAGTGCGTCCAACTCCATCCTGGCTAACGGACCAAGAACGCTCAGCACTTTTTGCTGAGCTCTGGAGAGCCACCGCCATGCCCGATCCGCTTTTCAGGAGGGCTGTCGCAGTGATCCGTCCGTCTCTTGGATTGGCTGCCGTCGGGTTTGAACTGTCCCATGGGATGGCGCAGCCCGCGCAGCCGACCCAGCCCGCGCAGCCGACCCAGCCCGCGCAGCCGACCCAGCCCGCGCAGCCGACCCAGCCCGCGCAGCCGACCCAGCCCGCGCAGCCGACCCAGCCCGCGCAGTCGACCCAGCCCGCGCAGTCGACCCAGCCCGCGCAGTCGACCCAGCCCGCGCAGTCGACCCAGCCCGCGCAGTCGACCCAGCCCGCGCAGTCGACCCAGCCCGCGCAGTCGACCCAGCCCGCGCAGTCGACCCAGCCCGCGCAGTCGACCCAGCCCGCGCAGTCGACCCAGCCCGCGCAGTCGACCCAGCCCGCGCAGTCGACCCAGCCCGCGCAGTCGACCCAGCCCGCGCAGTCGACCCAGCCCGCGCAGTCGACCCAGCCCGCGCAGTCGACCCAGCCCGCGCAGTCGTTGACTGAATGGACTAAGTCAGTGAGGTCTGCTTGGCCTCTGCTGCGCCCTCGTCCCGCACCCCCTTGGACTGTTGTGTTTTGAGTATTTTGTGGACTTCAGTGTGTTTGATAAGTTTGTTTTTAGCACCTTTTGTTAAGTTTTAGTCTGATGTCTTCTAGTCTTGTCATGTTTATTATCTGTCATGTTCTCTTGTCTTGTGTGTTCCCTTTTTGGACGCCAGGTGGCGTCCTTTGAGGGAGGGCTACTGTCAGGACTCTGCCTTGAAGTCTTGTTAAATTGGTATTTTGTCCTGGTGGCAGAGTTCTGGCAGTCCCTGGCCTTGTGTGGAGGTTCATGCCTTGTTTTTGTGTTTGGCATGTGCCTCCGGTGTCTTGTCTCTTGTCCCCGCCCCCTCGTTCTCCTGCTTATTGGTAATCATTAGTTTATTCCCATCACCTGTTCCCTCCTCGTTATCTTGTTTGGTTTTCTTATTTAATGTCAGTGTATCTTTAGTTCTGTGCAGAATCATTGTGTTGTGTTCTGTTCCTCGTGTTCATGTTTCCTTGCTAGTCAAGATACCAAGTCATAGTTGTAGTGTTATTCGTCTAGTTCATGTTTCATGTTTCATACCCCCTCGTGGGTTTTGTTTTGTTGTAAAAATAAAGTGTTTTCTGTTTTCCCCCGACATCGTCTGCATTTGGGTTCATCTGTCCTGCCAAATCCTCACAGATTACCCCTGATTTGAGAGATATCTCTGGACCTTTGCTTGACATAAATGACTCTCATAATTTGGACTTGGATGATGCAAAAGGAAAATTGATGTATAAATGTTTTGTAAAAGTTTTAAATAAAACTGCTTTAAATGGGAAAGTTGATACATTGTGGAGGGACAAACCTGAGATGGGAGAGGATGTTAAACCATGTTAGAGGGTGTTTTATAAACCACCATTGAAAAGCGGTCTGGTGATTTACAATGGAGAATTTTGCATGCTGCTGTGGCTGTTAATTCTTTTGTTTCTATCATTAATCCAAATGCAGTTGATAAATGTGTTTTTTGTGGATTGAGGGGAACCGGTTTTCATTGTTTTATGGAGTGTGTTAGGCTTATTTCACTTTTTACATTATTGAGTCAAGTGTTATTGGATTTTGGTGAAAGATTCACACCAAATGTTTTTATTTTTAGTGCAGGTTTGTTATGAACTTTTTTTAAATCCAGGGTTAGCACACAACATTTACTTTAAATACTGCTGGAATAAGGTATCAGTAAAGACCGGACACAAAGAGAGTTGCAATTGAAGGAGTTTTTAATTAAAGCCGAAGCCACTAAACAGTCTGTATGGTATGAGCTATTTACAATGTATAAAGAATAAAGGAATAAATAATTAAATGCCATAAACCCCTGGGGAAAAAGGAACAATTGGTGGCGCCAAATTAAAGAAAACAACAAAACAAAATTGAATAACTAATTTCCCTAACCCCTCTAAACTTCCTACCCAAAGAAAAATGTTCGGCGCATCCGACGCCTTAACTAAACTACCTAAATAAAAATACAACTTACAGAGGAGGCGCTCACCTCTTACCTGGTGTGTCTAACATAATTCTCTACGGGTCATATGTTTATCGCGCGATCTGCTTACCTGTTCTCTTTTCCCCCCAAAAGGGTATTAACAGATACACTCAAGAACTGTTCATATAAAGTCTGTACATTATCAAAACAAGTGAGAGTTCACACACTCACACAAAAGAGAAATGAAAGACACACATCACAGGGCAACTCAAAACAGCTGATAACACAAGCACACACAGAACTGAACTGGCGATCACGGCGCACCCGAAAGCCTTTTAAACCAGCAAGGGCGGCACTCGATTGGCTGTCAACACACACCCTTGATTGAAATGGACAGCCGCTTCATCCAATCAGCGAAGACCTGGTAGAAAGATAGGGCAGAGAGAGACAGAGCGTAGAAAAAACAGCATACAGAATGCAAAGAACACAACCCGTAACAAGGTTATAACAGGAAAAATAGGATGAAGTGGCAATTTATCAACTTTTTAACTGGTGAAGCCAAACTTGTTGTTTATATTACAAGAAAGAATAGATTGGAAAACAGGCATAGTCAAGATATTTTACCGCTCTTTTTGGCATATGTTAAATCAAGAATTGTTTGTTGATTTTAAATTTTATAAAGCAATGAATGACTTGGAAACATTTGAGTTTCAGTGGTGCTATAAGAACATAATTTGTTCTGTAATGGAAGGGGAATTATTTTTTTCTATTTTGTGGTGTTAATGTGTTTTTTAAAAAAATTCTGAGGATCTAATCTGTGTCTGTCTGATATTATTGTTTTGATAATAAAGGTTGTTGTTGTTAAAAATCAATATCTTTCTCTCTCTCTCTCTCTCTCTCTCTCTCTCTCTCTCTCTCTCTCTCATATGCTGTTATGCTCCATATAACTCAATGTACAAGCCAGAAATTATGCTCTGTTTTTTTGCACAGGTCTACTAAAGGGTTAATGGTGCCACATGGTGATCAACAGTAAAAATGACAAATTTTACTTCTTTGCAAATAGAAAAAAACGCCAACAATCAAGAATGCATGATTATATGGTGTCATGGCTTTTCAATCAAAAACTGTTGTTATAATGGAAGTCAGTGGGGGAAAAACAGTAAATGAGGGAGGAAAAGAATAAAAACTGAAGCTGCACAAAAACTAAAAATGCATCAAAGCCAATGTTTTTACAAGTCTTTGACATGCCCAAGACTGTAAAAAGGGTTAAAAATCCAGTCCACAATCACTTTTTATATTGAAAATCAGTCAATTTGTGTTCCCCCCAAATCAGTGACACCACTTATGAACTTGGCAATTAAAGAGTTAAAATCATGGACATTTTGTAATCATTTGGTAGGTTTGATCAGTACTGAGGTTAATTAACAGATTCATGAAAAAAAATAGAAAAAATGAATCTGATAAATTTTTACAGCCGTTTAATTCAGTGACCTTTTTTGTACACAAACAACCCAAAAGGGTAGTGAATGGGAACAACCCACAAGGGTTAAAATACATCAGTACCCTTTGTTTTGCCTCAAAATGCACACCAGTTATCTTTTTAGTAAGGTCTGTTTGTTAAAACTAGTTGTATTTCCTAATTAAACTAAGGCCTAGTCCTGGTTAAGATAATCCCTGTCCGTGATACCACCCAATGAAGATATTCAATAATTTTGTGTTGTTGTTTGGGGGTGACGGGTCTTCAATGCACAAATATTAAAGCACAGGGGCATATCAGTATCTTTACAATGGGAAAGTCAGTCGAGTGTTTGTGTTTTTAACCTTTTCAGGCGATGGTTTAAAATGCCACAACTGTCCCTTTGGTGTGAGGTTTTGTTAAACTGCAATTTTTAATTGACTTGACTGTTGATTGAGTTTTTATGGCAACACATCAAGCTTCACACGTCACGACAGTCAGTACCATCATTCTCATTCAACACGTAGATTATTTGAACAAACCATAATGAAAATATAAAACTATTTTTTTCTTTTTAAATATGACAAAAGTATGCGCAAACAAATTAACAGTAACTAATAAGCAGTTTATGTCATATTCGGTTATGTAATCATATTTTTGCAATTATATATAGTATCAGAATATAATAAACCAGCTAAATTTGCATATTTTTATCAGCATAATATTAGTTGTTATTGTTCACTGGCAGCTTCTATGAAAGGTTTTACTGGATGGATGTGTGGATAGAGATCATGGCTGCATGTGTGTGTGGATTATGGTTAAAACAAATATTTTGTAGAGATTTACCGTGTTTGTATCAGCTATTATGAGAATCCCTAACTGCACAAATTATGCCGGTCTTCCTGGATTTCATAATAAACATTAAAAAGACTATATGACTATCATTAGCTTTAGTGGCTCACCGGAAGTCTCACACAAAAGAGCTCAAAGATGCCTGTGCCCACATTTGCATCAAAAATAAGATGGATAGAGGGAATAGTGACATACAGAAGAAATTAAGAGCTTTGCTAATCAATAACCATGGTTTCCTAAATTATATTACTCACTGGTTCTTGAGAGTCAGGACAAAACAGGTTTTAAAAAACTGTTTTTTAAAATACACACTATATCAATTAAAGTTATATGTTTCTGTAGAGAAAGGTCTTAGCTATTTAACCATGTAAAGGAACAGGTTCTAAATAAAAACTTTCCCTTCAGAACTGGATTTGTGTCAACTCCATCAGACACACTAAAAAGTATCAAATTTAAATTCTTTCAATCCAACCAGAATCTAATGTTCTCAAGTATATTGTAATAGTGTTTAGTTACTCTGATATGTAAAAAAAAAATACAATATATAAACTTAGGTTGTGATTCCACACTATTCTGAAAACTCAGATTTCTAAATATTAGCATTTTCAAACATTGATTTTAACTTTAATATTGTAAAAACAATTTCCTTAAATAAATAAAACATAAGAGATGGTAGATCAGATGGTCCTTTATTACAAAATGAACATAAACTGAAGAAAGAATATATTTTTCCCCAAAAGATTAACAAAAAAATACATCCAACGCTGTTGGAAGATCTGACGGTGTTGACAAAAAACTGATGTTGTTGACAAAAAATATGTGTGCATTGCTGATTATTGAACAGATGTGCTCTTCAAACACTACTACTAAAACTACTCATTGTTATAAGAGTATTGAACTTACTGTAAAGCAAACTATAATAAAGATATTGCACATACACCGTTTCCTACTATCAAAATAAGAACAATAAGGGAAACCAGGGGCCCTCCTCCGCCTCTGTTTTCATTTCACATGTGTGTGTTTGGGTGTGTTGGATGTATGATTGCCCTGCATCATATATATACATATATATACACACTCACCGGCCACTTTATTAGGTACACCTGTCCAACTGCGCGTTAATGCAAATGCAAATGCGATTCCATCCGCATTTTCCGCATTCCGGGAATTTCAAGATGGCGCTGCGTGAGCCATCTTTTTGATTTGTTGTTTTTTTTCTTTTGTGTTTTTCTCTTTTTTCTTCTTCTGAATACTCTTTGTTGCGTATACACATGGCCTCAACGTGGCGATCTGGAGAATTATTCGGCCATGGCTCCATTGTTTATTCACATGATCAGCTGTTAGCACTGAGGCATACCAGGATTTCTTCACTCAAAAATCAGGAGATCCCGAAGGAATTATTTAAAGGAAGAAGAAGGGGATGCAGAGGTGGAGTTAAACGCCGAGAAAGGAAAAGACGGTATAAACCGTGCATCCCGTCTGTTATTATGGGGAATGTGAGATCTCTCCCCAATAAGATGGAAGAGCTAACGGGGCTAATTCGGCTGCAGAGGGAATATAGGGAGTGCTGTGTCATGTGCTTCACGGAGACGTGGTTGAATGATTTTACATCGGACTCACTAGTTACATTGGATGGTTTCCAACTTGTGAGAGCGGACAGGAAAGCAAAGGAAAGCGGTAAGATGAAGGGTGGGGGAATTGCAATGTTTGTGAATAATAGATGGTGTAATCCTGGGCATATCAGTGTTAAGGAGCAGCTTTGCACTAAAGACATTGAGTTGCTAGCGGTTAGCATGCGACCGTATTATATCCCGAGGGAGTTTTCACATATCATTGCGATAACTGTTTACATCCCCCCTTCTGCTGACGCTTCAGCTGCTTGTGAGCTGCTACATGGGCTCGTGTCACAGTTGCAGACATCATATCCACAGTCCTTCTTCCTCATCTCTGGTGATTTTAATCATGCTCTCCTGTCCTCAACACTTCCTACATTTACCCAGTACGTCAAATGTCATACAAGAGAAAATAAAACACTGGATCTGCTGTACGCCAATATTAAAGGTGCATATAGCTCTTTCCCCCTCCCCCCGCTGGGCCGCTCAGATCATAATTTGGTCCATCTTCTGTCTGCTTACACACCTTTGAGTAAACAACCTCCTACTACAAAGTATGTGAGAAAGTGGTCCGAGGATGCCAGTGAAGCGCTAAGAGATTGCTTTGAGACCACGGATTGGGAAATGTTTTGTAATTCTCATGGGGAGGACATTGACACTCTCACCTATTGTGTCACTGATTATATAAACTTTTGTGTGGAAAACATCATACCTCTGAAGAAGGTCCGGTGTTTCTCAAACAACAAACCCTGGGTGACTTCAGAACTTAAAGCCCTGCTGAATGAAAAGAAAATACTTTTTAAGTCTGGTGATACAGGAAAGCTGAAGGCGGTCCAAAAACAACTAAAACGTGAGATCAGGAAAGGAAAGGTTAATTATAGGAAGAAGTTGGAATCACGTCTCCAAAGGAACAGCATAAGGGAGGTCTGGAGAGGTCTGAAAACCATCTCCGGACAGAATAAAGTCAGTGGTAATGGTGTTGTTTCTGGTGACTGTGATAGGGCAAATGAATTTAATCTATTTTTTAATAGATTTGATTCTATTATCTCTCCTTCCACCTCCAATCAGACATCGGACCTGTCAGGTGATTCTACACCCTCCTCTAGCTGTCTTTCTCTGACAGTCATTCAGGTGAGGAAGGAGCTAAAAAAGATCAAGGCAAGAAAGGCTCCAGGTCCTGATGGTATTTGCCCCAGAATGCTTAAAGATTGTGCAGATCAGCTCAGTGATGTTATCCTTCACATCTTCAACTTGAGCCTGAGGCTGGAGCGTGTTCCAGTTCTGTGGAAGACTTTGTGTGTTGTTCCAGTTCCAAAAATTGTACACCCCAAGGAGCCTAACCATTTTAGACCGATTGCCTTAACTTCACATCTAATGAAGACCTTGGAGAGGATTGTGCTAAGTCATCTAAGAACCGCGGTGAGTTCAGTACAGGATCCCTTACAGTTCGCTTACCAACCAGGCATAGGGGTGGAAGACGCCATCATCTATCTCCTACATAGATCATTGTCACATCTGGAGAGTACTGGGAGCTTGGTAAGGGTCCTATTCTTCGACTTTTCCAGTGCATTTAACACAATCTGTCCATTGTTGCTCCGGGGGAAGCTGTCTGAGGCTGGTGTTGATCAACACCTGTCTGCATGGATTATCAGCTACCTTATCGACAGACCTCAGTATGTGAGGCTCCATGACTGTGTGTCTGATGTGGTGACGAGCAGCACAGGAGTACCTCAGGGGACAGTACTTGCTCCCTTTCTTTTCACCATGTACACAGCGGACTTCAGGCATAACACCAGCAGCTGTCACATTCAGAAATTCTCCGATGATACAGCCATTGTAGGGAGAGTATCAGAGGGGAATGACCGCGAGTACCGGGAGACCATAACTGAGTTTGCCAACTGGTGTGAGTTAAACCATCTTCATCTTAATGCCAGCAAGACAAAGGAGATGATTATTGACTTCCGGCGGAGGCCGCCTGGTGTCAGTCCGGTGAACATCCGGGGAGTGGACATTGAGATGGTGGAATCATATAAATACCTGGGTGTTCACCTTCACAAGTCACTAGACTGGTCCACAAATATAGATGTCCTGTACAAGAAGGGCCAAAGCCGTCTGCACCTGTTGAGGAGGCTGCGTTCTTTCGGTGTGTGCAGGTCTTTGTTAAAAACTTTTTATGATTCTGTGATGGCATCTACTATCTTTTTTGCAGTGGCCTGTTGGGGAGCTGGGTGTGCTGAAAGGGATAGGAATAAACTAAACAAACTGGTGAAGAGGGCCAGCTCTGTTATGTCCTGCCCTCTGGATACTATAGAGGAGATAGGGGGAAGGAGGATGTTAGCTAGACTAAAATCTATAATGGGTAACACTCACCTCACCCCTTGTATGAGACTGTAAGCTCCTTGAGAAGCACCTTTAGTAAAAGACTGCTGCATCCTCAATGTAAGAAAGAGCGCTTCCGCAGGTCCTTTATTCCAGCTGCAGTTAGACTTTTTAATGAAACATCTTAATTTAACACTGTTAGCTCCTCACAGAACTTACTATTCTACACCGGTCATTATTCTGTATTATGTATTTAAATGTGTATGGTGTTCTTTATTCATATACTTTTTCACTTTATTATTATTATGTTAATTATCATTATTATTATTACTATTGTTGCTGTCTTTTTCACGTCTTCTGAGCTGCTGTAACACCAAATTTCCCCCAATGGGGATTAATAAAGGTATCATCAAATTTCTAATCAGCCAATCACATGGCAGCAACTCAATGCATTTAGGCATGTAGACATGGTCAAGACAATCTGC